>NC_047112.1:109199262-109538008 GCF_902500255.1 Thalassophryne amazonica | reverse complement strand
TACGAGGTCCCTAAGATAAGATGGGACCTGATTATTCAAAACCTTATAAGTAAGAAGAAGAATTTTAAATTCTATTCTAGAATTAACAGGAAGCCAATGAAGAGAGGCCAATATGGGTGAGATATGCTCTCTCCTTCTAGTCCCCGTCAGTACTCTAGCTGCAGCATTTTGAATTAACTGAAGGCTTTTTAGGGAACTTTTAGGACAACCTGATAATAATGAATTACAATAGTCCAGCCTAGAGGAAATAAATGCATGAATTAGTTTTTCAGCATCACTCTGAGACAAGACCTTTCTGATTTTAGAGATATTGCGTAAATGCAAAAAAGCAGTCCTACATATTTGTTTAATATGCACTTTGAATGACATATCCTGATCAAAAATGACTCCAAGATTTCTCACAGTATTACTAGAGGTCAGGGTAATGCCATCCAGAGTAAGGATCTGGTTAGACACCATGTTTCTAAGATTTGTGGGGCCAAGTACAATAACTTCAGTTTTATCTGAGTTTAAAAGCAGGAAATTAGAGGTCATCCATGTCTTTATGTCTGTAAGACAATCCTGCAGTTTAGCTAATTGGTGTGTGTCCTCTGGCTTCATGGATAGATAAAGCTGGGTATCATCTGCGTAACAATGAAAATTTAAGCAATACCGTCTAATAATACTGCCTAAGGGAAGCATGTATAAAGTGAATAAAATTGGTCCTAGCACAGAACCTTGTGGAACTCCATAATTAACTTTAGTCTGTGAAGAAGATTCCCCATTTACATGAACAAATTGTAATCTATTAGACAAATATGATTCAAACCACCGCAGCGCAGTGCCTTTAATACCTATGGCATGCTCTAATCTCTGTAATAAAATTTTATGGTCAACAGTATCAAAAGCAGCACTGAGATCTAACAGAACAAGCACAGAGATGAGTCCACTGTCCGAGGCCATAAGAAGATCATTTGTAACCTTCACTAATGCTGTTTCTGTACTATGATGAATTCTAAAACCTGACTGAAACTCTTCAAATAGACCATTCCTCTGCAGATGATCAGTTAGCTGTTTTACAACTACCCTTTCAAGAATTTTTGAGAGAAAAGGAAGGTTGGAGATTGGCCTATAATTAGCTAAGATAGCTGGGTCAAGTGATGGCTTTTTAAGTAATGGTTTAATTACTGCCACCTTAAAAGCCTGTGGTACATAGCCAACTAACAAAGATAGATTGATCATATTTAAGATCGAAGCATTAAATAATGGTAGGGCTTCCTTGAGCAGCCTGGTAGGAATGGGGTCTAATAAACATGTTGATGGTTTGGATGAAGTAACTAATGAGAATAACTCAGACAGAACAATCGGAGAGAAAGAGTCATCACCCACCCAACAAACACGTTTTTTCATGATCCATCCATCCATCCATTTTCTTCCGCTTTATCTGGAGTCGGGTCGCGGGGGCAGCAGCTCAAGCAAAGCTGCCCAGACCTCCCGATCCACACACACCTCCCCTTAATATAGGCTTAATATAGGCTAGCTTAATATAGGCTAGACCTTCTGTGTAAGGTGACTCTTTCCTGTCGGAGGCATACTTCACTTTCAGGAGGGAAATCTGGGCATAAAAGAAGGAACAGAGAGCAAATACAACCCTGGTTATGTGACAGACATACTAACACAGGAGAGACACTGTAACAAATTTTTGTTTTAACACTGTAACAAATGTCTGTTTTAACTTACAGCACTTTATTGGGACTAGCTTCATCAGCTTTATATTGCTGTTCTCCAGTGTGACCGTGCTATTATTTTACAGCGTGCATATGCTAACATAAGGGTTTATTACTGTAAAAAGTTTATAGTACTGTCCCATTGTTAAATTACAGTGAACAACTGTGGTTGTCAGACCAATTCTGTAAAGGAAAAAGCAAAAAGGATCAAGGGTTCCTTGTTGTCATTCCACCTATAGATAACTCTGAAAGAACAAATTGCATACTCAGGTCTCAGTGGTCGTAATCATCATGAATAATAAATAGAATAAATACATATTGATAGAATACTAACATAAAATAAACAGTGTCAGCATCACCACCCTGAGCAATCCCCAACCAGTATAAACCTAATAAATATTATAATAATAGAAGGTCCAGTGAAAGCATACAAAGAGCATATGCAATACATTAAACAAAACCTAATAAGATCCTATAAAAGCTAAAAGACAGCAAAAGTAAACGGGTCAAAAATAAACAACTTAATGAGATTTCAATTGGCGTCTTCCATTTTGCTTGGGGTCACCACAGATGTTTCAGTTTGGGATCCATATGTTGATTTGGTGTTTCTGAAGCCAGCTGTACAATGAGAAATCTTAGCCTTGAACCAAGAACATCCTGTTTGGGAGGCACATGCACTAAGTGCCTGAGCCACAATGCATTAATCTATTGATCAAATTAACTCAATGTTTTAATAAGCTGACATGATATAATTCTAAATTCTTAAAAATAACATAAAGGGCTTGATTGATTCAAGGTTTGGTTGTGTAAAAATGTGCATTAACAACATTACACTTGTAAATACACCTGCATGTGGAGTTACAGTGGACATCGAGCCACTCGTTGGATCTGTTTCAGCAGAACCGAGGATCCTTTGCATGCTCCACAGAAATCATCCTGCACATGGATACAGCCACATCTCAGACAGAGAGAAAAAGAAAATAGAATGAGTCGTTCAGAAAAACTACACTTAAGGTATAATTTGTCAGTGTTAAGCAACAGGAAATGACACGTGGGACGGCATGATAAGCATTGTTCACAGTTGTGTAAGAGTGATCTAGAGTTCTTTCCTCTCTGGTCAGACATTTAATGAGCTGTCTGTATTTGGGAAGTTCATGGGAGAGATTACCTTTGTTAAAGTCGCTTAGGAGAATAACTAAAGAGTCCGGTTTAGCCTGCTCCACATGCAGTATCTGGTCGGCAAGCGTGCGTTGTGCCTCATGCACATTAGCTGGCGGTGTGATGTAAGCACCAGCCAGGATGAATGAGGAGAACCCACGGGGTGAGTATGATGGTTTGTAGTTAATAAAAAAGTTTCTAAATCAGGAGAGTGCTGTTGGATCACTGTTACAGCAATACACCAAATGCTGTTAACGTTAAAACAGATTCCACCACCCTTGGTTTTGCCGGAGAGTGCTGCGTCTTGGTCCACTCTGAAAAGATGGAAGCCTGCCAGCTGCAGCGCAGAGTCCGGTATCGATCCACAGAGCCATGTCACCATGTTTATAGTGAATTCTAGTTATTGTAATTAGGGAATAACCCTGTTGTGTCTGATGATTTGCGGACGTTCATGCGGGTTATACAGTCGTAAATTGACCTTTACTGGCGACGCATTAAAATGGATATTTGCAACCGTATAACAGCATGAATGTCCGCAAACGTCCGGTATGCGACTTTCTCTTGAACTCAGCTAACAGTGCTAACAGCTAACAGTGCTAACAGCTAGCAGCATGTGCGGCCGTTGTTCTGTCGAATTGTGCGTCTCATTGCATAAATCGACAATTCCGCATCCTGACAGTATTGGGCATGCATGCGCAGTTGCACGGATGGCTGGCCTGTCGACAGGAATGACATCTCGTCATAACACCGGTCAAGGCGGGGAGTAATACATTCAAATGAGAAATGGTCCAATATTTTGCCACTGTTACCCAATATTATAAGGTCTGAAATCTCACATGATTAACCAATCAGATGTGCGGAAAAATGTAATTGGATTATAATTATAATTATAGTGAACCCAAAATGGTAAAGTTAAGGGGAAAATGTTGCATAGTTCCCCTTTAAAGTTCGGTCAAAAAGCATTTGTATCAAAATGTGACTATTCTGACCTTTCTGACACTTAAATGCTGGAAAAGTACACTAATAATTTCCTCTCTAATGGTTTATAAAAGGAACCACCCTCATCAATTCAACAGGATTCCTGATCAGATCCAAATGATTCATTGTGATTTATGAGTTTATGTTTCATTTCCATTCAAATTCTCAGTCATTGTGATCATTAACAGATTCCAGTCCATGTAAACACATCTGGTGATGTGGGTGGAATCGCATCATAGCAGCTGCCGATGAGCTCAAACAGTACAGCACAAGCATCTTCACACAAATTATGTTTAACTCTTCTGCAGAAGATGAAACCCGTTTGAAATTTTCCAAAAACATTTAAAGAAATATTTTGCAAAATCTAAGTATATTCTGAGGGCAGCACGGTGGCTTAGTGGTTAACAAGAAGTTCACAGCAAGAAGTTCATGGGATTGATTCCCACCTGTGTTTGCGTGGGTTCCCTCCGAGTGATCCGGCTTCCTCCCACATCCAAAGACATGCAGGTTAGGTGGATTGGAAACTTTAAATTGTCTGTAGGTGTGCGTGCAGGTGTGAATGTTTTTGTCTTTTTGTGTCCCTGCGACAGACTGGCGTCCTGTCCAGAGTGTACCCCACCTCACACCCTATGACTGCTGGGATAGGCTCCAGCCTCCTGTGACCCTGGCCCCAGTTTGTGTCCAAATTACAAAAATGTGCAAATCAGGCCTGATTTATCATAAGAGCTGTCAAAAATCATGTTTCATACGATTGTATACTGATAGGTTATTGTGCATGCCATACAGCCTATGCATTATCCTCTAATGTGGTTATCAAACTTTTCCAGAAAGCTCAAATGTTTCTGTTAACCTCTCACAACTGTCTTCCTTTAAACTTTTCAAAGGAGTTATGCTATGGATTTATGTTGGAGGGGAGAATCAGGAGACTTCTGCTCAGACAACATAGGTCCATATCACTGCATGTTCTACATACACATTTCCATGTCATCTCCTTTTGCCATATAGTTATAACACATGTGTATGATAGATAACATGCACATGTATGACATCTTGGTTTTTGCCAGAGTGATTAGTGGAGTTTCATGAAGCAGTGCCTCATGGAGCCATGCGTCTCACTTTTCCACACTCTTTTCCCACTCTCCCATCTGAACTCACTGCAGACTGAGCACACATGATTGGTGCCTCCTCCGGTCATTTTGCATTCTGCTTCAATGAAATTGCTCACCACTCACTCCAAAACAGCAAACAATCTGCATTGTATTTTATTTCTATTGCAATAGCATACAAGAACTTCATTGTCCACAGTGTGGAAATTTACAATATATTTAATTAACACTTCATACATTCCATTCATATTCCTATTAATATATTCAAACTCACAGTGCACAAACCTACACAAAACACCTATCTGTGGCAATTAAATAGTCTCAAAACCCGTGCACACACTAGTTGTGCATTGGTGTGTATTACCAACATATCCATGAGCAAAAATCATCCTCACATGGGGGTGTTTTTGTTTTGAGAGAGCACAAAATACACTCAACAAAAATATAAACGCAACACTTTTGGTTTTGCTCCCATTTTGTATGAGATGAACTCATACTCATCTGCAAGAGGAAAACATAGTGCGTACACAATTAAAGTTTCATCAGTGTGTAGCTGTCATGATCTTGAGCTTGAGTCTGAGGAGGCAGGGCTGGAATGGCTGCTCTGTTGGTTCCTTTCACTGGTCTTTTAAAAAAGTCTGGAATCAAATGCTGCTACAGCACTTGCCTATATGAGCAGGATACAATGATGTTCTGACAGTTTCTGCTGCCTTTTCAAAAAGTGCTACAACCAATCAGTAGTAAGGTCCATCAATTTGTGGTACCCTGTCAAAAAATGCTCTCAGTAATTAGGATTACCATTTCCAGTTTTGTAGTCCACAGCTGAAACAGTTTTAACTTGAAACATATTATGAGTTTTATTGTCAGAATATTGGCAACATGTTCTGAAACTCATATTTTTTACGCATGATTTCAAAAAAGTGTATTTTGGTGGACCAACATCCACTATCAGAAAATTCTCCAGGTAATTCTCCACTTATTTTATACCTCTACTCACTGCATTTGTACTGATAAAACACGGGGAGCATATTTTGATATGCTGTTATGATTTCAAAGGGAGTGTAATTTACATCACAAGACAATCAGAGAGATTTTATGACACTCCTTTCCACAAAGTGACTTCAGCAAGTTTGCATGGATTCATGGGCACAGAAATAGGTAGCTTAGTTTGATAAGGAGTGTAGCTTGACAGAATGTTTGTTGCTGTAATGTGACAAAACTGAAGAAATATGAGGCTTGACATGAAAGACACATTTTGTAAATACCTTTACTACAATATTTCAATAAATAAAAGTAGAAGTGAGAGCTATTAGTTTTATGTTATGCTGCTCATGATGCAGCCGAGGCTCAAGGCCCCATGTCCTGGCTGCAAGTATTTTATTTGTAGGATATTTCTCCTGGAATATAAATTCTCAGCCAATCACAAAGTCAGTACTAGATACGTCATTCACGTGATTAGCATACAATTAACATACCAATACACACACGCCAAAAGGTGAACAAACACTGGCCCCCACTTGCATTCTGGGTAAAGTGTACTGATAATAAATTAAGCTGTATTACATGCTTCACAAAGCCAAGCTTCGTGCTGTTGGAGTGTAGTGATGTTGGAATAATCCCAAAAATTTCTCCTGTTTACTCACAAAAAGTAGACAATTTAGTTGTAATGCTTAAAACTGGAGTCTGACTTGTGCGTTTCAATCTTTAAGCTAACGTATCACTCCATAAAAAAAGTTTTAATTTTTGGAGCTTTGGAAGTGTCATCGCAAAATGTTTTGCATGTGGAGAGAGTGTGCACACTTTTTATTATATTGTGCGCTCGTTTTATGATATTGTGCGCATGTTTTATTATATTGTGCGCATGTTTTACGATATTGTGGGTTAGGGCTCAGTTAAAGGAAAACGTGAGCACGAATTATCACGGCCATTAAAATGTGCGCACGAATTATCACGACCAGGAAAACGTGCGCATGTTTTATTAATTTGAGAGCACGTTTTATTAATTCGTGTGCTCAATTAAAGGAAAACGTGCGGACAAATTATGATGGCCAGAAAAAAAATATCACTTTAAGTGACCTCTCCCGGGTTCCATAGAAACATTAGTTTAGAGATACATTTTTAAAGCTAGAGAGTTTAAAGATACATTAAAGTTCTCTGAATTAATGTATTACTTAAAGTTATCTATATTAAATAACCTTATTAAATAAAAAATTGCACCAAAAGATGAACAAACGCAGAATGTGAAAGAAAGCATGTGTTGTTGACATTTTGTTTGCCTCATGAATGAATTATAAATAGAGAAGCAGACACATGCTTTTGTTCTGTAGCACTTCCTTTCTTATTTTTCTTCGTGTCCATCTCTCAGTGCAGTAGATCAGTGAAATCTGTTCAATGTGGTTTTCTTGGCTTCACTATTATTTTGAGACAGTCCCAAATAATTCATGGGTTAAGGCAAGAGGTTACAGTGAAATATGATGTCATTAAATACATCTTCTTTTATTAAATAAAATAAATATAAACTATAAACAGAACCATGAACAGAATAATCAGGATTCAAGACATTCAACAGTGAAATTTGATGTAATCAAATGAATCTTTTATTAAACAAAAGAAAATATAAACAGAACCATGAACAGAGTCATCAGGATTCAGAAGACATTCAACAGTGAAATTTGATGTAATCAAATTCATCTTCTTTTATTAAACAAAAGAAATATAAACAGAACCATCAGAATTCAAAAAGTCAATTTCCAAACAAATAGAAAGCAAAAAATAGGCAAAAACAAACAAATCTTGACAAACGTACCTTCAATTGTAAGAAGTCCACAATTTCTCGGATAGTCACACGACTGAAAAGCCACCAAAAGCCGTCTGAATCTTCTGAATGGTGGAAGAGCTGGGCATGTTACAACATATCCTGTGAGGCTTCAACACGAAGGCGCTTTTGCTGCGCCATCAGCTTCGTGCCGATGAATTTCACTGCAACTCTTTTCATGGCCAAATCTTCTGTCACAGTGGAATGTGCCGAAAAAGTGCTGATGTCCACCTCTTCCGCAATTTTCGGATAGTCACACGACGGTCCCACATCACCACAGTGTTCACTTTGGAAATGATCCGGTCCTTTCAGCATGTTGATGGCCGCCCGGAATGCGGCGCGCTCTCCACCGTTATGCGGCCGTCTTTAAACCGGTTGTACTGCTCCTTAATATGTGTGATGCCCATAGGATCATCACCAAAAGCCGTCTGAATAATCCGAATGATTTCCACCTGGCTGTCGCCCAGTTTCTGACAAAATTTGATGCAGTCGCACTGCTCCAGTCGTTCCGCCATTTTCCTTGCAAAGAAAAACGACGAGGGACTCCACCCATCCTCACACAAAGGCTGCTTACAAGCAAATGACGCAATCGACAGGTGTGAAAAAACTCACGCATGCGCATGAAGGTTCAAGGTTTGCTCATGCAAGCACACGTGATTCAAATCCATCAGGTTTTTGAAAAAAATTAAAAGGTTGGATACTTTTCTAACAGACCTCGTATACTGTACTAATTGCGTGAATGATGTAGTGGGTATTGACTGTGATTGGCTGAGAATTTACATACCAGGAGAAATATCCTGCAAATAAAATATTGTGTCCTGGCCTACCAGTTGCTAGCATGCTCATGCTACCAAGGAAGAACAGTAAATGAATATGGTGCCAGATTAAGATTAATGTCTTAATCTGGCACCATACATCAGACATTAAGAACCCATACTTCTGGGTTTTCCCCAGAAGCTTGGCAAAGCTTCTGGGGAAAACCTGGTCTTGTTAGGAGAGACGGCATCCATCCCACTTTGGATGGAGCAGCTCTCATTTCTAGAAATCTGGCCAATTTTCTTAAATCCTCCAAACCGTGACTATCCAGAGTTGGGACCAGGAAGCAGAGTTGTAGTCTTACACACGTCTCTGCAGCTTCTGTCCCCCTGCCATCCCCTCATTACCCCATCCCCGTAGAGACGGTGCCTGCTCCCAGACCACCAATAACCAGCAAAAATCTATTTAAGCATAAAAATTCAAAAAGAAAAAATAATATAGCACCTTCAACTGCACCACAGACTAAAACAGTTAAATGTGGTCTATTAAACATTAGGTCTCTCTCTTCTAAGTCCCTGTTAGTAAATTATATAATAATTGATCATCATATTGATTTATTCTGCCTTACAGAAACCTGGTTACAGCAGGATGAATGTTAGTTTAAATGAGTCAACACCCCCGAGTCACACTAACTGCCAGAATGCTCGTAGCACGGGCCGAGGCGGAGGATTAGCAGCAATCTTCCATTCCAGCTTATTAATTAATCAAAAACTCAGACAGAGCTTTAATTCATTTGAAAGCTTGACTCTTAGTCTTGTCCATCCAAATTGGAAGTCCCAAAAACCAGTTTTATTTGTTATTATCTATCGTCCACCTGGTCGTTACTGTGAGTTTCTCTGTGAATTTTCAGACCTTTTGTCTGACTTAGTGCTTAGCTCAGATAAGATAATTATAGTGGGCGATTTTAACATCCACACAGATGCTGAGAATGACAGCCTCAACACTGCATTTAATCTATTATTAGACTCAATTGGCTTTGCTCAAAATGTAAATGAGTCCACCCACCACTTTAATCATATCTTAGATCTTGTTCTGACTTATGGTATGGAAATTGAAGACTTAACAGTATTCCCTGAAAACTCCCTTCTGTCTGATCATTTCTTAATAACATTTACATTTACTCTGATGGACTACCCAGCAGTGGGGAATAAGTTTCATTATACTAGAAGTCTTTCAGAAAGCACTGTAACTAGGTTTAAGGATATGATTCCTTCTTTATGTTCTCTAATGTCATATACCAACACAGAGCAGAGTAGCTACCTAAACTCTGTAAGGGAGTTAGAGTATCTCGTCAATAGTTTTACATCCTCATTGAAGACAACCTTGGATGCTGTAGCTCCTCTGAAAAAGAGAGCTTTAAATCAGAAGTGTCTGACTCCGTGGTATAACTCACAAAGTCGTAGCTTAAAGCAGATAACCCGTAAGTTGGAGAGGAAATGGCGTCTCACTAATTTAGAAGATCTTCACTTAGCCTGGAAAAAGAGTCTGTTGCTCTATAAAAAAGCCCTCCGTAAAGCTAGGACATCTTACTACTCATCACTAATTGAAGAAAATAAGAACAACCCCAGGTTTCTTTTCAGCACTGTAGCCAGGCTGACAAAGAGTCAGAGCTCTATTGAGCCGAGTATTCCTTTAACTTTAACTAGTAATGACTTCATGACTTTCTTTGCTAATAAAATTTTAACTATTAGAGAAAAAATTACTCATAACCATCCAAAAGACGTATCGTTATCTTTGGCTGCTTTCACTGATGCCGGTATTTGGTTAGACTCTTTCTCTCAGATTGTTCTGTCTGAGTTATTTTCATTAGTTACTTCATCCAAACCATCAACATGTCTATTAGACCCCATTCCTACCAGGCTGCTCAAGGAAGCCCTACCATTATTTAATGCTTCGATCTTAAATATGATCAATCTATCTTTATTAGTTGGCTATGTACCACAGGCTTTTAAGGTGGCAGTAATTAAACCATTACTTAAAAAGCCATCACTTGACCCAGCTATCTTAGCTAATTATAGACCAATCTCCAACCTTCCTTTTCTCTCAAAAATTCTTGAAAGGGTAGTTGTAAAACAGCTAACTGATCATCTGCAGAGGAATGGTCTATTTGAAGAGTTTCAGTCAGGTTTTAGAATTCATCATAGTACAGAAACAGCATTAGTGAAGGTTACAAATGATCTTCTTATGGCCTCAGACAGTGGACTTATCTCTGTGCTTGTTCTGTTAGACCTCAGTGCTGCTTTTGATAGTGTTGACCATAAAATTTTATTACAGAGATTAGAGCATGCCATAGGTATTAAAGGCACTGCGATGCGGTGGTTTGAATCATATTTATCTAATACATTACAATTTGTTCATGTAAATGGGGAATCTTCTTCACAGACTAAGGTTAATTATGGAGTTCCACAAGGTTCTGTGCTAGGACCAATTTTATTCACTTTATACATGCTTCCCTTAGGCAGTATTATTAGACAGCATTGCTTAAATTTTCATTTTTACGCAGATGATACCCAGCTTTATCTATCCATGAAGCCAGAGGACACACACCAATTAGCTAAACTGCAGGATTGTCTTACAGACATAAAGACATGGATGACCTCTAATTTCCTGCTTTTAAACACAGATAAAACTGAAGTTATTGTACTTGGCCCCACAAATCTTAGAAACATGGTGTCTAACCAGATCCTTACTCTGGATGGCATTACCCTGACCTCTAGTAATACTGTGAGAAATCTTGGAGTCATTTTTGATCAGGATATGTCATTCAAAGCGCATATTAAACAAATATGTAGGACTGCTTTTTTGCATTTACGCAATATCTCTAAAATTAGAAAGGTCTTGTCTCAGAGTGATGCTGAAAAACTAATTCATGCATTTATTTCCTCTAGGCTGGACTATTGTAATTCATTATTATCAGGTTGTCCTAAAAGTTCCCTGAAAAGCCTTCAGTTAATTCAAAATGCTGCAGCTAGAGTACTGACAGGGACTAGAAGGAGAGAGCATATCTCACCCATATTGGCCTCTCTTCATTGGCTTCCTGTTAATTCCAGAATAGAATTTAAAATTTTTCTTCTTACTTATAAGGTTTTGAATAATCAGGTCCCATCTTATATTAGGGACCTCATAGTACCATATCACCCCAATAGAGCGCTTCGCTCTCAGACTGCAGGCTTACTTGTAGTTCCTAGGGTTTGTAAGAGTAGAATGGGAGGCAGAGCCTTCAGCTTTCAGGCTCCTCTCCTGTGGAACCAGCTCCCAATTCAGATCAGGGAGACAGACACCCTCTCTACTTTTAAGATTAGGCTTAAAACTTTCCTTTTTGCTAAAGCTTATAGTTAGGGCTGGATCAGGTGACCCTGAACCATCCCTTAGTTATGTTGCTATAGACTTAGACTGCTGGGGGGTTCCCATGATGCACTGAGTGTTTCTTTCTCTTTTTGCTCTGTATGCACCACTCTGCATTTAATCATTAGTGATCGATCTCTGCTCCCCTCTACAGCATGTCTTTTTCCTGGTTCTCTCCCTCAGCCCCAACCAGTCCCAGCAGAAGACTGCCCCTCCCTGAGCCTGGTTCTGCTGGAGATTTCTTCCTGTTAAAAGGGAGTTTTTCCTTCCCACTGTCGCCAAGTGCTTGCTCACACAGGGTCGTTTTGACCGTTGGGGTTTTTACATAATTATTGTATGGCCTTGCCTTACAATATAAAGCGCCTTGGGGCAACTGTTTGCTGTGATTTGGTGCTATATAAATAAAAATAAATTGATTGATAATGTAGACAGGTTGAATGGTTCTTTTTTGATTGAATTTATTTGTATGAAGATATACAATACTTGTAAATTCAGGGTGACACAATAAAGTGAAATTCACTTGTTTCCATTGTGGCCCAGAGATATCATAAACCCAAACAGCAAGAGAGATAATATCAAATATAAATAAAAATGAATCTAAAAACGATTTACACAATATTCTTGTACATTTTAAATGAGATATTTACACATTTTACACAAATGTTAAAAAGTTGTATCTTAAAATAAAACACATGATTTTATGCTTTTTACTCTTTCAATTCATTTTATTAGGAAACAGAGCGTGCCGCGGCCTCAACTTTATCTAAATTCTGGGTCTTTTATTGAAGCTTACGGCTAGTGGCCAGTGATCATCTTAGTATTTCTTCTGTATTTCTTGTTGCTTAATGCTGACAAATTACATGGTATTTGTCTTTCTGATGCTTGATTCTGCTTTTTTCTTTTCTCTCTGTTTGAGGTGGGGCACCCTCCAGAGATGGGTGCGGTATCTGTTCCAGAAACCATCCTGTGCACCAGCAACATTTCCTGTATGTTCGTTTTGTGAATTTTGTCATTTATGTCTGTAGTATGGCCCAAACAGAGGGTGAGCCTGGTCTGCTTGAGGTTTCTTCCTCAGAGGGAGTTTTTCCTTATCACTGTTGCTCTGGGGGTTGGTAAGGTTAGACCTTACTTGTGTGAAGTGCCTTGAGGCAACCTTGTGATTTGGCGCTATATAAATGAAAATAAACTGAGATAAATTGAAATTGAAAACAGCTAGTATCACAAAAATGGGTAATTCTGTAAGTTTTCTATTTTTTGAAGCAGATGTTGTAAAACCAGATAAAGTATCTGACAGCTGTATTTGACTAGGTAGACTGTTCCACAACTTAACACTTTGAAATGGTGTACTTTGAAAACTGTTGTTATGACTATATACAATTATAGACTTTTGATTCACAGGTACACCGAAATCAAAAGTCTATAACTGCTTTATTACATGGTAAACAAGAAAACTGGGAGTTTGTCAAATATACTAAAACTGCAAAATCAATCTCAAGTTTCAACTCTTTATTATTACTGTCATACTGCACCAACTGACATCCCATCGATCGACTGGAGATGACTGTTAAGTCCGTGACAAAGAGTCATCAGGCTTTTGTTTGCACCTGCGTATAAGTTTTCCCCTCTCCAATCAACTTTTTAATCAAACTATGCTGGTCTTCTGAACAATGTCTTGAACGTCCCATTTTCCTCAGACTTTCAAAGAGAAAAGCATGTTCAACAGGTGCTGGCTTCATCCTTAAATAGGGGACACCTGATTCACACCTGTTTGTTCCACAAAATTGACGAACTCACTGACTGAATGCCACACTACTATTATTGTGAACACCCCCTTTTCTACTTTGTTTACTAATAGCCCAATTTCGTAGCCTTAAGAGTGTGCATATCATGAATGCTTGGTCTTGTTGGATTTGTGAGAATCTACTGAATCTACTGGTACCTTGTTTCCCATGTAACAATAAGAAATATACTCAAAACCTGGATTAATCTTTTTAGTCACATATTATTCTGAACACTACTGTATGTCTGAAGATGCTGGGAACTGATTTGTTGGGACGACGGTCTGATACTGGTGTTGCCTTGCAGGGAGGTGGTAATGATTATAGGTTCTGATCAGTCATTAGTAAAGCCAAGATAAACATATTCATGTGTGTGTGTTTTTGACATGGTGCATTCAACAAGACACTTGATGATGTCTCACTCCTTTAGTCTTACTGTGTGAAATGTAGTCATTGAGAATTCCGACAAACACTGTTTAAGTCATTATGCAGCAGTTACATCTCAGAAAACTGATTTAAACAGAGCAGATCCATAATACTAATGAGCAATCAGGCCTTTGTTTTGCTCTGTGATTTAGCAGATTTGCCAGCAGTTGTTACTTATGAGCTGTGAGCTGCCTTTTATTCCTTATTATTGTAGCAGAACAGCCACTGTGGAAAAGAAGAAACATTACAATATTTGGCAAAGGATACAAGCCATGTAATGACCGTATCTGTATTCATTTCATGAGCAGAAATTAATCACACTTTCCTGTGCTACATTCTTGATGCAAATTTTCCATCAACACAGTGTGTCTTATGTTTGTGAGTTTATTCACATGAAATGGTGGAGCTGATGTGTCACCACAGATGGGGCTGCATGCTAGATAAGGTGAGCACATTACTAACCATCTCAAATTGCCGTTGATGTGTTGTATGTATTCATGCTCGCTGTAGGTCAAAGCATTGCAGGCTGGCTGTGCGTGTTTTATTCACTCTTGGCTCTGGGGCTGTGTGCAGAATTTGATCCTTGGTGTCTGTTTCTTTTGTGTATGGATGAGACAGAAAGAAAAGGCCACAGTGACGCTTTGGACGACCTTTAGGTGTTAAAGATATTTTATACATAAAATCATGCACGCGTGTATACATCCACACCTGGAAGGAAGGTAAATAAATTCATCCACCCGGAAATAAATTTAATTGTGAAATATTTAACATGCAACTTTATTTTCAGGTTTAGGTTTCAGTTGGATGTTATTACTTAGCTTTAATGATTGTGTATTGTAAATTGTCTGATATTTTGTATTAAACCAGAACTAATTAAATGAGGTCAGTCCACTTGGAGGTTGGACACTGTGGTTTGTGCACAGCAGTGTATCTCAACTCAAACTGAACTCAGTGAAGGTCATACACCAACCCAACTGCAATCATCGTCAGCAGACAGTCCAAAGTAAAAGCACAACTGTTAGAAGACAAACATGAATAATTTAATTTACTAAAGTACAAAAGACAGTAAACATACATATAAACACAACCTTTTCTATTTCTTTCCCCTTTTTTGACTTAATTATGACCAGTCCAAGGGACACCTGTGCAGTAATCGTGCTGTTTAATCAGTGTCTTGATGTGCCACAGCTGCCAGGTGGGTGCATCATCTTGACAAAGGTTATGTACTCACTAACAGGGTTTTTAACAAATTGACAGGACGGGCAGGTGCCAGGCACTCGAAGCAGCTGGACTCCCAGATCAGGTTTATGTGTAAAAGAAGTCGTCGGTTACTTCCGGGCGAGATCCCTATGTTGTTTTTTTCACATGGTATACGTTGGGTTTCCTCGGCTCATGTCCCCTTTGTTTCTCGTCAGTCCCTCCTCCACTTGGTTGTTTTTTTGGCTTCCTTGGTTTTTGCTGGTTGTTTTTTTGTTGTTGTTTCTTTGGATCCCCCACTTTATGTTTTCATTCCGGAAACTGGCACACAGGGCTTTTCGGTCTATGATTTCTTTGGTATATCCTGTCTACGATGTTGGTCCTCAACAGCTTATTCTCAAGGAGGGGTCTTAGTTCAAGATTACAAGTCTTCCACGTTGCATGGCATGATGCTATTCTGGAATGCAAGCATCCTTTATTGTTTACAAAGAGGGCCTACTACTACTCTGACATGATTAGCAAAAATAAGCAAAATTTAACAACACTTATTCAAGGGCAAGCACCTGTGTTGCTCAAGAATTTTTAGATTATTTTGAAGAGAACACAGAGGATATTAAGTAAAAAATATACCAGTATGCTCTAATCTCGCTACTAGATCCTGTTACTGATGTAGTGGGGATCTCTGCTAGGTTGTGGAGACTTCCCAAATTTGATACTGTTTCACTGGTTATGCTGTCCCAACTTGCGAACTCTGCTAAAAATACAACTTGTCTTTTTGACCCGATGCCAGGTAAGTTATTTAAGGACCTGTGAATTACACTTGGGTCCACTATGCTGAAAATAATTAATCTGTAACAAACTTCAGGTTCTGTTCCAATTAGTTTTAAATCTGCAGTGATCAAATCAGTTTTTAAGAAACCTAACTTAGATGTTGGTTCATTGAAATATTACAGAACTGATATTACCAATATCAGTTCTATCCTTTTTGTTGGGAAAGTGAAGTACACGGACCCACGACAGGGGGCGTAAATGAACGGCCAATAGGAAGTCCGAATAAATAACAATTTATTCTGCAAATGTGCACAACAACCAAATATGCTTTTAGTCTGTCAATCAATCTACACAAAAGATGACACGTGGGCAGGCCCGAGGGTAGGAGACGCCTATCCAGAGAAGAGCCAGGACCCACAAGGTTCCACCGCCAATGGAGACCTGCAACACACTGGAGCCGCCAAGTCCTGAGTCCCCAGGTGGCCACTGCTTCAGCTGTCAGATCCGGTACTGCTGGCAGGAACAGACACAGGTTAAAGGTGGGTGTGTGTACACCCAGCAAACAGTCAGCAAAAAGTACAGTTCCTCTCCTGAGGGAAAAATCCACCACTCCCAGAAAACAAGAATACTGAAAACGTGCAGTAACAACAGTAACACTCTGAGATAAGGAAAGTGAGGAGTGGAAACACCAGCTCCTTCAAACTTCCACAAACCCAGCTCCAAGCTGCAAGTATACCAGAGGTTACGACTACAAAGGTCACTAGCAACAAATGTGCGAACGGCACAAAGCGGCTGAGTAGTTTTACCTGACAGGTAAGCTGATAACTCGGCAGAGTTATGTGTCTCTTCCAGGCTTTTATGGGTGTGGTATGAGGAATGGTGATGATTGACAGCTGTCATTGCAGGTGCTCTTGGTGCTCCTGAGAGGCAACTGCATCCTCTGGTGCCTGAAACCCGACGACAGGCAGGGCGCCGTCTGGTGGTGAGCCAGCAGTACCTCCTCTTCGGGCGGCCCACACACTTTTGTTCTAAAATTTTTGAAAAGGTGATTTCACAGCAGGTTGTGGATTATCCTGCTGAAAATAACCTCTTTGAGCTGCAGCAGTCTGTGTTTAGAACACAACACTCCACGAAGATAGCACTTACTAAAGTGGTGAATGATGTTCTGCCCTGATACCATCACAGTGCTGCTATTGCTCGATCTTAGTGCTGCATTTGTTATGGTTGATTATTGTATACTACTTGATATGCTTGAGAACCACTGTGGGATTTCTTGTCTAGGGGCTCTCAGAGTATCTTGTATAATAATGTTACTTCAAATCTTGTTCCAGTAAAATATGGGGTACCGCAGGGGTCTGTGTTCTCTTGCTTTATAGCTTCTCTTGGACAGATATTGTGACACTTCAGAATTTCTTTGCAGTTCTATGCCGATGACACTCATTTGAACGTACCAATAACTACAGATAATCTCACCCACACATGTACTTTAGGAGATTGCCTGGCTTTATCAGCAACAAACACATCTTGTAACACAACCCCAAGCCTAAGGGCCCCTTCACACATAACACAGTTTAAGTCGACTAGCGCATGAAGGAGGAATTGCATGCCAATTGTGAAAAATCGGAGCTGCCTCCAATGCCTCATACACCTGATGCTACATCTCACCCCACTCAGCAAGCCGCTCTCGTTGGAGTGACATCTCTGCTATTTTGGCATTGTGGGATAGCTCACCGGACTACTTTTGCCTGACCCAGCACTGAATTTGCCGATATGAGAAAATGCTGCTGAATGAGTGTGTGTAGATTTATGATCATTTTGATGTAAAAAGACACAAGATACACAAGTTCTTGTGCCAAATATACTCCTTATGTTTTTGTTACCCATGAAAATGCACTGTCATCACAAATACAGCATTGTTTGGGAACTAGTTTTTGCACAGGAATTCATCAAGCATGTTGGCCGGGGGCGCGTACTAACACAGAATATACAAAAACTGTATAGTAGCTTGGTCAAAATGAGAGCGACCACTTTTAGCTTGCCATATGCTAAGCTAGTGGCGCTCATGAGAGTATGGCTACAACTATTCGCACACGCCAGCAGCTGAAAGAGAGTGTGCCCTGTGAGAGCCTATTTGATCCCTCTCACGGCAGGTGTTGGCCAAATTCCAGGTGACACACATGAAAATCTAACACCGCTCATTTGACACTTAGAAAATGTGTGAATGTGTGGCTTTGCAAAAAAAAAAAAAAAAACTCTGCTTGATAAGAGGGATTCAATAAAATGCAGTATTTTTTTTATTTTTTATTTTAAATATGTCCACCTCCTTGTTGATTTCAGACATTTTTCTGCCCCTTTTACTGGCCAGCGATGTTAGCACAGTGTGTGAAGGGGGGCCTAATATTCAGGTTCTCACATCATAGATAAACAGAATGAATACTTTCCACCTCATTAAAAATTTTAAAACAACCAGCTTTGTTGTGGAAGTGGAATATTTTGTGAAATATCAGCAAAAACATCACAAGAACATTTCATCCACCCATTTATTTTGTGTAAAAGCACAATTGATAAAATACCATGAATTTACACTCACCAACATTAGCAGAGCTTCTGCCTGAATTCTAGTGCCAACAACAATAAATTTTTACAAGAACAATGAGTTTTCCTATCAGTATCATAGCCCTGACTGTATATATACAATCATAACTCAGACTCACATTCCACCCTTGACAAAAAAATAAAAACAAACTAATCTAATCTGATTCTTCTGGTGCACATGTGAGTCATTTTGTGGGTTATACGAGGTCTGTCCGTAAAGTATCGTACCTTTTTATTTTTTTCAAAAACTATATGGATTTCATTCATATGTTTTTACGTCAGACATGCTTGAACCCTCGTGCGCATGTGTGAGTTTTTCCACGCCTGTCGGTGACGTCATTCGCCTGTGAGCACTCCTTGTGGAAGGAGTGGTCCCGCCCCCTCGTCGGATTTTCATTGTCTGGAAATGGCGGAATGAAAAGGACTTTTTTTCCATCAGAATTTTTTCAGAAGCTGTTAGAGACTGGCACCTGGAAACCATTCGAAAAATTTATCTGGCTTTCAGTGAAAATTTTACGGGCTTCACAGAGAATAAGGACTTTAACTACAGGTTTAAGGACCCCTTTAAAGGACGGTCGGTGCGCCGCGCTGCGAGCTGCGGCGATGCGGCACAAACCACTGGATCATTTCTAAGCTGATGGCTCTGTGGATACGAGACTGTCGTGTGCTCTTTCTCTGGTTATCACAAGACCTGGACATCAGCCATTTTCCGGCAGATTTCACTTTTAACAAGAGATTTTGTCATAGAAAGCCGCGCGGAGGCTTCGCGCGTCACGACCGATTCGCTGATGAAGCGAGACAAAGGAACACCTCCGTTTCGGAGTGTTAGAGGACAAGTTTGGACATGTCCAGCTCTCCACAAGTTCTTTTATACTCACTCGACTGGTAAGCACTGAAAGCCGAGATAGACATGTCCCAACTTGTCCTCTAACACTCCGAAATGGAGGTGTTCCTTTGTCTCGCTTCATCAGCGAATCGGTGGTGACGCGCGAAGCCTCCGCGCGGCTTTCCATGACAAAATCTCTTGTTAAAAGTGAAATCTGCCAGAAAATGGCTGATGTCCAGGTCTTGTGATAACCAGAGAAAGAGCACACGACGGTCTTGTATCCACAGAGCCATCAGCTTAGAAATGATCCAGTGGTTTGTGCCGCATCGCCGCAGCTCGCAGCGCGGCGCACCGACCTTCCTTTAAAGGGGTCCTTAAACCTGTAGTTAAAGTCCTTATTCTCTGTGAAGCCCGTAAAATTTTCACTGAAAGCCAGATAAATTTTTCGAATGGTTTCCAGGTGCCAGTCTCTAACAGCTTCTGAAAAAATTCTGATGAAAAAAAAGTCCTTTTCATTCCGCCATTTCCAGACAATGAAAATCCGACGAGGGGGCGGGACCACTCCTTCCACAAGGCGTGCTCACAGGCGAATGACGTCACCGACAGGTGTGGAAAAACTCACGCATGCGCACGAGGGTTCAAGCATGTCTGACGTAAAAACATATGAATGAAATCCATATAGTTTTTGAAAAAAATAAAAAGGTACGATACTTTACGGACAGACCTCGTATATGTTTTCTTTTAGGAAAGAAAGATATCGGCTTCAAAGTTTGGGTCGATGTTTACATACATTGGCTAGATTAGCAAAATTAAGACAGATTATGGCTTGTTAATCATATTAGTCTCAGATCAGTAGACACTGAAAAAGAGCTACTGCACCATCCCAAACAATAAATTATTATTTTAATAGCAGGTACTTTTCAATTCAATTCACCGTAGTGCCAGATCATAACAAACTGCCTCAAGGCCCTTCACACGGGTAAGATCTGATCTTACCATTGTCCCTGAGCAAGAATGCTAGCAACAGTGGTAAGGAAAAACTCCCTCTAGCATTTTTGAGGAAGAAACCTCAAGCAGACCAGACTCAAACAGATGACCCTCTGCTTGAGCCATTTGAACAGTGACAACATTTTTTTTTACAAAAAATATGAGGAAAAACAGTCAGTTATTAAGTTGCACATAGTCAATCTCACAGCCTCTCATTACAGTTCTTGAAATATTCTGATTGTTACAGATGTCAAATATCCAAGCGAAGTGAATTCTTCAGCATGCAGCATCAGTATCTTAGATTGTAGATCCACACATCCAGCAGTGGCACCTCAGACACAAAGAAAGAAACCAGAATCACTCACTCATCTTCAACCGCTTACTCCAATTAAGGGTCACGGGGGGCTGGAGCCTATCCCAGCAGTCACAGAGCGTGAGGTGGGGTACACCCTGGACGGGAGGCCAGTCTGTCGCAGGGTCACATATAGACAAACAAACACATTCACACCTGCCCGCACACCTACGGACAATTTTAAAGTATCCAATCCACCTAACCTGCATGTCTTTGGATGTGGGTGGAAGCTGCAGCACCCAGAGTGAACCCATGCAAACAAAGGGAGAACAGACAAACTCCACACAGAAATGCCACAGGTGGGAATCGAATTCACAACCTTCTTGCTGTGAGGCAACAGTGCTAACCACTAAGCCATCATGCTGCCAGAAACCAGAATCAGTCAGCTTGAAATAACACCACCCAAGGCATTACTTCACCAGCAGCAAATCAACAGAGAAGCACAAAGGTTACTAAAGTGGTAGCCGTGTGCTACACTAATAGACCCAGAATGTTGATATGGTGAGGATGAGACCTGTCCCATTGGTAAGAATGCAATTTAAAATGAGAGGAAACATAATGCCATTCTGCACAGGTATGCTAACCATACGAGCAGGAGAACAGATGAGTCTGGAATTGAATAACTCCACAGAGCCCGATTATGTCTACAGGTAGATTGTTCTACAGGACAGACACATGATAAGGGCCCCTTCACACATACTGCAAATTTGGTCAAATTGCGCATTAAGTATGCATGAAGCAGGAATCGTATGCAAACCGTGTAATTTCGTAGCTGCTTCCAGTGCCTCGTACACCTCTTGATACAACTATTTGCGCACACCAGTGGCTGACAGACAGAGTGTGTGCTGTGCTAGCCCATCGAACCCTCTCGTAGCAGGTGTCGGCCAAATTCCAGGTGACATGCATGAACATCTACAACCACAGTTCCATTGAAATTGGGATGTAGTGTAAAATGTAAATAAAAAACAGAATACAATGATTTGCAAATCCTCTTCAACCTATATTCAACCAAATACACCACAAATACAAGATATTTAATGTTCAAACTGATAAACTTTATTGTTTTGTGCAAATATTTGCTCATTTTGAAATGGATGCCTGCAACACGTTTCAAAAAAGCTGGGACAGTGGTATGTTTACCACTGTGTTACATCACCTTTCCTTCTAACAACACTCAATAAGCATTTGGGAACTGAGGACACTAATTGTTGAAGCTTTGTAGGTGGAATTCTTTCCCATTCTTGCTTGATGTATGACTTCAGTTGTTCAACAGTCCGGGGTCTCTGTTGTCATATTTTGTGCTTCATAATGCACCACACATTTTCAATGGGAGACAGGTCTGGACTGCAGGCAGGCCAGTCTAGTACCCGTACTCTTTTATTATGAAGCCACGCTGTTGTATCCAGGGTTGGGACCAGGAAGCAGAGTTGTAGTCTTACACATCTCTCTGCAGCTTCTCTCCCCCTGCCATCCCCTCATTACCCCATCCCCGTAGAGACGGTGCCTGCTCCCAGACCACCAATAACCAGCAAAAATCTATTTAAGCATAAAAATTCAAAAAGAAAAAATAATATAGCACCTTCAACTGCACCACAGACTAAAACAGTTAAATGTGGTCTATTAAACATTAGGTCTCTCTCTTCTAAGTCCCTGTTAGTAAATGATATAATAATTGATCAACATATTGATTTATTCTGCCTTACAGAAACCTGGTTACACCAGGATGAATATCAATCAATCAATCAATCAATTTTTTTATATAGCGCCAAATCACAACAAACAGTTGCCCCAAGGCGCTTTATATTGTAAGGCAAGGCCATACAATAATTATGTAAAACCCCAACGGTCAAAACGACCCCCTGTGAGCAAGCACTTGGCTACAGTGGGAAGGAAAAACTCCCTTTTAACAGGAAGAAACCTCCAGCAGAACCAGGCTCAGGGAGGGGCAGTCTTCTGCTGGGACTGGTTGGGGCTGAGGGAGAGAACCAGGAAAAAGACATGCTGTGGAGGGGAGCAGAGATCGATCACTAATGATTAAATGCAGAGTGGTGCATACAGAGCAAAAAGAGAAAGAAACAGTGCATCATGGGAACCCCCCAGCAGTCTACGTCTATAGCAGCATAACTAAGGGATGGTTCAGGGTCACCTGATCCAGCCCTAACTATAAGCTTTAGCAAAAAGGAAAGTTTTAAGCCTAATCTTAAAAGTAGAGAGGGTGTCTGTCTCCCTGATCTGAATTGGGAGCTGGTTCCACAGGAGAGGAGCCTGAAAGCTGAAGGCTCTGCCTCCCATTCTACTCTTACAAACCCTAGGAACTACAAGTAAGCCTGCAGTCTGAGAGCGAAGCGCTCTATTGGGGTGATATGGTACTACGAGGTCCCTAAGATAAGATGGGACCTGATTATTCAAAACCTTATAAGTAAGAAGAAGAATTTTAAATTCTATTCTAGAATTAACAGGAAGCCAATGAAGAGAGGCCAATATGGGTGAGATATGCTCTCTCCTTCTAGTCCCCGTCAGTACTCTAGCTGCAGCATTTTGAATTAACTGAAGGCTTTTTAGGGAACTTTTAGGACAACCTGATAATAATGAATTACAATAGTCCAGCCTAGAGGAAATAAATGCATGAATTAGTTTTTCAGCATCACTCTGAGACAAGACCTTTCTGATTTTAGAGATATTGCGTAAATGCAAAAAAGCAGTCCTACATATTTGTTTAATATGCGCTTTGAATGACATATCCTGATCAAAAATGACTCCAAGATTTCTCACAGTATTACTAGAGGTCAGGGTAATGCCATCCAGAGTAAGGATCTGGTTAGACACCATGTTTCTAAGATTTGTGGGGCCAAGTACAATAACTTCAGTTTTATCTGAGTTTAAAAGCAGGAAATTAGAGGTCATCCATGTCTTTATGTCTGTAAGACAATCCTGCAGTTTAGCTAATTGGTGTGTGTCCTCTGGCTTCATGGATAGATAAAGCTGGGCATCATCTGCGTAACAATGAAAATTTAAGCAATACCGTCTAATAATACTGCCTGAGGGAAGCATGTATAAAGTGAATAAAATTGGTCCTAGCACAGAACCTTGTGGAACTCCATAATTAACTTTAGTCTGTGAAGAAGATTCCCCATTTACATGAACAAATTGTAATCTATTAGACAAATATGATTCAAACCACCGCAGCGCAGTGCCTTTAATACCTATGGCATGCTCTAATCTCTGTAATAAAATTTTATGGTCAACAGTATCAAAAGCAGCACTGAGGTCTAACAGAACAAGCACAGAGATGAGTCCACTGTCCGAGGCCATAAGAAGATCATTTGTAACCTTCACTAATGCTGTTTCTGTACTATGATGAATTCTAAAACCTGACTGAAACTCTTCAAATAGACCATTCCTCTGCAGATGATCAGTTAGCTGTTTTACAACTACCCTTTCAAGAATTTTTGAGAGAAAAGGAAGGTTGGAGATTGGCCTATAATTAGCTAAGATAGCTGGGTCAAGTGATGGCTTTTTAAGTAATGGTTTAATTACTGCCACCTTAAAAGCCTGTGGTACATAGCCAACTAACAAAGATAGATTGATCATATTTAAGATCGAAGCATTAAATAATGGTAGGGCTTCCTTGAGCAGCCTGGTAGGAATGGGGTCTAATAAACATGTTGATGGTTTGGATGAAGTAACTAATGAGAATAACTCAGACAGAACAATCGGAGAGAAAGAGTCTAACCAAATACCGGCATCACTGAAAGCAGCCAAAGATAACGATATGTCTTTGGGATGGTTATGAGTAATTTTTTCTCTAATAGTTAAAATTTTGTTAGCAAAGAAAGTCATGAAGTCATTACTAGTTAAACTTAATGGAATACTCAGCTCAATAGAGCTCTGACTCTTTGTCAGCCTGGCTACAGTGCTGAAAAGAAACCTGGGGTTGTTCTTATTTTCTTCAATTAGTGATGAGTAGAAAGATGTCCTAGCTTTACGGAGGGCTTTTTTATAGAGCAACAGATTCTTTTTCCAGGCTAAGTGAAGATCTTCTAAATTAGTGAGACGCCATTTCCTCTCCAACTTACGGGTTATCTGCTTTAAGCTACGAGTTTGTGAGTTATACCACGGAGTCAGACACTTCTGATTTAAAGCTCTCTTTTTCAGAGGAGCTACAGCATCCAAAGTTGTCTTCAATGAGGATGTAAAACTATTGACGAGATACTCTATCTCCCTTACAGAGTTTAGGTAGCTACTCTGCACTGTGTTGGTATATGGCATTAGAGAACATAAAGAAGGAATCATATCCTTAAACCTAGTTACAGCGCTTTCTGAAAGACTTCTAGTGTAATGAAACTTATTCCCCACTGCTGGGTAGTCCATCAGAGTAAATGTAAATGTTATTAAGAAATGATCAGACAGAAGGGAGTTTTCAGGGAATACTGTTAAGTCTTCTATTTCCATACCATAAGTCAGAACAAGATCTAAGATATGATTAAAGTGGTGGGTGGACTCATTTACTTTTTGAGCAAAGCCAATAGAGTCTAATAATAGATTAAATGCAGTGTTGAGGCTGTCATTCTCAGCATCTGTGTGGATGTTAAAATCGCCCACTATAATTATCTTATCTGAGCTAAGGACTAAGTCAGACAAAAGGTCTGAAAATTCACAGAGAAACTCACAGTAACGACCAGTTGGACGATAGATAATAACAAATAAAACTGGTTTTTGGGACTTCCAATTTGGATGGACAAGACTAAGAGACAAGCTTTCAAATGAATTAAAGCTCTGTCTGGGTTTTGGATTAATTAATAAGCTGGAATGGAAGATTGCTGCTAATCCTCCACCCCGGCCCGTGCTACGAGCATTCTGACAGTTAGTGTGACTCGGGGGTGTTGACTCATTTAAACTAACATATTCATCCTGCTGTAACCAGGTTTCTGTTAGGCAGAATAAATCAATATGTTGATCAATTATTATATCATTTACCAACAGGGACTTAGAAGAGAGAGACCTAATGTTTAATAGACCACATTTAACTGTTTTAGTCTGTGGTGCAGTTGAAGGTGCTATATTATTTTTTCTTTTTGAATTTTTATGCTTAAATAGATTTTTGCTGGTTATTGGTAGTCTGGGAGAAGGCACCGTCTCTACGGGGATGGGGTAATGAGGGGATGGCAGGGGGAGAGAAGCTGCAGAGAGGTGTGTAAGACTACAACTCTGCTTCCTGGTCCCAACCCTGGATAGTCACGGTTTGGAGGATTTAAGAAAATTGGCCAGATTTCTAGAAATGAGAGCTGCTCCATCCAAAGTGGGATGGATGCCGTCTCTCCTAACAAGACCAGGTTTTCCCCAGAAGCTTTGCCAATTATCTATGAAGCCCACCTCATTTTTTGAATATGTTAGTTTAAATGAGTCAACACCCCCGAGTCACACTAACTGCCAGAATGCTCGTAGCACGGGCCGAGGCGGAGGATTAGCAGCAATCTTCCATTCCAGCTTATTAATTAATCAAAAACCCAGACAGAGCTTTAATTCATTTGAAAGCTTGACTCTTAGTCTTGTCCATCCAAATTGGAAGTCCCAAAAACCAGTTTTATTTGTTGTTATCTATCGTCCTCCTGGTCGTTACTGTGAGTTTCTCTGTGAATTTTCAGACCTTTTGTCTGACTTAGTGCTTAGCTCAGATAAGATAATTATAGTGGGCGATTTTAACATCCACACAGATGCTGAGAATGACAGCCTCAACACTGCATTTAATCTATTATTAGACTCAATTGGCTTTGCTCAAAATGTAAATGAGTCCACCCACCACTTTAATCATATCTTAGATCTTGTTCTGACTTATGGTATGGAAATTGAAGACTTAACAGTATTCCCTGAAAACTCCCTTCTGTCTGATCATTTCTTAATAACATTTACATTTACTCTGATGGACTACCCAGCAGTGGGGAATAAGTTTCATTACACTAGAAGTATTTCAGAAAGCGCTGTAACTAGGTTTAAGGATATGATTCCTTCTTTATGTTCTCTAATGCCATACACCAACACAGTGCAGAGTAGCTACCTAAACTCTGTAAGTGAGATAGAGTATCTCGTCAATAGTTTTACATCCTCATTGAAGACAACTTTGGATGCTGTAGCTCCTCTGAAAAAGAGAGCTTTAAATCAGAAGTGCCTGACTCCATGGTATAACTCACAAACTCGCAGCTTAAAGCAGATAACCCGTAAGTTGGAGAGGAAATGGCGTCTCACTAATTTAGAAGATCTTCACTTAGCCTGGAAAAAGAGTCTGTTGCTCTATAAAAAAGCCGTCCGTAAAGCTAGGACATCTTACTACTCATCACTAATTGAAGAAAATAAGAACAACCCCAGGTTTCTTTTCAGCACTGTAGCCAGGCTGACAAAGAGTCAGAGCTCTATTGAGCCAAGTATTCCTTTAACTTTAACTAGTAATGACTTCATGACTTTCTTTGCTAATAAAATTTTAGCTATTAGAGAAAAAATTACTCATAACCATCCCAAAGATGTATCGTTATCTTTGGCTGCTTTCAGTGATGCTGGTATTTGGTTAGACTCTTTCTCTCAGATTGTTCTGTCTGAGTTATTTTCATTAGTTACTTCATCCAAACCATCAGCATATCTATTAGACCCCATTCCTACCAGGCTGCTCAAGGAAGCCCTACCATTATTTAATGCTTCGATCTTAAATATGATCAATCTATCTTTATTATTTGGCTATGTACCACAGGCTTTTAAGGTGGCAGTAATTAAACCATTACTTAAAAAGCCATCACTTGACCCAGCTATCTTAGCTAATTATAGGCCAATCTCCAACCTTCCTTTTCTCTCAAAAATTCTTGAAAGGGTAGTTGTAAAACAGTTAACTGATCATCTGCAGAGGAATGGTCTATTTGAAGAGTTTCAGTCAGGTTTTAGAATTCATCATAGTACAGAAACAGCATTAGTGAAGGTTACAAATGATCTTCTTATGGCCTCAGACAGTGGACTCATCTCTGTGCTTGTTCTGTTAGACCTCAGTGCTGCTTTTGATACTGTTGACCATAAAATTTTATTACAGAGATTAGAGCATGCCATAGGTATTAAAGGCACTGCGCTGCGGTGGTTTGAATCATATTTATCTAATAGATTACAATTTGTTCATGTAAATGGGGAATCTTCTTCACAGACTAAGGTTAATTATGGAGTTCCACAAGGTTCTGTGCTAGGACCAATTTTATTCACTTTATACATGCTTCCCTTAGGCAGTATTATTAGACAGCATTGCTTAAATTTTCATTTTTAAGCAGATGATACCCAGCTTTATCTATCCATGAAGCCAGAGGACACACACCAATTAGCTAAACTGCAGGATTGTCTTACAGACATAAAGACATGGATGACCTCTAATTTCCTGCTTTTAAACATAGATAAAACTGAAGTTATTGTACTTGGCCCCACAAATCTTAGAAACATGGTGTCTAACCAGATCCTTACTCTGGATGGCATTACCCTGACCTCTAGTAATACTGTGAGAAATCTTGGAGTCATTTTTGATCAGGATATGTCATTCAAAGCGCATATTAAACAAATATGTAGGACTGCTTTTTTGCATTTACGCAATATCTCTAAAATTAGAAAGGTCTTGTCTCAGAGTGATGCTGAAAAACTAATTCATGCATTTATTTCATCTAGGCTGGACTATTGTAATTCATTAATATCAGGTTGTCCTAAAAGTTCCCTGAAAAGCCTTCAGTTAATTCAGAATGCTGCAGCTAGAGTACTAACGGGGACTAGAAGGAGAGAGCATATCTCACCCATATTGGCCTCTCTTCACTGGCTTCCTGTTAATTCTAGAATAGAATTTAAAATTCTTCTTCTTACTTATAAGGTTTTGAATAATAAGGTCCCATCTTATCTTAGGGACCTCATAGTACCATATCACCCCAATAGAGCGCTTCGCTCTCAGACTGCAGGCTTACTTGTAGTTCCTAGGGTTTGTAAGAGTAGAATGGGAGGCAGAGCCTTCAGCTTTCAGGCTCCTCTCCTGTGGAACCAGCTCCCAATTCGGATCAGGGAGACAGACACCCTCTCTACTTTTAAGATTAGGCTTAAAACTTTCCTTTTTGCTAAAGCTTATAGTTAGGGCTGGATCAGGTGAAGCTGAACCATCCCTTAGTTATGCTGCTATAGACGTAGACTGCTGGGGGGTTCCCATGATGCACTGAGTGTTTCTTTCTCTTTTTGCTCTGTATGCACCACTCTGCATTTAATCATTAGTGATTGATCTCTGCTCCCCTCCACAGCATTTCTTTTTCCTGGTTCTCTCCCTCAGCCCCAACCAGTCCCAGCAGAAGACTGCCCCTCCCTGAGCCTGATTCTGCTGTTTGTTTCTTCCTGTTAAAAGGGAGTTTTTCCTTCCCACTGTCGCCAAGTGCTTGCTCACAGGGAGTCGTTTTGACCATTGGGGTTTTACATAATTATTGTATGGCCTTGCCTTACAATATAAAGCGCCTTGGGGCAACTGTTTGTTGTGATTTGGCGCTATATAAATAAAATTGATTGATTGATTGATTGTAACACATGGAGAATATTTCAATTTTCTGTTTTCTGTTTCTTCAGCTTTGTAAAAACACTGTAACTGTTAGAATGGCCTCAGCAGTGGGTCACTCCTCTGAGTCTTGTTTGCTTGATGTTTCTTCCTCAATATCATCTGAGGGAGTTTCTCCTTACCACTGCCCGTGTGCTTGCACTAGGGGTTGCTAAAGTTAGACCTTACTTGTGCTTTGTTGTGATTTGGTGCTATATAAAATGAAATACATTGAAATTGAAAATTATGTCTTTCTTTGAATTCCTTGATGATGCAGTGCATCCAGAAAGTATTCACGGTGCTTCACTTTTCCCACACTTTATTATGTTACAGCCTTATTCCAAAATGTAGTAAATTCATTTTTCTCTCAAACGTCTTCTCACCACACCCCATAATGACAACATGAAAAAAGTTTTTGGATTTTTTTTTTGTTTTCAAATCAATCACATGTGGATAAGTCTTCACACCTTTTGCTCAGTACTATGTTGATGCACCTTTGGCAGCAATTACAGCTTCAAGTCTTCTTGAATTCAGCAAAATGGAATAGATTTGACTGTGGTGAGTGCTTGGTCTGCAAAGTAAGGGTTAAACAGTGTCCACATCAATTGGATTCTAAGACATGTGACATATGTTACCCCGTAACTTGAAACTAAGCATGACACATGATGCAAACTATTCCTTTTTAAAATCCTATTAACTCAACTACTAATTTGCACAACCTTTTACCAAAATTGGAGCAACTTTACAAATTGAAATTGACATTTGTCACAATTCTTGGTTTTTACTCCATATCTCCATGGCATTCAGTCACAGATAGTCCAAACTATACCTTTTGGAATCTCAGTGATCAGGCAGATAATGTGGTATAGTTTTCACTATGATTGGAGCATCTTTTAACTTTACCTGCTGTGTAAATGGTAAATGGACTTTATTTATAGAGCACTTTTCCATCTGCTTCAGATGCTCAAAGTGTTAGGTAAGTGAATGCACGGACCCACGTTAGGGGGCGTAAATGAGCGGTCAATAAGAATTCCAATAAATAACAATTTATTATGCAAAAGTGCAAACAGATTATGAATATGCTGAGTCCAATTAATAACAAAATGGTGACACATGGGCAGGCCCGAGGGTAGGAGACGCCTAGCCAGAGAAGAGCCAGAACCCACGAAGTCCCACCGCCAGCGGGAGGCCTGCAATACACCAGCTGCCAAGTCCTGGTCCCCCAGGTGGCCACCGCTCGAGGCTGTCGGACCGGTACTGCTGGCAGGAGCAAAAACAGATTAGGTGGGTGTGTGTACACCCAGCAAACAGTCAGCAAATCACAGAAATCCTCCTGAAGGAATAAATCCAGATACTCCCAGAGTGCAGAGGAAAACTGGAGAACATGCAGTGTCAATGGTTATACTCAGTAACTCAGAAGTGAGGAGTGGAGACGCCAACTCCTCCAAACTTCCCACAAACTCGGCTACAAACTGCAAGTATAAGTCACAACTGCAAAGACTTCAGTAACAATGAATGTGCGTATGGCACAGAACGGCTGAGTAGGTTTACCTGTGTGGTAAGCTGATAACTCGGCAGAGTTATGGTGTCCTTCCCAGGCTTTTATGGATGGTGGTGATGAATGATGACAATCAGCTGACAGCCAACCAGCGCACCTGGTGACGTCAGAGAGGCCAACCGGCCCATGCACCCTCTAGGGGCCAAAAAGTGCCAGTGTGGCAGGGCGCCATCTGGTGGTGGGCCAGCAGTACCTCCTCTTCAGCAGCCCACATAACACAAAGTGCTTTACAATTATGCCTCACATTCACCCATTCACACAAACACACTCACATACCGATGTCAGGGTGCTGCTATGCAAGGCGCTCTCTACACACCGGGAGCAACTAGGGGATTAAGGACCTTCTCCAAGGGCTCCTCGTGATTTTCCAGTCAGGCTGGGGTTTGAACCGAGGATCCGCTGGTCTCAAGCCCAATGCTTCACCACTAGACCATCACCTCCCCTGTGTAATTGTTCAACAGACCCCTGCCTGGCTGCCCATTGAAATTTAAAGTGGACATCCTGTCTTTTCAATAGGGTAATGTCTAAGGTGTATTTGTGCCAAATTTGATTCTTGCATCAATTCAATTCAATTCAATTCAATTCAATTTTATTTATATAGCGCCAAATCACAACAAACAGTTGCCCCAAGGCGCTTTATATTGTAAGGCAAGGCCATACAATAATTACGTAAAAACCCCAATGGTCAAAACAACCCCCTGTGAGCAAGCACTTGGCGACAGTGGGAAGGAAAAACTCCCTTTTAACAGGAAGAAACCTCCAGCAGAACCAGGCTCAGGGAGGGGCAGTCTTCTGCTGGGACTGGTTGGGGCTGAGGGAGAGAACCAGGAAAAAGACATGCTGTGGAGGGGAGCAGAGATCAATCACCAAAGAGAAAGAAACACTCAGTGCATTATGGGAACCCCCCAGCAGTCTAAGTCTATAGCAGCATAACTAAGGGATGGTTCAGGGTCACCTGATCCAGCCCTAACTATAAGCTTTAGCAAAAAGGAAAGTTTTAAGCTGTTGGAGTTATTCTGTAGATACACTGTTTTATTTTATCATGCATGTTTTGTGTTCTCTGCTCTGGTAGAATGTAGTTCTCTCTGCTCTGATAAAGTGTATTGTACTGATGTGATGGGTGAAGGTTACTTAAGATATGTGACATGACGTGTTTCTGCAAGTTGTGGTATCTCTGTGTGCACGCTAAGCTCTTTTTAGGACATGTGAAGATGACTCATGCAGGACGCAGCCGAAGCTGAGCAGTAAGATAAAGAATAGAGAATTGAATGTTCCAACCACAGTGTGATTGTGATACATCAGTCCTTTTGTCAGAAGAAGTGTGATTAATCGTTAGATGTCTTAAACACATCTTAACCGAGCCCAAGATTAAAAAGGTTCTGAACATCCTGAATGTATTGTGCAATCAGCAGTTCTGCGGCAACAGCTCACGCGCTATCACTCTTCCCCTCAGGAGCTGTACCGCCCATGTATGTAGGGAAGTCCTAAATAAAAAGAGCGGGAGCGCAGGCCAGACTTTAATGTAGTTTTGGTGTACAGCCTGACTGCACTCCTCGCGAGCTTAAATTGAATTCTATCTCTCACTTGTTTTATTGCCTGGTTGTCTCTTCCTCTTATCAAAGGTACAGTATTCTAAACCCGACAAAGACTGGGGGCTCGTCCGGGATCCCAACAGACCTGACGGATCCAGCGAGCGTGATCGACACCAGAGAAATCCTTGGCCAAGGTAACTCAGACCCTTTGACAGGACTGGCTCAATCCGGTGGCTGGGATCTGAAAGGTTGACGGGATCACCGACAGGGAAAGAGACCGACGGAGTGTGAGTATAGAATTTGATTCTGATAAAATTGTTGTTGTGAATGGTGGCAGTAGGCTGCGTAAAATAGAAATGTTGAAATAGTGAAATAGTGACAGAAAGTCACGGTTAAACAGGGAACTAAGTGCACAGTGAAAAGGCAGTTAAACCTCGCAGGGATGGTGGAGTCCCCTAATGCAGGACATTAGTTAAATTCCACGGGAGGGCGAGCTCCCCTGACCTAAGAATACGCATACGGTTATTAAAAGTGTTTCTATGTATTTGTGTAAATAAAATAACTGTGTGTGAGTGTAATAAAAGTGACTGAGTGAGAGTGTGGAGTCACTTCGACTCCCCTCTATGAAAATCTCACAGGAAAGTAAGTAGTAAGTTTTGAGAAGAAGCAAAGGCAAGGCCTTCCCGTGCCCTCCGGGGTGGCGAAAGGGAACGCACTTCTCAGAATAGTTGATTACTACCCTGTGATTGTAACAACACCAGTGGATTAGGACCCTGTAGGGGCAAAACCATCACTGGTCTAAAACGTTCTGAAAACACAAAATGGGAAAATCTAACAGTAAAAATGAGAGACCTAAGTCCCGGGACGATCTAAAAACAAAAGATTGGATATACATGAATAAAATTGATCCAAATTCAACAAAACACTTAGATAAGTGGATAAAAGATCATGGATTTGATGGACGCCTGCAGAAAGAGTCATTAACTAAACTAAAGAACAGTATTGAGAAAAAGTGTGGAACAAGTGAGAAAAAGAAAGAAAAAGAAGGTCAAGGTGAAATTGTAGCATGGGAAAGAGAAGTTGAGAAACAAAAGAAGGGCCTTAGAGAAGCAAAGGAAAGACAGAAAGAAACAGTAAATGATAAGAAGGAGCAGGGGAACGTGATGTTTCACAGACAAGAAGATAATGAGACAGGGCCTGCGGCTCCAAAAGTAGAAATGGTAGTAAAATTGGATACTACAAAACACAGTCAGCCAGAAGCTGAAATAAAGGAGAATAAACTCTATCCAGATTTACCGCAGGGACAACCCCCATCATATGTAGACCCTACACAACACGTCATGAAAACACGATCCAAAACACTAAAAGATGAAGAAAATCAACCTGGACCATCAGCCCCACCGGCTGATCAGGAACCAGGTGGATCAGGAGTCTATCCAATGATTCATGTGGCAAATCCACATACGTCAGGACCAAGAACTATTCTTGTGTACCGAACTTGGACACAAGCAGACGTTAAGGCAGCTGTGGAAGGTGTAACTCCCCCACGAGAAGATGTAGCCCAGTACATTATTGACATAACCGCTTTGGTTAAATCCTACAATCTTAGAGGGGATGAAGTTCAACAAGTCATAATGGCAACTGTGACAAAGGATTGGGCTGATGTAAAGGAGATTGGGATCCTGCAGAGGCAGACCACACTCCATTAGCCCATGATAGTCAGGAATTGGAAGATCGATTGGCCGCACTACTGCTGAGAATTAAGCAGAAATACCAGCAGAAGTCAAATTACACAGAAATAAATCGCACAAAACAGAAAGATGATGAACCATTCGAAGAATATCGACATCGAATGGAAAAAGTTTTTAAAGTGCACAGTGGTCTTCTACCACTGAAAAATGATAGCGTGTATGAACAACAATTGAAAAATGCACTCCATGCCAACTCCAGATCAGATATCCGAGCATGGGTAGACAAACACATGATAACGCTCCCAACAGCTGGGTTACAAGAGTATGTAGACCACACCATACACGCAGAAAGAAATCTGAAAACAAAAAAGGCAGCCCCAAAAAGGAAACAGGTGACTACCTTCTATTCTGATGAGTCTGAATGGCAGGAAGGCCAAGTCTTTTTTCAAGGCAGAAAATTCGGACCACCTCGTGGGCGGGGCCGTTTTAGAGGCCCACCCCGAGGACGTTTTCAATCAAACCCACAGAGGCAATGGAAGCAGGACAGGCAAGGAAATTGGCAGGGCCAAGGCCAGTCAGCTCCCCCAAAGCCCTGGGCTGGAAGGTCAAATGAGTGTTGGGTTTGCGGCAAATTAGGACATTTCGCCAAGGACTGCCCACAAAGAACACAGAATCCGCAATGACTAACCGCCCGACAAGCAACATCAACGGGACCTTTAGTCCCTGAGGCAGATCTAAACCTTCAAGATCTGCTGATGAGTGATGTACCTAAACCGGAAGTGACTTTAATGATGAATGGGAAGCATGTTGTTTTCCTATGCGATTCGGGCGCATGTAAAACAACATGTTGCTCATGGCCGGTAGGGTTACAGCCCAGTGATGAAACATTTTGGGTAAGAGCAGCCAATGGGAAGACATGTGCTGTCCCTGTGTCCCAACCCGTGTGGATTCGGGACCCAGAAGGGAAGTCATGTTGCATCTCTGTATTGATGATGCCCCAATGTCCGGTTAATCTTCTCAGATGAGATGGTCTAACTGCATTGGGACTGTCTCTAGTGTCGGACAATGGACTGTTGCGAGTAAAACGACAACATCAGCTGCAGGTCTTTACTTTAGGCTCAAATTACGCCCTAAACTGCTACTGTTATTATTTTCTGAAACTACGAGATGCTAGCCCCACCTCTTTTGGTGCATCTGTTCTGTCGTTTGCTAAAACATTGTTGTCTCATCCTGAACAAACACATGAACCGGAAGATCTCCATGTCACATTGTGGTTCAAGGGTACTCCAGGACCGGACGGTAACTATGAGAGCCTCTTGGAGGAAGTAACCCCAACATCTGCAGTAGCAGACTGTATTTACCATGATGGGAAAAATAGAGCTGCAATTGCGGTCTCTCATGTTCCTCCAGAAATTCAGAGATTACGTAGGACTGGGACTCCCTTCCATGTGTCCCTCTTCAAACCATATCTCGTGACTTGGCAAAGCCTAGGGTTTATGGTCAAAGAGGGCATAAATGCAACCGATTGGGTTGAATCCCATCCAGGGAGTGGAGAATTTTTCAGTCCTTCCACCGGTCTATTCCGTGTACTCCTTCTCCATAGAACGGATTTGGAAGCAGGGAGTAGTGTTGACCATTGCGATAATCCTCAACAGACAGCATGATCATATTTATTGAATCCAGAGGTTGGTGGAAGTTCCACCTACCCTCTGGTCCCAAGGACCCTCTGATGTAGGGCTAGTAAAAGGAGCCCTACCAGTGCAAATTAGACCAAAAACGGAATATCGCCCATGTGTCCGGCAGTACCCTTTGAGACCTGATGCGACGGAAGGGATCCGACCGGTAATACAAGATCTATTGAAGGCAGGAGTCTTGATCCCCTGCCCCGATTCACCATGTAACACATCTATCTTTCCGGTAAAAAAGGCTCCTCCCTCCGTAGGTTGGAGAATGGTGCAAGACCTACAAGCTGTCAACAATGCTGTTGTTCAAAGAGCTCCTTGTGTCCCGGATCCGTACACGTTGTTAAATTCGTTGCGACCAGATGCTAAAGTATTTACTGTCGTTGATATTAGTAATGCTTTCTTTTCTGTCCCGGTTGATCCAGACAGCCAGTTCTGGTTCGCTTTCACATACGCAGGACAAAGGTATACATACACACGATTGCCACAAGGATATGCTGAAAGCCCAACCATTTATTCACAAGTAATGTCAGCTAGTATGGCCAAATTTGTACCACCAGGTGGTAGCCAGATTTTCTTGTACGTAGACGACATTCTGATAGCCTCTCATGACAAAGATACCTGCATCACAGACACTTTGGCCACCTTACATCACCTAGCCAGGGAAGGACATAAGGTCAGCAAGAACAAATTACAGTTGTGGTCCCCGACAGTAAAGTATTTGGGACATGAATTGAGTGCACAAGGACGCACTATTGTTCAAGACAGGAAGACGGCTATTCTCCAGGCACCCAAGCCATTGACAAAAAAGCAGATGATGTCCTTTTTAGGCATCACTGGCTACTGCCGTAGCTGGATTCCAGATTATGCGCAAATTACGTCTCCTCTCTTGAAATTAATGTATGACGAAAGTATATCCATGTCAACAGCATTGAAGTGGACCCCAGAGGCGGAAGCGGCATTTGTGCAAATGGTGTCTAGCTCGGCTCTAGCCCTACCAAATTATGACAAACCATTTGTTCAAACTGTCGATTGCAAAGGTCATTTTATGACTTCTGTATTGACGCAGCAATATGGAGAAAGGCTTCGCCCGGTTGCCTACTATTCTTCCAAATTAGACAGTGTTGCTTGTGCACTTCCTCCGTGCGTACGTGCAGTAATAGCAGCCTCTATGGCTATAGAGAGTTCTGCCGGAGTTGTGGTTTTCCATTCATTAATACTTAAAGTACCCCATGCAGTGTCAGCATTGCTGCTACAAACAAATATGACATTTCTGTCTCCAGCACGTCATCTTTCTTGTATGGCTACGCTCCTATCTCAACCCCATTTGACTATTGAATGCTGCACAACATTAAATCCTGCCACACTCTTGCCCATCCCAGTGGATGGAGAACCACATGACTGTGTGGAGGAAGCCCAACGAGTATCTAAATGTAGACCCGATTTAAAAGATACATCTCTTTCAGAGGGCACAGTGGTATTTGTGGACGGCTCCTCAAAGAAAAATCATCTAGGAGAAACGATGACTGGGTACGCGGTAGTGACACATGATAGTGTCCTACAAGCTGTCAAGCTACCTGCTAACATGTCGGCACAAGCGGCCGAACTGGTAGCTCTCACCGTAGCCTGCCAAATTTTCAGAGATCAATCTGTCACAATCTATACTGATAGCCAATACGCATTTTCCACGGTGCATGTATTCGCTCAACAGTGGAAAAATCGTGGAATGGTCACTTCAACAGGGAAGCCTGTCACACATGCCACTCTGCTCACCAAATTATTAGAAGCAGTCCAGCTACCCAGTCAATTGGCTATTTGTAAATGTGCAGCGCATACAAAAGGGATTGATCTTATTTCCCAAGGTAATGCGTTCGCTGATGAATCTGCAAAAGCTGCTGCTGAAGGCTATCTTCATGTGGTTGCTGATCCTAACACACAATTGATAAAGCAACTGAAGTAACACCTGATCTCTTGGTAGAAATGCAAAATCAAAGCCCGGACAGTAAGAGGAAATTATGGGAAAAACATGGAGCCGTCAAAAACAAGGACGGTCTCTACATGTGACCCCTTAACAAACCTGTGTTGCCCAAAAATTTGTATAAATGGGCAGCTATTTCAAGCCATGGTGTTTCCCATGTCTCGACAGGGGGGATGATTAAACAAATCGAAACAGTGTATACAACATTTGGATTTAATAATTTTTCAAAACAATTTTGTAAAGCATGCATGGTATGTGCAAAACACAACGTGCAAGGGAATTTGAGACCTCTACGAGGAAAGTTCCCTGAACCACAATATCCATTTCAGACCATACACATGGATTATATTCAATTGAACAAAAGTGAAGGGAAAGAATTTTGTTTGGTCATTATTGATGCATTTTCAAAATGGGTCGAGATCTTCCCCACAAAACATGCAGATGCATTAACAGTGGCAAAAGCACTGTGCAAAGACATAGTACCTAGGTATGGTATACCAGAAAAAATATATAGTGACAATGGACCGCATTTTGTAAACCAAGTTGTGAGAAACATTGGACAACTGTTTTGCATAAACCTAAAAAACCACTGTGCATATCACCCGCAAAGCGCAGGACTAGTGGAAAGAATGAATGGGACAATTAAAAATAGGCTAAAGAAGGCGATGGAAGAAACAAACAGACCATGGACACAGTGCGTGGACTTAGTAAAAATGTATATAAACATCACAAGTACAGCAGGATTAACACCATATGAGACCCTTTTTGGCCGACCGTACAGATTACCTCAGTTCAGAAATCCATGGGAAATACCAAAAGAAGCAAACCTAGCTGATTATATGAGAAAGATGCTGGAATAGCAAAAGGACAGGACCTCAAACATTGATGATCCCATCTCTCCACAGGACGACCCTAAAGTGGTACCTGGAGACTGGGTACTGATAAGAAGCATCAAGAGGAAACACTGGCACTCACCTAAGTGGGAAGGTCCATTCCAAGTACTGCTCACTACACCCACAGCCTTAAAAATAGGAGAAAGACAAACGTGGATACATTTAACACATTGTAAGAAAGTGATCTCTGTAAACCCAGTGTAAGTACGGAAAGTGAGCAAGTCTGATAATAGTGTGTGGCTCTGGTGTTAAGATCCAGGGCAGACACGAAAATCAGCAGAAGAAATTACAAGCCACTGACCAGAAACTTTAGGGAGATCCTGACTATGTCGCGCCATACACCATTATGGATGAAAACAGCATTGTGCTGCTGGGCATTAGTGTTAGGAGCCATAACAGTCACTATATGGGGAATGCACGTGTGGACACCATTAATGAAAAAGGGAACTGACTTTGGGGAAGTAGAGAACATCACAACCAGAACAGACGAAACTACAAGTGGAAATTCAATCCGCCGCGTTAAACGATATGTGGTTACCTCAAAGGGAGTAACCTGCTACAATCATGGGAGGCAGATACTATGTGGACTAAATCCTTGTGAAGACCAGGAAACATCCTACCAATGGTTTTATGCCTGTTACACCACGCCCAGGATCTATTATGTTGTACAGATACCCTTTTTGGCCCTCAGACAAGATAGCTGGATTGGTGATCCTGGACAATGGCTGGCTTATGATTTCTACATGACTACGGGTTTTCCCCGTGCCAGTCATTGGTGGGGAAATACCTTTCTGACGAATGGCTACCCGTCCGCCTGGCCACAAAATTCCTATGGGTGGACAGACGAAGCGTATAGTTGGAAAAATATCATATCAAACCTAACAGTCAGCGGCCGAACCAAAACAGTGACATTCACAATAAACTCGTTAAAATTCCCGATAAGCAGACCAATCGAACGGATATGTCACACGTTTGCACTGTGTGCACACAAAGCGGGGTATGATCCTTGCTGGAAGATTGTGCTATGCACAAAGACACCAAATACAAATGCCTCAAGAGACACCACGAATCAAACAATACTGGGTGACCTTCTCCCCGGACCGGGGTCTGTAAGAGCCAAGCAGGCCCGCTTGCATAAAGGGCCTCTGTCAGCAGATGATTGGTTTTTGGTAACTACGGGAATTAGCGGACAAAATAACAATTGGCTCCTGATGGCGGAGCAAGCAGTAAAATCCACAAAACAGGATTGTGTGGTATATATGGGGCCCCGACCAATTTTACAGGTGATTCCAGCAGCGATATCGGACGACTGCCTATTGGTGGTAATGAAAAATACAACAATACACCGAAACCACAATTGTTCAGTATGGGACCACATTTACCCCGTTGCGGCTGCGGTAAAAAACAAACCAATATTCTCAGAAAAGGTAGCTTTGGGAAATTTCTCCTGTATCAAACTGCCCGGAACAGGGAAACCACTGGGAAATCTGAACGAGACTAGGTGGTGTAGTCGAATAATACAGATAAACGGTTCATTTGTACCAGTCAGCCGAAGTGACGTGTGGTGGTGGTGTGGAGATAATAGAATTTTTGACAGATTGCCTAGGAATGTGTCAGGCTACTGTGCTTTAGTGTCCCTACTCTTCCCAGTAAAAGCCATTCCCATTTTAGCCAAGGACTTGCTGACGCACCTAAAGTCTGTGGTGCCTGAAAATTGGCATAGAGTAAAAAGAGATTGGAAAGGAGTGGGAGATCCAACATATATTGATGCAATAGGAGTCCCCAGAGGAGTGCCTGATGAGTACAAACTGGCTGATCAGATAGCAGCTGGATTTGAATCCTCCATCTGTTGGTGGTGCTCAATTAATAAGAACGTAGACAGAATAAACTACATCCACTACAACGTGCAGAAATTGGGAAATTGGACAGAGGAAGGTTTTAAAGCGGTACATTCCCAATTGGCAGCCACCTCACTGATGGCCTTCCAGAACCGCATAGCCCTGGACATGCTACTCACTGAGAAAGGAGGAGTCTGTGCAATGTTTGGAGAACAGTGTTGCACATTCATACCGAACAACACAGCAGCCGATGGAAGCCTGACCCAGGCCATTGAGGGCCTGCGGACACTGAACAAGAAGATGAAGGATCACAGCGGCATTAATGCCGAATTCTGGGACACGTGGCTGGACGTGTTTGGGAAGTATCGCACTTTGGTCTCCTCTGCGCTTATATCTATAGCAGTTTTTGCTGCAATTCTGACCTTGTGTGGATGCTGTTGTATTCCTTGTCTACGTGGTCTAGTCAATAGAATGATAACCACTGCTATCTCACCAGCCAGACAGGATTCAGCTCAGGCATACCCCCTTCTGGGTAACCATCCAGGTGATGACGATGATGAAACTGATGAAGAAGACGACTACGACCACTATCTTCCAGATCTGTTCCCTGATCCAGGTGATTATGGTGAACCTGACGATGACCTCAACACCAACGATAAGACCTCCCGAGTGTAAATGTATTCTTACCATTGTTTAATGACCCTGCAGCTGAAAATCTGAATAAGAAGTGGTTGCTTAGTAACAATTGTTTACTTTTAGGTGAAGATGTAATACCGTTGGAATGCATGGTAAACAGGGGGGAAATGTTGGAGTTATTCTGTAGATACACTGTTTTATTTTATCATGCATGTTTTGTGTTCTCTGCTCTGGTAGAATGTAGTTCTCTCTGCTCTGATCAAGTGTATTGTACTGATGTGATGGGTGAAGGTTACTTAAGATATGTGACATGACGTGTTTCTGCAAGTTGTGGTATCTCTGTGTGCACGCTAAGCTCTTTTTAGGACATGTGAAGATGACTCATGCAGGACGCAGCCGAAGCTGAGCAGTAAGATAAAGAATAGAGAATTGAATGTTCCAACCACAGTGTGATTGTGATACATCAGTCCTTTTGTCAGAAGAAGTGTGATTAATCGTTAGATGTCTTAAACACATCTTAACCGAGCCCAAGATTAAAAAGGTTCTGAACATCCTAAATGTATTGTGCAATCAGCAGTTCTGCGGCAACAGCTCACGCGCTATCACTCTTCCCCTCAGGAGCTGTACCGCCCATGTATGTAGGGAAGTCCTAAATAAAAAGAGCGGGAGCGCAGGCCAGACTTTAGTGTAGCTTTGGTGTACAGCCTGACTGCACTCCTCGCGAGCTTAAATTGAATTCTATCTCTCACTTGTTTTATTGCCTGGTTGTCTCATCCTCTTATCAAAGGTACAGTATTCTAAACCCGACATAAGCCTAATCTTAAAAGTAGAGAGGGTGTCTGTCTCCCTGATCCGAATTGGGAGCTGGTTCCACAGGAGAGGAGCCTGAAAGCTGAAGGCTCTGCCTCCCATTCTACTCTTACAAACCCTAGGAACTACAAGTAAGCCTGCAGTCTGAGAGCGAAATGCTCTATTGGGGTGATATGGTACTATGAGGTCCCTAAGATAAGAAGGAACCTGATTATTCAAAACCTTATAAGTAAGAAGAAGAATTTTAAATTCTATTCTAGAATTAACATTCTAAATTCTATTCTAGCATCACCACTTGAAGGACTTTTTTTTCAGTTATCCGCTGCACAATTCAACTGTACATTTAACTGCAGTCACTTAATCCATCAGTATAACAACACTTTAATGTCTGCAGTGGCACAACCATTTAATATTTGTCCACAGAGAGATGTGTATTGAGAGCTGCAATGACTGTAATGATGATAGTGATTATCATTTGGTTTTGTGTTGCTTTCACGTTTAATGCATTGCTGTAATCACCCTTGCTTAAGAGAGTCGAGCCATTAAGATTCTAAGCAAGCAGCGCTCACCATACTGTCTGCAATTCATTGTGAAAGCCATTTATTTTGATAGAATTCTTGTTGAAGCTGCTTTTTCTTCTTTGCTGTTTTTCCATTTTACATTGGGGTCTTAAATGTGGGCCATTTGAATGAGTTATGCTAATTTGTTGGGGCAATGAATGCATTAATTTCATTAGCACATGGCCTCAAAGCAATAATTACCAGAGTAGGTGTGTCACAAACAATCATGTTAAAGTTTGCCAGTTAATTATTAAGATTTTGTTTTGAGGGTCCTAGATTTGACACGAGTCGCCGAGGGAAAAAAAGTGAGGAGAAAGTTAATGCGGCCCCGTGACCGAGGTGCTTGTTGTTGATCACGGTGGGGGTGGTTGTGCTATTGTGGGCTTCCTGGCACCATGTTTGTGTGTTGGCAGCTCACACTGTGGACTAATTAGCACAAAAAGCAGAGGGCTAGCTGGTGCTCGGTCAATCCAGGAGGGTGTAATTATGAAGAAAAGGAGGTCCAGTCCTGACTTAATGGCCTCTGCTTCTTTTGATTGAGGTTCAACGGAGGAGACACTGGTGGGAAGTGATGAAGGAGGAAGAGATTCACAGCTCCCTTCCTTCACCCTGATTAGCTGTTGTCTGACACAAAGGTGAGGTCAAGAGGACAGACTGTCTAATGAGGCGCTGTTAATAATGATAATAACAATTAAAAAAAAAACAATACTCTGCACCAGGAGGGTTCCTCACCTGATAACTGTTGGAGTCTTATGGATGCTGCAGAAAACAGGGATTTAATGCCATTGCTGCCTAATTGTACAGCACTCGTGAGAATAAATTAATTTTTAACTGTTCAAATAGGCCAAAATAAATTCTACTGCAAGCTCATGTCAAATTAATTGGGATACTACCAATAGCAAACAACATGGCTTGCTAATGTGAGCATTGTATAATGCATGTCTACAGAGTTGTGTTTCCATGACATCATAAAATTAGTAGTGAGCATTATGAAGTAGACAGTTTCTAATTCATTTCATGATAACTTGATTGTGATGATTATGTTTCAGCAATGATTTTTTTCAGCTTCAGAAAAGACAAGGAAAATTCAATCAGTAGCTAGCTAGCTAGACAGATGAGTCCAGTTAACCAGTTTGTTAGCACAAAAACTAAAAAACAAAACACACAAAAAAAACATGTGAAATTATATAATGATTTGGAGTGGCATGTGACTCCAGAATGTAATTATCAATATCCATTGTTCACTGTTGTTTTGTAATATCCATAGTTTTGTTGGGGAAAGTGAAATGCACGGACCCACACCAGGGGGCGTTAATGAACGGCCAATAGAGAATCCAATAAATACAATTTATTACTGCAAATGTGCACAACAGGTCAAAATATGCTTTTTAGTCTGTCAATATCAGTCTAACAAAAGGTGACGCATGGGCAGGCCTGAGGATAGGAGAAGCCTAATCAGAGAAGAGCCCGGACCCACAATGTTCCACCGGCAATGGAGACCTGCAACACACCGGAGCCGCCAAGTCCTGAGTCCCCAGGTGGCCACCGCTTCCAGCTGTCAGATCCAGTACTGCTGGCAGGAAAAAAGACAGGTTACGGGGTGGGTGTGTGAACACCCAGCAAACAAGTCAGCTGAAAATACAGTTCCTTTCTGAGAGAAATCCTCCACCTCCAAACATAGGAACACAGAGTACGTGCAGTGCCTTATGTATCACTTAATCAAGTCAGAAGTGAGGAGTGGAAACGCCAACTCCTCCAACTTCCACAAACTCGGCTACAAACTCGGTGCGGACCAAGGTAGCTTAGCCGCCATTAGTTACCCCCTGGTAGATCCCGAGCAGCCAGGAAAGCAGGCTGACTGGGTGACTGTGAGGAGGAAGCGTAGCCCTAAACAGAAGCCCTGTGTACACCGCCAACCCGTTCACATCTCTAACCGTTTTTCCCCACTCAACGACACACCCGCCGAGGATCAAACTCTGGTTATTGGCGACTCTGTTTTGCGAAATGTGAAGTTAGCGACACCAGCAACCATAGTCAATTGTCTTCCGGGGGCCAGAGCAGGCGACATTGAAGGAAATTTGAAACTGCTGGCTAAGGCTAAGCGTAAATTTGGTAAGATTGTAATTCACGTCGGCAGTAATGACACCCGGTTACGCCAATCGGAGGTCACTAAAATTAACATTAAATCGGTGTGTAACTTTGCAAAAACAATGTTGGACTCTGTAGTTTTCTCTGGGCCCCTCCCCAATCAGACCGGGAGTGACATGTTTAGCCGCATGTTCTCCTTGAATTGCTGGCTGTCTGAGTGGTGTCCAAAAAATGAGGTGGGCTTCATAGATAATTGGCAAAGCTTCTGGGGAAAACCTGGTCTTGTTAGGAGAGACGGCATCCATCCCATTTTGGATGGAGCAGCTCTCATTTCTAGAAATCTGGCCAATTTTCTTAAATCCTCCAAACCGTGACTATCCAGGGTTGGGACCAGGAAGCAGAGTTGTAGTCTTACACACCTCTCTGCAGCTTCTCTCCCCCTGCCATCCCCTCATTACCCCATCCCCGTAGAGACGGTGCCTGCTCCCAGACTACCAATAACCAGCAAAACTCTATTTAAGCATAAAAATTCAAAAAGAAAAAATAATATAGCACCTTCAACTGCACCACAGACTAAAACAGTTAAATGTGGTCTATTAAACATTAGGTCTCTCTCTTCTAAGTCCCTGTTGGTAAATGATATAATAATTGATCAACATATTGATTTATTCTGCCTTACAGAAACCTGTTACAGCAGGATGAATATGTTAGTTTAAATGAGTCAACACCCCCGAGTCAAAAAACAGTTTTATTTGTTATTATCTATCGTCCACCTGGTCGTTACTGTGAGTTTCTCTGTGAATTTTCAGACCTTTTGTCTGACTTAGTGCTTAGCTCAGATAAGATAATTATAGTGGGCGATTTTAACATCCACACAGATGCTGAGAATGACAGCCTCAACACTGCATTTAATCTATTATTAGACTCTATTGGCTTTGCTCAAAAAGTAAATGAGTCCACCCACCACTTTAATCATATCTTAGATCTTGTTCTGACTTATGGTATGGAAATAGATTAAACATTAGGTCTCTCTCTTCTAAGTCCCTGTTGGTAAATGATATAATAATTGATCAACATATTGATTTATTCTGCCTTACAGAAACCTGTTACAGCAGGATGAATATGTTAGTTTAAATGAGTCAACACCCCCGAGTCAAAAAACAGTTTTATTTGTTATTATCTATCGTCCACCTGGTCGTTACTGTGAGTTTCTCTGTGAATTTTCAGACCTTTTGTCTGACTTAGTGCTTAGCTCAGATAAGATAATTATAGTGGGCGATTTTAACATCCACACAGATGCTGAGAATGACAGCCTCAACACTGCATTTAATCTATTATTAGACTCTATTGGCTTTGCTCAAAAAGTAAATGAGTCCACCCACCACTTTAATCATATCTTAGATCTTGTTCTGACTTATGGTATGGAAATAGAAGACTTAACAGTATTCCCTGAAAACTCCCTTCTGTCTGATCATTTCTTAATAACATTTACATTTACTCTGATGGACTACCCAGCAGTGGGGAATAAGTTTCATTACACTAGAAGTCTTTCAGAAAGCGCTGTAACTAGGTTTAAGGATATGATTCCTTCTTTATGTTCTCTAATGCCATATACCAACACAGTGCAGAGTAGCTACCTAAACTCTGCAAGTGAGATAGAGTATCTCGTCAATAGTTTTACATCCTCATTGAAGACAACTTTGGATGCTGTAGCTCCTCTAAAAAGAGAGCTTTAAATCAGAAGTGCCTGACTCCGTGGTATAACTCACAAACTCGTAGCTTAAAGCAGATAACCCGTAAGTTGGAGAGGAAATGGCGTCTCACTAATTTAGAAGATCTTCACTTAGCCTGGAAAAAGAGTCTGTTGCTCTATAAAAAAAGCCCTCCGTAAAGCTAGGACATCTTTCTACTCATCACTAATTGAAGAAAATAAGAACAACCCCAGGTTTCTTTTCAGCACTGTAGCCAGGCTGACAAAGAGTCAGAGCTCTATTGAGCTGAGTATTCCATTAACTTTAACTAGTAATGACTTCATGACTTTCTTTGCTAACAAAATTTTAACTATTAGAGAAAAAATTACTCATAACCATCCCAAAGACGTATCGTTATCTTTGGATGCTTTCAGTGATGCAGGTATTTGGTTAGACTCTTTCTCTCCGATTGTTCTGTCTGAGTTATTTTCATTAGTTACTTCATCCAAACCATCAACATGTTTATTAGACCCCATTCCTACCAGGCTGCTCAAGGAAGCCCTACCATTATTTAATGCTTCGATCTTAAATATGATCAATCTATCTTTGTTGGTTGGCTATGTACCACAGGCTTTTAAGGTGGCAGTAATTAAACCATTACTTAAAAAGCCATCACTTGACCCAGCTATCTTAGCTAATTATAGGTCAATCTCCAACCTTCCTTTTCTCTCAAAAATTCTTGAAAGGGTAGTTGTAAAACAGCTAACTGATCATCTGCAGAGGAATGGTCTATTTGAAGAGTTTCAGTCAGGTTTTAGAATTCATCATAGTACAGAAACAGCATTAGTGAAGGTTACAAATGATCTTCTTATGGCCTCGGACAGTGGACTCATCTCTGTGCTTGTTCTGTTAGACCTCAGTGCTGCTTTTGATACTGTTGACCATAAAATTTTATTACAGAGATTAGAGCATGCCATAGGTATTAAAGGCACTGCGCTGCGGTGGTTTGAATCATATTTGTCTAATAGATTACAATTTGTTCATGTAAATGGGGAATCTTCTTCACAGACTAAAGTTAATTATGGAGTTCCACAAGGTTCTGTACTAGGACCAATTTTATTCACTTTATACATGCTTCCCTTAGGCAGTATTATTAGACGGCATTGCTTAAATTTTCATTCTTACGCAGATGATACCCAGCTTTATCTATCCATGAAGCCAGAGGACACACACCAATTAGCTAAACTGCAGGATTGTCTTACAGACATAAGGACATGGATGACCTCTAATTTCCTGCTTTTAAACTCAGATAAAACTGAAGTTATTGTACTTGGCCCCACAAATCTTAGAAACATGGTGTCTAACCAGATCCTTACTCTGGATGGCATTACCCTGACCTCTAGTAATACTGTGAGAAATCTTGGAGTCATTTTTGATCAGGATATGTCATTCAAAGCGCATATTAAACAAATATGTAGGACTGCTTTTTTGCATTTACGCAATATCTCTAAAATCAGAAAGGTCTTGTCTCAGAGTGATGCTGAAAAACTAATTCATGCATTTATTTCCTCTAGGCTGGACTATTGTAATTCATTATTATCAGGTTGTCCTAAAAGTTCCCTAAAAAGCCTTCGGTTAATTCAAAATGCTGCAGCTAGAGTACTGACGGGGACTAGAAGGAGAGAGCATATCTCACCCATATTGGCCTCTCTTCATTGGCTTCCTGTTAATTCTAGTATAGAATTTAAAATTCTTCTTCTTACTTATAAGGTTTTGAATAATCAGGTCCCATCTTATCTTAGGGACCTCGTAGTACCATATCACCCCAATAGAGCGCTTCGCTCTCAGACTGCAGGCTTACTTGTAGTTCCTAGGGTTTGTAAGAGTAGAATGGGAGGCAGAGCCTTCAGCTTTCAGGCTCCTCTCCTGTGGAACCAGCTCCCAATTCAGATCAGGGAGACAGACACCCTCTCTACTTTTAAGATTAGGCTTAAAACTTTCCTTTTTGCTAAAGCTTATAGTTAGGGCTGGATCAGGTGACCCTGAACCATCCCTTAGTTATGCTGCTATAGACGTAGACTGCTGGGGGGTTCCCATGATGCACTGTTTCTTTCTCTTTTTGCTCTGTATGCACCACTCTGCATTTAATCATTAGTGATCGATCTCTGCTCCTCTTCACAGCATGTCTTTTTCCTGGTTCTCTTCCTCAGCCCCAACCAGTCCCAGCAGAAGACTGCCCCTCCCTGAGCCTGGTTCTGCTGGAGGTTTCTTCCTGTTAAAAGGGAGTTTTTCCTTCCCACTGTAGCCAAGTGCTTGCTCACAGGGGGTCGTTTTGACCGTTGGGGTTTTACATAATTATATTGCCTTACAATATAAAGCGCCTTGGGGCAACTGTTTGTTGTGATTTGGCGCTATATAAAAAAATTGATTGATTGATTGAAGTGTACAAAAAGGTTAACGACTGCAAAAAGCTCTGATGCAAAAACGTGTGCGTATGGCACAGAACGGCTGAGTTGATTACCTGTATGGTAAACTGATAACTCGGCAGAGTTCTGTTTTCTCTCCCAGGCTTTTATGGGTGGAGGTGATGAATGATGACTGACAGCTGTCAGCTCCGGGCTCCTGGTGGACTTCCTGCGGCAACTGCGCCCTCTGGTGCCTGAAACCCGACAACAGGCAGGACGCCCTCTGGTGGGAGCCAGCAGTACCTCCTCTTCGGGCGGCCCACACAACAAGTTTGTTCAAAAATATTAGTCCCATCAACGTTCCATTTTAGCGGATGCACCAGATCAGTCAAAAAAGCAGCCTATGGAGTGTGTAATCATTCTTGAATACATCTAATGAATCTGATGCCCCTGAACACATCATCAGTGATGTAACCTGGTGTCCTCGTTTGTTTCAGGTCTTTCAAAAATCATCCACCCTCTTCCAGGCGACCCAACCACAATTGATCAAACCACAATGTGCGTTCAGGTGGTATTCGCTTGTCCCCATGGACCTCCTGGCTCCTCTCTGGATCTAGTGCCATCTCAATGCTTTCTCCGCTGCTTCAGTGATGTTCTTGATAGCTATGGTCCTTGCTGCTCCTGTGATGCCCAATACACTAAGGGCTCTATGGAGTGACTGACCTGCAAATCCTCTACAGCCTACTTCAATGGGCAAACACCTTGCCTTTCAGCCATGCTCTCGACAACCGGTGACCAGATGTTTGTATTTGGTCCTCTTACTTTCATGAGCCGACCCCCTAACAGCCTTCCCATGGCACCGTCAGCTTCATGATAAGGATGTGCTTAGTAGCCTCAGAGACCAGAAGTATATTTGGCTGATGATGTGCTGTGGGAATCTCAGCTGTTTCTCAAGGTTCACAAGATAGCTGCCAGTCTTGCGATGTTGACAGGATCCCTGCTGTCACAGTCCTGCATCCTGGTCTTGGCTGCACTCCTGTCTTGACAAAAGCTACTGCACTGCTGGTATTTTGCACTTGGCTGCAGCTGCTGATTCCCTTGCTGATGTCTTCTGCAATTGGTTTCATTACCCGATTATGGCGCGAGGTGTAATGTCCCTCACCAAGAGCTTTCAGGCAGGAGCTCAGAATGTGCTCCAGTGTACCCCTTTTTTGAGCACAGCGGGCAGTTCGGGTCGCACCTTTTCCCAGGTGAAGAGGTTCTCTGGACTGAGCACGACATCATACACTGCCCAGATTAGGAAAGTGATTGGTGATGGCTCCAACTGCCAGAGTTCTGTCCAGGTGACTTCCCGGTCTATTGTCTGCTCCCACCTTGTCCAGGCCCCCTGTTCCCTCAGATCAACCGCATTGCTTGATCTTTCTTCCTCCACTACAGCCCTCACCTCCTCCTGAATCTGCCTCCACTTCTCCTTCCCCTTACATTCCCTGTGCCAAAGTGTTGGGAACATCCCCAAGCCCACTCTGCCATGAGCAACCACGCCCACCAGATCTTCTTGGTGCAGCCAGGACTCAGCTCAACACAGCAGCACTCCACTTCCTCCCTGTCTTAATCACCACTCCAGTCTGAGCCACCTTTGGGTCTCTTGAGTCTCTGTACATCATCACCTCCCGAGTCCATGTAACCTGGAATTCTTCTTCAAGAGACTCAAGGGCTTTGTGCTGTTCCCATAGACAGCGATGCTGCTGAGGCTCCTGGGCAACCCCAACCATGTCCTGAGGTAGCTGCTGTCCTTCCTCTCTAAGGTCTCCATAGTGCACATAGGCACCTTATAAACAAGTAGTATCATTGGCAGAATACCATGCCAGTAAATCCATGCTTTAAACTTGCCTGGGAGGCTGGATCTGTCAACTGCTCTTAGCCAGCTATCCAGTTCCTGGCAGGTGGACTTAACTGATGAAGAGTCCTTGAGGCTTCTGTCAAACACCTTGCCCAAGCACTTCACAGGCTTCTCAGAGATGGTTGGTATTTGCTTCCCTTCGATGTTAAATTGGAACCTGTCAGTGACCTTGCCCTTCTTCACCACTAGTGTTCTGGACTTGGTAGGTTCAAACCTCATCCACGCCCAATGGATAAGCTTTCCCAGCCTTTGCAAGATCCCTCTACCTCCTGGCACAGACTCTGTGGTGACTGTTAGGTCATCCATAAAGGCCCCGATTAGTGGCTGGCAGATCCCCAACACCCTGGTTCAGCTGACTTCACAATCGTAGTTATGGCAAGGCCAAACATGATTATTGAGATGGTGTGTTAACCCCCAAAACGTGAATCAGCTGCAAATCGTGGCTTATCCACAAACTGTTAATTACAAAACATAAATACTGAAAAAAATGTCCCAAAGCATGAACACGGGTCTCACAAAATGTGAATATCATGATATATATATATATATATATATATATATATATATATATATATATATATATATATATATATATATATATATATATATATATATATATATATATGTGTGTGTGTGTGTGTGTGTGTGTGTGTGTGTGTGTGTGTTTTTTCAGTTTATGGGTCAATTACTGCAGGAAATCTTGGTCGCAAACCCAATCTCTACAAAAATGATTTTTTTTTTTTGGCGGGTGGGGGGTAGGGGGAGTCACTAGAGCCAATGAGGTGGGGAGGTGATCCGAGTAGCTCTCGCTTCTGGTGTTAAGCGGCCGGCACCGCTGGGTGTGTCAGGTGAGGAGTTTGACTGGGACATCCACCTGTCAAACCCACAGAGGACAGAAACCTTCCCCTCTGGTAAACACCTCAATAAATCTTAAGAGAAACATTATATACTCAACAAAAATATAAACGCAACACTTTTGGTTTTGCTCCCATTTTGTATGAGATGAACTCAAAGATCTAAAACTTTTTCCACATACACAATATCACCATTTCCCTCAAATATTGTTCACAAACCAGTCTAAGTCTGTGATAGTGAGCACTTCTCCTTTGCTGAGATAATCCATCCCACCTCACAGGTGTGCCATATCAAGATGCTGATTAGACACCATGATTAGTGCACAGGTGTGCCTTAGACTGCCCACAATAAAAGGCCACTCTGAAAGGTGCAGTTTTATCACACAGCACAATGCCACAGATGTTGCAAGATTTGAGGGAGCGTGCAATTGGCATGCTGACAGCAGGAATGTCAACCAGAGCTGTTGCTCGTGTATTGAATGTTCATTTCTCTACCATAAGCCGTCTCCAAAGGCGTTTCAGAGAATTTGGCAGTACATCCAACCAGCCTCACAACCGCAGATCACGTGTAACCACACCAGCCCAGGACCTCCACATCCAGCATGTTCACCTCCAAGATCGTCTGAGACCAGCCACTCGGACAGCTGCTGAAACAATCGGTTTGCATAACCAAAGAATTTCTGCACAAACTGTCAGAAACCGTCTCAGGGAAGCTCATCTGCATGCTTGTCATCCTCATCGGGGTCTCGATCTGACTCCAGTTCGTCGTCGTAACCGACTTGAGTGGGCAAATGCTCACATTCCCGGTTCACACTGTTCAGGGCAGATGGCAGACAGCGTGTGTGGCGTCGTGTGGGTGAACGGTTTTCTGATGTCAATGTTGTGGATCGAGTGGCCCATGGTGGCGGTGGGGTTATGGCATAGGCAGGCGTCTGTTATGGACGAAGAACACAGGTGCATTTTATTGATTGATGGCATTTTGAATGCACAGAGATACTGTGACGAGATCCTGAGGCCCATTGTTGTGCCATACATCCAAGAACATCACCTCATGTTGCAGCAGGATAATGCACGGCCCCATGTTGCAAGGATCTGAACACAATTCTTGAAGCTGAAAATGTCCCAGTTCTTGCATGGCCGGCATACTCACCAGACTTGTCACCCATTGAGCATGTTTGGGATGCTCTGGACCGGCGTATACGACAGCATGTACCAGTTCCTGCCAATATCCAGCAACTTCGCACAGCCATTGAAGAGGAGTGGACCAACATTCCACAGGCCACAATTGACAACCTGATCAACTCTATGCGAAGGAGATGTGTTGCACTGCATGAGGCAAATGGTGGTCACACCAGATACTGACTGGTATCCCCCCCCCACCCCCAATAAAACAAAACTCCACCTTTCAGAGTGGCCTTTTATTGTGGACAGTCTAAGGCACACCTGTGCACTAATCATGGTGTCTAATCAGCATCTTGGTATGGCACACCTGTGAGGTGGGATGGATTATCTCAGCAAAGGAGAAGTGCTCACTATCACAGATTTAGACTGGTTTGTGAACAATATTTGAGGGAAATGGTGATATTGTGTATGTGGAAAAGTTTTAGATCTTTTGAGTTCATCTCATACAAAATGGGAGCAAAACCAAAGTGTTGCGTTTATATTTTTGTTGAGTAGAAAACAAATAAATAAATAGTTTCTAACTAAATATGCGTCATTTCCATTTCTTCTTCCTCTTTCTACCATCAATAAAAGACATTATATTCATTTCTTTGACAATACTAATGAAGTATTCGGTTTCCTCCTCACTCCAAAAGTGTGGTGCTGTGCTGCCACGTCTGGATTTCACCACACTTGTTTACCTCTGCTTCTGTGGTTTCCGGTGGGTTGTGGCACGCGCATCCCACCAGAAACCACGGTATAGTTTACCACAGTATAGTTGCCGTACTCAAAAGACCAAGATTCCTTGCGGATAGGACGTGCGCAGAACACAAAATAATGTTCCTTTCTATGGGAATATTCCGATGCACGTTTATATGACCTGATATTCGGGTTAGAAAAGGAGTAACCCAGGGGTCATATTTGGGTTTTTAAAAACCGGAATATGAGCATACTCGAGTTTTTAAAAACAAGAATATGAGCATATTCGGGTTTTTGCGGAAAGGGTTATTGGCTGCATGTAAACGTAGTCAATGAAATCACCTGCTGAAGTCAGTGGCTGCAAGGGAAACTTGCATCCTCTTGGCCCTTTCTGGAATAGTTTGGACACCACTGGTTTAGGGTATGCTCATATGTGTCTTCAGCAGTATTGCCACAGTAACTTTGAAAAATTACTTTATTAGTTACTTTATACAGTTACTTTATACATTTACTTCATTAGCAGCTGCGGACAACTTGACGGCAGCTGCTGAATGTAAGTAATAAAGTAACTAATAATCTAACTTGGTTATTTTTAAGATTGAGGTACTCAGAAAAAGTGACTATTAGTTACTTTGCTGATTAGTTACTTTGCTGATTAGTTAATCTTAAGAGTAACCAAGTTAGATTATAAGTTATATTACTTAGTAGTTTCAAGTAGCAGCTTTATTATCAGCTGCTAATAAGTAACTGCATAAAGCTGTTAATGAAGTAACTAATAAAGTAACTTTTCAAAGTAACTGTGGCAACACTGGCCATCAGTAATCACCCGTGTTACAGAACAGCTAAGGTGTCAGTGGTGGAAAATGCTTGAACTGTGTCCCTACTACTCGCTTGCTTCTTCTATCTGCACCAGTAATGGCTAGATAGTACGTTCCTAACATCATTGAAACTTCAGATATGATGACCTGATATTTTTTAATCTGTATCAGTCCAATTTTGAAGAAAATTCCATGTAAGCTGTTTGGGTATGCATTTCTTCATTTTCACTAAATAATCTTTAACACAAAAACTACCATGATTAAAAATCTATTCATCATGACCACACACACTATCCAATCAGAACCCAATCAGAGTCTTGTATTGCACATCTGAGTAATGTGGTGGACAATGTATATTTAGAGGAGTAGATTTTTTTTCACAGTTTGAGTTGATGCTTTGTCAGTTTTGTCAGGTAACAAACTACAAAAAGACAGATTTGTTTATTAACAGATTAATTGTGTTGAGACAGGGACATAACTTTCTGTATCGGCAGATGCTAAAGGTTCCCGTATCTGTATTGTATTAGACATAAAAAAGTGATATCATGCTGTCCCTAGTTGGAGCATACTACATTTTCGGACACAAGGCTGAATATGGTGGTGAGGAATGAGGGCTTCATGATGTCCTCTGGACCTATTCCTGACCACCAACTAGAATGTCTTGTTATTTGAACCGCTGAGTGACCTGTGGATACCACCTGAAGGTTTTGAGTGTAGATTGCTGCAACAGAATTTGTTGGCAGTAAAATGAGCAACATGTGAAGACTTGCACTTTCACGCAACACTTCCTGCAGATGTAAAACACTGACACCCCCCCCCCCCCCCCCCCCCCCCCCAAAAGAAAAGAAACCCTTAAGCCCATGGAAGGCTCTTAATGTGAAACATTTTTTGCAGGAAGTATTGCGTTTCATCGTCATTAACTTATCTTTAACCAAACATATGGTAAAGTATAACTGACTGGAATGAATTAGTGAGCAAGAACATTTGGAAAACTTACAAAAACAGAGCAGGAAAGTGGTGAGAATGTTATAGCAGCTTTCTAATCATGTTTAATTTATCAAAACAAAAGGAGAAATTGGAAAATATGCATGAGGTTTGAATTATGCCTGTTGTGATTACAATAGAAATTAGCCAGGCACTCAGTGCAGTGCATAGCTCATCTAAAGGCCATAACATTCATACATGCAGTATTAAATGCAAAAGTATATTTGAAATTGTTTAAATGACTTGTAAGTGTCCAACTGTAGCTTATTTATCAAGATCTACACAAAACTGTTTGTACAGTTAAAATTTTTTCACGTGTTCTTCATGGGAAATAAAAGAAAAAATATATTTTATAAATAATATATATATTATACAAATAATGCCATCCATCAATTGTTATGTTCTCCACCCCCCTCCCCAAATTAAGCAAACAACAAAGAGTCAAGTAAATTAGATCAATTTATTTTGCTGTGAACAGCATATGAATGCTTCTAAAACGTCAGTAGCGTGCTTGTCTACCTTCTTAATGTTTTTGGCATCCTTGGAGTTCAATATTTCCACCAGTTCCTCCTCTGTGAACTCAGCAAACCTCGCTGGCAGACGATTTTCTGCTGTTGTTGACATGTTTGTTGCCATTTTTTCAACCAGCGTCTGTCAGCTAGTTCCTGACCTTCGTATGCCGCACTCTGATTGGCTAGCTGTTGGCACTAAGCTCTAATGCTATTGGTCAGTGGGAACCGATCCAATATAACTTTGGTCCTAACCTTTTTGGATCCTTTTGGATCCAACTTAACTTTCTGGTGCCAAGCATGCCAAAATACAGGTAAATGATGGACAGAAAGGCTAATCTGTGATTGGCTATTGCAATCTGAGTGGAGAACATATATATATATATATATATATATATATATATATATATATATATATATATATATATATATATATATATGTGTGTGTGTGTGTGTGTGTGTGTGTGTGTGTGTGTGTGTGTGTGTGTGTATCAAAGGAAAAGACCAGTACTGATCCTTTTTTTAAAATAATTTTTTAAAAGATCATGTTTTTTAATTTACAATATTGACAAAAGTGGAGATAATTTCATGCATGGTTTTGCCCCTGAAACCAGATCATAGTTAATGTGGCTCCGCATCTGTGTCAACCTCTAATTTTTTTAAACTGAGTAATCTTGAAACAAACTAACAGTCATTTCTGAAAACAAGATCTTCTGGTCAATAAATAAAGGGTAGTAATAAAGTTCCAGTCTTTACTCTAAGCCGGTGTCAGAAAAGAATTCCTTGTCAGGCTCAGCAGCCCGTATAGAGCCGCACTTTACCGTGAGCGCTTAATTCATACCCTTATTCAACTTCAAATCTTCTGACACGGTTCTGCATCACTTCAGAGCCGTCCCCACTCCGTGTCTCTCAAGTGTCTCCTTAAAGTGATAGCATTTACACTTCCATCCTCTTCTTTGAAAAAAAAATGTTAATCACCACTTGATTTTATATGGAAAACAGATTATCCTTTGATTTTGATAAATCCAGCAGCAGCTGCCCGACTCTTCATTTGACTAAAAGCAGGCCGTTCTGCCTCTCATGTGCCACTAAGCTTCTGTTAGGACGCGGCTGTGACAAATCAAAGGAATTCTCTTACTCGTCCTTTCACAGGACAGTGGAACAGCAGAACTATTGTGTTGTGTATGTTTACAACTTGTGCTTTTTTGCTTTAATGCACTTAGCTGTTATTTACTTTGTGTTCTTTCAATTGAGAATATATGGGTATTTTCATATTTTTAAATATAATATTGGTATAATATATAATATCAACCATGATTAATTTGGGGGCTTTTTTGTTATATTAAACTAAGCAGGGGTGGAGGCCACATGGTTAGTGAGCTTGGTTCAGTGCATAAATTTACTGGTTCAAACCCCACCCCTCCTGCATTTGACCAAGCAATGTTGAGTTGCATCAGGAAGGGTATCCGGTGTAAAACCTGTGCCAAATCAACCCTGAGTGAAAACAAGGGAACAGCTGAAGGGGATTACTTTCATTATATTAAACCAGTATTTTATTTGATTTTTTTTTTTTCCTTGTTACTAGTAAAATGTTCCTTTGCAAAAATAGATTAATCCAGATTTGGCATTTTCTGGATTTTTTTTTTTTTTTTTTTAACTTCATTCTTAGTGAAATCAATCAATCAGTGCATTTTTCATTTTTATTTTAATTTTTTTATATTTTAGGGGAGGTGATGTTCTAGTGGTTAAGGCCTTGGGCTTGAGACCAGAAGATCCTCGGTTCAAATCCCAGCCTGACTAGAAAATCACTAAGGGCTCTTGGGCAAGATCTTTAATCCCCTATTGCTCTTGGTGTGTCCTGAGCACCTTATATGGCAACACGGGGTCAATGTGAGGCATTATTTGTAAAGCGCTTTGAGCGTCTGATGCAGATGGAAAAGCTCTATATTACCATTTATTTTTTAGCTTTATTTGAAGAGATAAAACTATTTTTAAAACTATTGTTTTAGTAAGTTGCAAACATTTTGTTGTGCTTTTGTTTGTTGTTTTCTTGTGTGTGGGGGCGGGGGGTTGGGGTAGCAGAAATTGCATGGAGTGATACAACTCCAGGTCATTTCAGCAGTATTCATCAGGTTTGGGCTATATAGTGACCCTACGGTCAACCTGGGTAACCTCCATGAATTCAACAACCTTAACGGAGTAAACTGCAATGTTTATAATCAGTGCCACAATAACGCAGACTTTATTCCATTAAAGTCACTTTGGTTGCTAAATGGATTCAGTGGATTTTGTGACACTAGGCCAGCTGCATCTATTGGAAATTGCATGATGTGGTAATGATGATGGTGATCTTTTGGTTTTGACAAATGCTTCTTCTTCTTCTTTTGGCTGCTCCCATTAGGGGTCGCCACAGTAGATCATCTGTTTCCTTCTCATCCTGTCCTCTGCATCTTCCTCTGTAACATCAACCACCTGTATGTCCCTCAGCACATCCATAAACCTCTTATTTGGTCTCCCTCTTCTCCTTTGACCTGGTGTCTCTATCCTCAGCATCCTTCTCCCTATATACCCTGGGTCCCTCCTCCTCATATGTCAAAACCATCTCAATCTTACCTCTCTGACTTTGTCTCCAAACTGTCCTACCTGAGCTGTCCCTCTGTCTCCTGTCTTTTTGTTAGTGCCACTGTCTCTAAGCCGTACAATACGGCTGGTCTCAGTTCTGTCTTGTAGACTTTACTCTTCACTCTTGCAGATATTCTTCAGTCACAAATCACTCCTGCCACCTTTCTCCACCCGCTCCACCCTGCCTACACTCTCGACTTCTCTATCACGGTCTCTATTACTTTGGACAGTTGACCCCAAGTATTTAAACTCATCTACCTTCACCACCTCTACTCAATAGCAGCATGATATGTCAACATCAGTTTTACAACAGCAGTTTATCTGTCCAACCCCCCCCCCACACACACACACACACACAGCATTAAAATGTTACATTCGTGTGTGTGTGTGTGTGTGTGTGTGTGTGCACAGCAAATTTTGCAGAGTAAAATATACTCTGACAGGATAACATTTGGTCCCAGTCTAAATAGAGTAAAATACACTCTATTACAGAGTGAAATTGTGCGCCTTGGGGCAACTGTTTGTTGTGATTTGGCGCTATATAAAAAAAAAATTGATTGATTGATTGATTGAAATTAGCTCCACTGTGTTTCTACTCTAATAACAGTTGATTTTACACTGTGATAGAGTTGATTTAGCACTGTGAGAGAGTATATTTAACTCTATTTAGACTGGCACCAAATGTTATCCCAGCAGAGTAAATTTTACTCTGCAAAATTTACTGTGTGTGTGTGTGTATAATTCACATCCATTGCAAAACCTGGCTGAGTTGAGATTTGGATACTCATAAGGTCACCAAATAAAAGACAAACACTACAGCAGCTGTTGTGGCTCGATAAGATTTAAATAACATTATTGGAGGGTCGGTCTGCCATCATTATTCTTTGCAAGTACCTCTGGTAATTTTGTGCTTTTTATTTAACCTCAATGCCCCTCACTCACTCCCGTTATCCTTCACCAAGCAGAATTCATTTGAGTTCTTGTTCAGGAGGGTCCTCAGGCTGATTCAATTAAGGTCTTCTCTAATTGGTTTTCAGACATCCAAAGTGAAACTGAGGTATAATTAATAACAAATCTGGGCTGTTGCCATATTGTCTGTAACTTTGGAAACTAGGAGAAAAAAAGCAGCATAAGATCGTGTCATTTTTCACGTTATTTATATACTCTAGGTTGTGTGCTGTGTTATAATAATAATCACCTCCACAAGGAGGTTATAGTCACATTTGTTGTGTGTCAGATGCAGTTCTCACAAAACCTATGCACTAATTATAGTGTAACTTGATGAAGGAATGGAGCATGGTACAACAGATAATCAATTAAATGCTGTTGCTGATCCACGTCTCAGGCCAATTCCTGCATTTTTTTCCCCCCCACTTTCATTGATACTGTATCAGTTATGATTGATTTGAGCATCAACCTCCATTTAAAAAGGGATTTTGTGGTGAAACTTTTTTTTCATGACCACTCACTTTGACACTCTCCTTCATGAGTACACCTTATCTTACTGAATTTGTTTTTCTTCTAAGTTGGAAAAGAAATCCCAAATCTACCCTTCTATCTGCATCCACCTCAAAATTCAGGTTTTTGTTCATTTGCATTAGTGATCTTTTGAACTTTCTTTAACATTACACACATTTTTCAACATTTTTGTGAATTTGTCAAGAGATAAGACAGATTTTTTTTAAAGGCATATGTATCCAGACTTTGTGGATCATATTTATGTTAATCAAAGTGGTTTACTTTATCATTTTGTCCTTATAAGTTCTAAAGATATATATGTACGATTGGTCAGCCCCAGTAAAACAACACAACAATTGAGTTGCATTGCACTTTGCCTTTCATGAGTACTCAAAAAGCTTTCAGGGGATCCGTATAAATTTGAAGCGTTATGATGTTTTCAAAAGCCAACTAACCACTCAGAGGCTAATTTAACTAAATTTGTTTATATGGCACTGAACAACAGTCATTTCTAAGCTCTATCCTGAGTAATAAATGACTGATGTCTAAACCTTGCCTTACAACACGATACAAGTAACACAACCATTTTACGTAACAAATTAAGTAAATACTTAGAAGGAAAAAAAAATATACACGTTGCATGGGGGATTTCAAAAATAATAATAAAAAAATCAACTCAAACTATGTTTAGCAAAGAATTACTGAAAATAATTATGGGCATACTTGGGTCTATGCTGAACAAGAATATTGTTAATAAACAATTTGATGTATTTTAATTTCATTTTAAAATCTGATTTGATCATCTGATTTGAGGCCGCATGTTCTGGACACTCAGGTGAAGAGAGGGGCAGAGCTGTCAACTGATCACCATCTGGTGGTGAGTTGGATCAGAGGGTGGGGAGGACTTTGGACAGACCTGGTAAGCCCAAAAGAATAGTGCAGGTGAAATGAGAATGTCTAGAATGCCCACTGTTTGACAGATCTTCAACTCACACCTCCAGCAGAGCTTCTCTAGCATCCCTGTGGAGGTTGGGGACTTTGAACCAGAATGGGCAATGTTCAAAGCTTCAAAGCTGCAGCCGGGAGCTGTAGCCTGTAGGTCGTAGGTGCCTCAAGTGGCGGCAACCCTCGAACACCATGGTGGACATCGGTGGTCAGGGAAGCGTCCGACTGAAGAAAAAGTCCTTCTGGGATATGCTATCTCGGTGGACTCCAGAGGCAGTTGCAAGGTACTGACAGGCCCAAAGGGCAGCAGCCTCTGCTGTGGGGGAGGCAAAGCAGTGGGTGTCGGTGGAGTTTGAAGCAACCATAGAGAGGAATTTCAGTCAGCACCAAAGTGCTTCTGGCGGACCTTGGGCACCTGGTCCCCTCCTGAGGCACCTCAGGAAGGGGAAAAATGGGGAACCATCCAAGCTGTCTACAGTAACAATGGGACTCTGTTGACCTCACTGAGGATGTAATCCGGCACTGGAAGGAAACACTTGAGGAACTCCTCCATCAGACTGGAGCACCCTCTATAGTAGGGGCAGAGCAGGAAGCTGATGGAGGATTTTCATCAATTTCCCTGGTGGAAGTCAATGAGGTAGTCAAACAACTCCGCAGTGGCAAGGCCCCAAGAGTTGGTGAGATCTGTCCAGAAATGCTGAAGGCTCTGGGTGTGGAGGGATTGTCTTGGATGAGACGTCTCTTCAACATTGCGTTGAGGTCTGGGACAGTGCCTAAGGAGTGGCAAATTGAGGTGGTGGTCCCAATATTTAAAAAGGGGGACCAGAGAGTATGTGCCAACTACAGGGGCATCACACTACTCAGCCTCCCTGATAAAGTCTACTCCAGGGTGCTGGAAAGGAGGGTTCAGCCAATAGTGGAACCTCTGATTGAAGAGGAACAATGCGGGTTCCGTCCTGGTTGTGGAACAACCGAGCAGATCTTTACTTTCACAAGGATCCTGGAGGGTGCCTGGGAATATGCCCACCCAGTCTACATGTTTTTTGTGGACTTGGAGAAGGCGTCTGATTGGACACCCTGGGAGATACTGTGGGAGGTGCTGCGGAAGCAAGTCAGACTCGCTTGCGGTGGAGGTTGGCCTCCTTCTGTGCTGCGCTTTGTCACCAATTCTGTTTGTGATATTCATGGACAGGATATTGAGGCGTAGTCTGGGGGACGAGGGTTTCCAGTTTGGTGGGCTCAGGGTCTCATCACTGCTTTTTGCAGATGATGTGGTCCTGTTGGCTTCATCGGCCGGTGACCTCCAACAGTCACTGGATCTGTTTGCAACCGAAGTGTGAAGCAGCTGGGATGAGGATCAGCAACTCTAAATCTGTGGCCATGGTTCTCAGCAGGAAACCGATGGATTGACTACTCCAGGTAGGGAATGCGGCCTTGCCCCAAGTGAAGGAGTTCAAGTACCTTGGGTTCTTGTTCATGAGTGAGGGATGATGGAGCGTGAGATTGGCCGGAGAATCGGCGCAGCAGGGGCGGTATTGCATTCGCTCTACCAAACTGTTGTGACAAAAAGGGAGCTGACCCAAAAGGCGAAGCTCTCGATCTACTGGTCAATCTTTGTTCCTACTCTCACCTATGGTCACGAGTGTTGGGTCATGACCAAAAGAACTAGATTGCAGGTACAAGCAGCCAAAATGGGCTTCCTCAGGAGGGTGGCTGGTGTCTCCCTTAGAGATAGGGTGAGAAGTTCGGCCATCCCTGAGAGCAGAGTAAGAGTCACTGCTCCTTCACGTTGAAAGGAGCCAGGAGGTGGTTCGGGCATCTGGTAAGGATGCCTCCTGGGTGCCTCCCAAGGGAGGTGTTCCAGGCACATCCATCTGGGAGGAGACCCTGGGGAAGACCCAGGACTAGGTGGAGAGATTATATCTCCCCACTGGCCTGGGAACACCTCTGGATCGCCCAGTCAGACGTGGTCAATGTGACACAGGAAGGGGAAGTCTGGGGTCCCCTGCTGGAGCTGTTGCCCCTGCGACCCGTCATTTTCACCCCATGCATCCGTCTGTCTGTTTACCTATGACATTTTTGTTTTCAAACAGTACGGTAAGTAAAGAACTCCTTGTCTGATTTAAACCATTTGTTGGAGGTGCCTTGGGGAAGACTGCAGGAAGGTTCCCTTCGAAGATGGTGGTCGTACATTATCTAATATGGCTGCCACTGGTGTCATTTTGGTTTTCATTTCATCACAATGAGTAAAGAGCACTTCATCTGATGAAATTATTCTTGGTTGTGTAATGGGGGAGGTCAGACTAAGGTTGCATTTGAAAATGGCCACCATCCATTATCTAGTACGGCCACTACAGTCGCTATCTTGACTTTTTGTTTTGAACAAGAACTAAACATCTCATCTATTAATTTAAATTTACCACTTCCTCTTCAGTTTTCAGCACTGCAAAGTAGCTCAACAAGTGCATGACACAACTGCATTTGGTGGCCTGCCTGGATTAACAGTTCAGCATTCCGTAAACATGGCAGACTTGCTTGTGTTTTACATTTTTTCTGTGTTGTTTTGCCATCTGTGTCGCTTATGGAAATAACAATTCAGATCTTTTAATCATGAAGGTACAGTCTGTCTGGAAAGTATTGTGGTGCTTCACTTTTTCCACATTTTGGTATGTTACACCCTTATTCCAAAATGGAGTAAATTCCTCTTTCCCTCAAAATTCTACTCACAACACACATAAGACAACCTGAAAATGTTTATTTATATAATATATTTTTTCAAATTCATTAAAAATACAAAAATAAGAAATCATGTGAACCAGAATTTCCACACCTTTGCTCAATGCTTTGTTCATACACCTTTGGCAGCATTTACAGTACTCAAGTCTTCTTGAATATGAATGCCACAAGCTTTTGGCCTACCTATCTTTGTGCATTTTTGTCCATTCCCCTTTGCAGCAGCTCTCAAGCTCTATCAGGTTGGATGGGGAGTGTCATTGTGGTGCCATTTTCAAGATCTCTCCAGAGATGTTCAATCGAATTCAGGTCTGGGCTCTGGCTGGGCCACTCAAGGACATTCACAGAGTTGTCCTGAGACATTCTTTTGATGTCTGTGGTTGTGTGCTTAGGGTCATTGTTCTACTGAAAGATGAACCATCACCCCAGTCCTGGATCAGGTTTTCATCCAGGATGTCTCTGTACATGGCTGCACTCATCTTTCCCTTGAGCCTGACTAGTCTCCCAGTTCCTGCCACTGAAAAACATCCCCACAGCATAATGCTACCACCACCATGCTTCAGTGAAGGGATGGTGCCTGGTTTCCTCCAAACATGATGCCTGGCCATTGATGCCAGAGTTCAATCTTTGTTTCTCGTGGTCTGAGAGTCCTTCAGGTGCCTTCTGACAAACTCCAGGCAGGCTGCCATGTGCTTTTTACTAAGGAGTGGCTTCTGTCCTGGCCACTCTACCATACAAGCCTGATTGGTGTATTGCTGCAGAGATGGTTGTCCTTCTGGAAGGTTCTCCTCTCTCCACAGAGAAATGCTGGGGCTCATCGGGTTGTTTGTCACCTCCCTGACTAAGGCCCTTCTCCCCTGGTTGCTCAGTTTAGATGGGTGGCCAGCTCTAGGAAGAGTCCTTTGGATCTGAACTTCTTCCATTTATGGATGATGGAAGCCACTGTGCCTCAATGGGGCCTTCAAACAGCAGAAATGTTTCTGTACCCTTCCCTAAAATTTGTGCCTCAAGAAAATCCTGTCTGGGAGGTCTACAGACAATTCCTTTGACTTCATGCTTGGTTTGTGCTCTGACAACTGTAGGACCTTATATGTAGACAGCTGTGTGTCCTATCCAAATCGTGTCCACTCAATTGAATTTACCCCAGATGGACTCCAATTAAGCTGTCAAAACATCTCAAGGATGATCAGTAGAAACAGTTTGCACCTTAGCTTAATTTTGAGCTTCATGGCAAGGCTGGGAATACATATGTACATGTGATATTGATTAATTAATTTTCAAAAATATAAAAAAAACAAACCTTTTTCATATTGTCATTAAAGGGGTATTGTGTGTACAATTTTATGAAAAAAATGAAGACGCACAGGCACAGTTTGTCAAGAGGACACAAAAGGACTGGATGGGTCCCACAAAAAATCATCTGTAATTGGTATTTCAGTGCTTCCTGTTAATGAGTGGTGTGGATGACTGCATCATGCTACAGAACCAACAGTAACCACTGGGCTTGTGGGGTACCATGAGGGTGGAAAATGATGTGGTACGGAGGGTGGAGGCATAACTACTGATGTACTCACTTTCTAAGTGTCAAACCAGTTACGATATGATGCCATACAGAAGAGGGAATCTCTATTGTTGTGCAAATATTTTAAATTATTTGAACCCATTAAAGCACTACATGTCTTACCAGTATTATAACAACTTAGATTTTAGGCTGTTAGCGACCATCCGATGATACACCAGATTACTTTGTGCACTTCGATGACCGGTTTCAAAGTATACGGCATTCTAACAAACAACTACGGACACTGCTGGAATCAAAGTACCCCTTCAGAACTCATTTTTTTCCAAGTGTCTCGAACAGCATATACGTAGGTTTGAGGAAAAAGTTCCAGCATGTGCTGGAATGAATGTAGCTGCAAACATCAAGAATGGAGCCAAAGATTAATTGCAAAGTTTACATAAGATTGATGTTGTGTTATGACTTGTTTTTAAGTGATAACTGTTCATTTTGATGCAATCATAGTAAAAGCAGCAGCTGTGAAATACTTAGTGTGCCTGCACGCCATTAGTCCTAAATGCAGCCTGTTAAAAGCAGTTCTTCTGCTGGATGCTCAGCTTTGTGCACCACTTATAAGTGTTGTCATCGATATAACTTGTGAGGAATAGAAAAAATACATTTGTGTGATCAGACAGCCTCAAAAAACAGTGGAGAGGTCCATGTGCATGTGTATGTTAAAACAGCTTGCTTGTTCTCCCCCACATCAAGATCCAAATCTGACAGATTGTCTCAAAGTAAATAAAATAATGCCTACCAGCTCCACTGAGTGAGAAAAAATACTAAAGAAAAAACTGAACACCCCCACTAGTATGATTTCCAAGATTAAATATGTAAAGTCCACTCCACCAAAGAAGTCCCATGCATGGATCATTCACGTGATTGCCAGATCACGTGTGATCCCCAGCCAGAGAATAATAACCGCTGCAGTTCCACTGTCAGCTCCTCAAGTTCTGTCATGTATTTCTGGCATGTTAGATAGAAAGTCCATTATCTCCTGAAAAGAACATCTTCTGACAGGGTTCTAGCTAGGACCATTGTAGTATATAGTAAAATTATGTGATCGCAGCCCATAGCTTTGGGGAGCCGCGGGCCCCTGGACCTCAGTCTGCAGTTCATCTCCACCTTAAAGACACTACCACACGTTTTGAGGACAGAAGTTAAAATATTAGCCAGAGAGAAGAAATGGGTTTGAGAGCGGGGTCAAGGAGTCATCTTTGTGAAACGTTTGAAACCCAGCCTTAACCGGGAGGGGGTCTGAGACACGCTTTATCCCCTGTTTACAATGGGTGGTACTCAGGGTCAAAGCAGTTTTCAGGTCTTTTGTTCATGGTAATGAGTCATCACGTCATCAGCAGAGGCGTCAAGGGAGCCATCAGGAGAGGGTCCGTCCCACCTTATGAGGGACAGCTGCCCTGTCATCAGGAGGGTGCTAACTAAGCACAATAGCTGCTAATTAGAGCTATTGTTTAGTCACTGGCCTATAGCAGTCTGCCTCTCGGTAGGAGGGGTCTGGTTAGGTTTAAAACTCCAGCTTTTGTGAGTTCTTGATTATTCTTCTCTACAAGAGTCAGACAGAAGTCAGACCACCAGAGCAGAATTTAGCTGAGGAGCTTCTGCGATTTGAAGCGAACGTCCTCGCGTCAAGCAACCCAGTCCAGTCGAAGATTCAAGCTTCTCTACTATGGAAACCACCTGGACAACTGAGAGCCTACACAGAAACATCACACACCTGAGTAATGCCAAGGAATGCAGAGTAAGACGTTTTCTGGAAAAGCACCTGCTAACTCTCAGAGCGAAAGGAATCATTAGCAAGTATAAAAAATGTGTAAGCGATTATCGCCCACTATTGCCAGTTCTTGCCAAATACGCCCGAGTACTACTCCCATGTTATTCCCAAACTTTCCCACAAAGCTAAAATGTATCTGTATCTTAAAACTGTCTTCTGTTGAAGAGCACATGATTTTCACGGGATTTATGTTGCACATGAGGAACAGAAGGATTCTCTTCTCAGAGGACGGTAGGTCCCACTCATTGAATGCTGTAACCAGATGCCCACCTTCTTCTCCTACTTTTGCACAATATTACCCCCACCCCACCACCGCACAAATGACACATTCACAGTTTTCGGATCACGATGCATTGCAACATCACAAATTTATTAAACATGTTCAAAAATTTCGAAATGACTAAAATGTTCTAAAACACTGTTTTTACCACCACTTACTCCAGATGTCAGGCCGTGATTTGGTATCTATTTTTTGTACCAAAAACAGAGTTGGTCAGCAAAAAAATCAGCAACAGGAGGCCAATCTTAGTCTAAATCAGGTGGAGTTTGTTTCTGTATTCATGCTAACAATTCTAAAGGGATGTAGGTAAAAACAAAGAAATATAATTTGTGGTGAAGTGTTTTGCTATGTGATTTGTCTTTTAATGAAGCTTGTGTTGTACAAAGCAGTCAGCCTGAAGAAACATTCAGTAAGGAGCTGCTTGTCTGTGGGTATGGCTCATTGTGTCCACAGACACATGCATTACTGGGGAAATTGGCACAAAAGACAAATTGTGAAAGGAAGGAAATGATGGAAGTTAAAAAAAAAAGGTTTGAAGTTCACATATTAACAGCCATAAACTCAAATTTTCATCTTGCTCTGCTTTCCCCCAGAGTCCTGCCTTTGGCCTCAAACAATGCCAAGCAATCATTATGCTCAGCCATAATGCACCATAATGACAGTAATTTCAGTATCAAATTTTCAAATGTGAGCCTTAATTCATTGTGGTTAAGTAGCTTACTTGTAATTCATATTTTCCTGCCCTTCTTAGCAGAGAGCTCAAGGAATAAAATGTCTAAACTGAGATGAGAGATGCACATGCAGAAAAATAATAAATAAAAATAAAATCCTGTATTCATTCAAACATGCCTGAAATATACAACATTTCAGTAACAGAAAATATCATTCAGTATTCTCTTTATTTACATATCCTACTGATAAGTGTTCATTCAACAACTTGATATGTAGGTCAATACATGGCAGGAGTCCACACCATATACACTTCCATCTTCAAATAATAGCATGAAGTCAGCCATCACCTCTTAGATCAGAGAAATAACACTGAAATTAAAGGATTACTTGTATAACTTTAAGATGAAATAATGAGCACTGACAAGAATCCAGATTTGTGATAAATGTAAACATATTTCCATTAGATATAATTTACTTCATTTTCAAAATACAGGATTTTTATCTATCCGCATTAGCCATGTGAATCTCATCAGTGACAGCGTTTCGATATGCACCTCGAAACACTACCAGCGATACAATACATATAGAGATGCATGACAATACGATGTGATACGCTTCACCCCTGTTCCTGATTAAATTCCAATTTAACATGTATTTGATGACAATTCAATTCCTCACAATGCAATACCCTGCAATTTGGTGCGATACAATTAGAGATGGGTATTGATAAGATTTTATTGATTTCGATGCCATTATCGATTCCACTTATCGATTCCCTTATCAATACCTCTGGTGACTTTTCTGTGTACTAAACATAGGCTTTAACAGGTTTTCTATGTCAGCAACATTTTATTGAGTGTTAAAGTAAATAAATATGAAATTGGTCACTGGATCCTTGAATAAATAATAAAAATCAATGAAATCTTTACATGGTCACTGGATCCTTGATGTACATGATGGATCCTTGATCTCTGGACATAAATAGAAATAAACAAATCTGTAGGTTTTGTCAAAAGCATTTTCCTTTCAGATATTAATGACACAAATGGAACTCATAGCCTCTGAGCTGAGCTCTTGCAGCCGACCACACTGCACGTCAGGATGTAATTCATAAAAAAATTGGAGGACGTCTCCTGTTGGGGAAAAAACAGTTTTGGTCAGTTGCAGTTTATTGTTTGTATTATAACATTGGAAAAAGGTGCCATTTGATTTAAAATGGCAGTTCGTTCTGAAGTTATTAATTCTGACCAATATCTGCACAGCTCTTCGGAGCTGTGCACTTAGTCCCACAAACAGAGGATATCATTCACTCATCATCGCTTATCCAGGATCGAGTTGCGGGGGCAACAGATCTAGCAGGGGACCCCAGACTTCCCTTTCTCATGCCACAGATTATATTATTAATTATTATTATTATTATTATTATCTCTATCACCTATGGACAACTTCACACACTGGCTGGTGCTCATGCCAGAGAAACATCGTGTACAATTCCGGTGTGGAACAGAGGACGATTCTCGTTTCTTGCCCATAACAAGACAAGAGTCCCAGTTTGTGACTTTAAAACCTCACAAAGGTGACTCACAATTGACATCTTTGAATGGCTTTGAGAGGAGTTAATGATGAATTGCAGACTTGCTGCTTTTGAAAACCAGCGAACAGTGGGTCGAAGTGCTGCTTCGTTACTTCAAGCTTAAAGCAGACCCACTGCATTCTGCAATCAATGGAGAGAAATTATCATTTTAAACACCCTCAAAAATAATGGCCACTCCGGTGTCCCGAACTGAAGGACCGATATGGAATAATTCAAGTTCAAGTTTATTCGGTTCAAGGAAAGAATTTGCAACAAAATAAATCAAAACTGATTTCTCAGACAGTCAACCCACGCAACCGAAAGGGTGTGGGTTAGGGTTATGACAACAAAACTTTTTTTCAAAACTTTCGAAGCGCTCTAATGGGGTAATATGGTACTACGAGGTCCCTAAGATAAGATGGGACCTGATTATTCAAAACCTTATAAGTAAGAAGAAGAATTTTAAATTCTATTCTAGAATTAACAGGAAGCCAATGAAGAGAGGCCAATATGGGTGAGATATGCTCTCTCCTGCTAGTCCCCGTCAGTACTCTAGCTGCAGCATTCTGAACCAACTGAAGGCTTTTTAGGGAACTTTTAGGACAACCTGATAATAATGGAATTACAATAGTCCAGCCTAGAGGAAATAAATGCATGAATTAATTTTTCAGCATCACTCTGAGACAAGACCTTTCTGATTTTAGAGATATTGCGTAAATGCAAAAAGGCATTCCTACATATTTGTTTAATATGCGCTTTGAATGACATATCCTGATCAAAAATGACTCCAAGATTTCTCACAGTATTACTAGGATTCAGGAAATGCCATCCAGAGTAATGATCTGGTTAGACACCATGCTTCTAAGATTTGTTGGGGCCAAGTACAATAACTTCAGTTTTATCTGAGTTTAAAAGCAGGAAATTAGAGGTCATCCATGTCCTTTATGTCTGTAAGACAATCCTGCAGTTTAGCTAATTGGTGTGTATCCTCTGGCTTCATGGATAGATAAAGCTGGGTATCATCTGCGTAACAATGAAAATTTAAGCAATACCGTCTAATAATACTGCCTAAGGAAAGCATGTATACAGTGAATAAAATTGGTCCTAGCACAGAACCTTGTGGAACTCCATAATTAACTTTAGTCTGTGAAGAAGATTCCCCATTACATGAACAAACTGTAATCTATTAGACAAATATGATTCAAAACCACCACAGCGCAGTGCCTTTAATACCTATGACATGCTCTAATCTCTGTAATAAATTTATGGTCAACAGTATCAAAAGCAGCACTGAGGTCCAACAAAACAAGCACAGAGATAAATCCACTGTCCGAAGCCATAAGAAGATCATTTGTAACCTTCACTAATGCTGTTTCTGTACTATGATGAATTCTAAAAACCTGACTGAAACTCTTCAAATAGACCATTCCTCTGCAGGTGATCAGTTAGCTGTTTTACAACTACCCTCTCAAGAATCTTTGAGAGAAAAGGAAGGTTGGAGATTGGCCTATAATTAGCTAAGATAGCTTGGGTCAAGTGATGGCTTTTTAAGTAATGGTTAATTACTGCCACCTTAAAGGCCTGTGGTACATAACCAACTACAAAGATAGATTGATCATATTTAAGATTGAAGCATTGAATAATGGTAGGACTTCCTTGAGCAGCCTGGCAGGAATGGGTCTAATAAACATGTTGATGGTTTGGATGAAGTAACTAATGAAAATAACTCAGACAGAACAATCGGAGAGAAAGAGTCTAACCAAATACCGGCATCACTGAAAGCAGCCAAAGATAACGATACATCTTTGGGATGGCTATGAGTAATTTTTTCTCTAATAGTCAAAATTTTGTTAGCAAAGAAAGTCATGAAGTCATTACTAGTTAAAGTTAATGGAATACTCAGCTCAATAGAGCTCTGACTCTTTGTCAGCCTGGCTACAGTGCTGAAAAGAAACCTGGGGTTGTTCTTATTTTCTTCAATTAGTGATGAGTAGAAAGATGTCCTAGCTTTACGGAAGGGCTTTTTTATAGAGCAACAAACTCTTTTTCCAGGCTAAGTGAAGATCTTCTAAATTAGTGAGACGCCATTTCCTCTCCAACTTATGGGTTATCTGCTTTAAAGCTACGACTTTGTGAGTTATACCACGGAGTCAGACACTTCTGATTTAAAGCTCTCTTTTTCGAGGAGCTACAGCATCCAGGTTGTCTTCAATGAGATGTAAAACTATTGACGAGATACTCTAACTCCCTTACAGAGTTAGGTAGCTACTCTGCTCTGTGTTGGTATATGACATTAGAGAACATAAAGAAGGAAATCATATCCTTAACCTAGTTACAGTGCCTTTCTGAAAGACTTCTAGTGTAAGAAACTTATTCCCCACCTGCAGGGTAGTCCATCAGGGGTAAATGTAAATGTTATTAAAAAATGATCAGACAGAAGGGAGTTTTCAGGGAATACTGTTAAGTCTTCTATTTCCATACATTAAAGTCAGAACAAGATCTAAGATATGATTAAAGTGGTGGGTGGACTCATTTACTTTTGAGCACAAGCCGATAGAGTCTAATAATAGATTAAATGCAGTGTTGAGGCTGTCATTCTCAGCATCTGTGTGGATGTTAAAATCGCCCACTATAATTATCTTATCTGAGCTAAGCACTAAGTCAGACAAAAGGTCTGAAAATTCACAGAGAAACTCACAGTAACGACCAGGTGGACAATAGATAATAACAAATAAACCTGGTTTTTGAGACTTCCAATTTGGATGGACAAGACTAAGAGACAAGCTTTCAAATGAATTAAAGCTCTGTCTGGGTTTTTGATTAATTAATAAGCTGGAATGGAAGATTGCTGCTAATCCTCCGCCCCGGCCCGTGCTACGAGCATTCTGACAGTTAGTGTGACTCGGGGGTGTTGACTCATTTAAACTAACATATTCATCCTGCTGTAACCAGGTTTCTGTTAGGCAGAATAAATCAATACGTTGATCAATTATTATATCATTTACCAACAGGATCAGTTTTCCTGTCCCCTTTGCAGAAAAAACAGCCCCAAAGCATGATGTTTCCACCTATGCTTCACAATAGGCATGGTGTTCTTGGGATGCAAGTCAACATTTGTCTTCCTCCAAACATGACTAGTTGAGTTTTTACTAAAAAGTCCTATTTGGTTTCATCTGACCACATGATATTCTCCCAATCCTCTTCTGGATCATCCATATGCTCTCTGGCAAACTTCAAACGGGCCAGGACATGTACTGGCTGAAGCAGGGGCACACGCCTGACACTGCAGGATTTGAGTCCCTTTCTGTGTTGTGTGTCGCCTTTGTTAGTTTGGTCCCAGCTCTCTGCAGGTCATTCATCAGGTCCCTCCGTGTAGTTCTGGGATTTTTGTTGACCGTTATCATGATCATTTTCACCCCATGGGATGACATTTACGTGGAGCCCCAGATCGAGGGAGATTATCAATGGTCTTGTATGGCTTCTATTTTCTTACAATTGCTCCCACAGTTGATTTATTCCAGCCCAGTCTCACGTTTTGTTTTTTTTTGTGCTCCCATGACGAAATGAGTCAAATTTTCGTGACAGGGTTTTTTTTAATTCACTATTCCTAACCCTACTCCTACCCCGACCCTAACCGTAACCATAACCTAATCTTACTGTTCCACCCCACCCGAACCATAACCACCCCGGACCCCCCCCCCCCCCCCGCTTCACTTTTTACTTTTGTGCAGCCATCATGGAATAAATTAGAATTAATTGTGCTGCCATGATGAAAATGAGGTCTTTTCATCACAATATCATGAACCAATAGATTAATTTATAATTTTGTGCTGCTGAATCACGACTTGCCGTGAGACCAGGTTGTTTATTCGCACCACCTGCTTGACTATTGTAGATTCAATCATCAGTTTTCAATCAATTTTATCTATATAGCACCAAATCACAACAACAGTTGCCCCAAGGCGCTTATATTGTAAGGCAAGGCCATACAACAATTACGTAAAACCCCAATGGTCAAAACGACCCCCTGTGAGCAAGCACTTGGCGACAGTGGGAAGGAAAAACTCCCTTTTAACAGGAGAAGAAGAAACCTCCAGCAGAACCAGGCTCAGGGAGGGGCAGTCTTCTGCTGGGACTGGTTGGGGCTGAGGGAGAGAACCAGGAAAAGACATGCTGTGGAGGGGAGCAGAGATCACTCTTCCCAGCCTGCTGCAGGTCTACAATTTTCTTCCTGGTGTCCTTCGACAGCTCTTTGGGCTTGGCCATGGTTGAGTTTGGAGTCTGACTGTTTGAGGCTGTGGACAGGTGTCTTTTATACACATAAGTTCAAACAGGTGCCGCTAAACCTCTGGGGCCGACGCCGTCGTACACCATGGCTAAGACCAAGCTTTACTAAATTATAAATAACTTTTTAATGATATGAGAAAGAAACTTACTTTTTTGCTGAAAAGTTAACTCCACGGACTTTCGAGCCAGCCATCGGCCATCTTTGTACTCCTCATAGAAGCTGTGTGATGACGTGCGCAATGTGAGTGTCCAATCGGAATTGGTTTACCGTCATATGGTTTTCCAAAATCCAATCGTAGGGCAGATTTACCTCACGTGAAAAGCCAAAGATCGTTTTCAGGAGTGATATGTTACTAGTTGGCCCGTTTGAATAGCCCACTGGGTGCTCCAGTGAGTACATACTATTCCAATGCGCCTTGCGCCATTACGCACAGTGAAGGTGAAAGCAGACGGAACAGACTGAGAGCCTCTGATGACAATAACTATTAGGATTGCTCCACTAGTTTGCATGTGAATGTTACTGGATAACTCTGTTGCTTTCTCTGCGTAAAGCACTGTTTACCATATCAAAATAACAAAACGCATAGACCATTTTGTATTATTGTTCAAAATGTGCATTTGTGTTTATTGTTTGAACCTTTTTGTTGTACAGTCTTTCACACAAGACCTCAGATTACCTTTATAAAGTGTCAAAACAGTTGTTTATTATAGTTTGCTGTGTGTTTTGAATAAATGTGTGGAAAATTATTTTTTGCTTTATTTTTTCCTTACCTATTTTTGATTGTAAACCTTTATTACACTTAAAACACAACAAAAAACATATATTCTGAAAGCACAGGTTGTCCTGAAAAAAAAAGAGACATAAAACTTGATTGTGGGATGCAAGGAGAGCTGTTAACAGCAATAATAAAACATTTATGCCAGGCGAGTGTGAACTGTCCAAAAAATGCCCTCGGACCCCAGAGGGTTAATACAAGTAACAGGTGGAGGACAGAAGAGCTTCTTAAAGAAGAAGTTACAGGTCTGTGAGAGCCAGAAATCTTGCTTGTTTGTGGGTGACCAAATATTTATTTTCCACCATAATTTACAAATAAATTCCTTAACAATCCTACAATGTGATTGCCTGTTTTTTTTTGTTTTTTTTTTCTCATTTTGTCCCCCATAGTTGAAGTGTACCTATGATGAAAATTACAGACCTCTCTCATATTTCTAAGTAGGAGAACTTGCACAATCAGGGACTAAATACTTTTTTCCCCACTGTACATCACTTCCTCTCAGCATTTTAGACTGTCTCAACAATTCATTCTTAACTTTTCTGTTCACAAACCAAATAATGATGGCTGGCTTGGACTTGATGTCTTTCCTTGGAAGTATATGGCAGTCTGTAATGTCACTGTTGTTAATATGGATGCTAGTTGAAGAAAAAAGTTGCTGAGCTGCTCCAGCGAGTGGGTTCTCTCGTGTTTCCTCCATAACACCCGTGCTGCTGGCTGCTACCCTGGCATATGATCGATGTCTTACATTCAGTCCCATTACAATTACATCATCTTGTATATTGCTCTAAATCCTCCTGCCGTTTTTCCAGAAGTCTGATTTTTTATCTTTTTCCTGCATCATTTTCCTCAGCTCATACAGTCAGCAGCCCCAGTAATTCAGCCTGGTTTTAACCACTCCACTAAGTTCTTCACACATACAATTCAGTGACTGCTTAATCTCCTCCAGTTCCTCTCCAGTTATTGCCTTCTTAGGTGGCATGATAATAGTTTATACTGTTTTGGCGGGCAAGCTAGCTTAGCTACAGTGGGCTAGGTAGCTTAGCCAACTAACAATTAACCTGGTCCTGGCTTGATGGCTTCCTGCTTTCTAGCCATAGCCGTGAAGTAGCTGTCTCCCGCAGTGGTGCCAGAAATAGCTGCTGCTATAGCGATGGGCCCAGAGATAGCTACCACTGTGGACTCTTGCCGCGAGGGGTAGGCCACCGGCTCCACATAGGGCTGTGCTGTGCCACGACTTCACCGGGGCAGGGTTGGGCCTTCGATTCAGCAATGAGTTGAGTTGAGAATTGACCAGCAGCTGCTAGTCTGTCTGAAATTTGAAGTCCTATATGACCTTAGCCCTGTCATTCTCAACCACCTTCGGAGGTGTCTCTCAATGGGGCTTGCTCCTCAGCGGAAGGATGAGTGCGTCCCAGCTGTATAGGTTCTTCTGTGTCATCTCTGGAGGGACTGGGGTTTGGAACGGGCTGAGCCAGTGGGACAGTGGCTGTGACTGGACATCCTGTAGCTGTGAGAGCATGTTTCCCTCCGTGGTCTGTCTGACATCTCCTGTGCAGCTTGATAGCCAGCGCTATAAGTGATCTTCAGTGAGGTCTACAACAATCAGCTGATATTTGATGTTGTCAGCAAGTCCTTGCAAAAAACAAAACAAAACATTGGTTAGAGCCATTATGTTCCATTCACTCTTGGCTGCCAGTATGCAGACGTCAGTAGTGTTGTCTGACACCTTACATGCCCCCTGATGAAGTCTCACCAGTGATTGTCCTGCCTCATGACCCAGGATGTATGCTTGAATTCTTGTTGCAGTGTAGCAGTAAAAAGGCCAAGAGACTGGAAAGAAACATCCGCCGACTCCATTCGGCTGTTGCCCAGGCTGCTGCATGTCCAGTCAAGTGTGATATTATGAATGCTATCCTCGTACGATCAGACGGAAACATTGATGACTTCACTTCAAAGTGTAACTTACACTGGGTCATAAAAGGCCTGATATCACCAGACTCCCCACAAAAGCTGTCCAACCTGGGAGCTCACATAACAGTATCTTTTCATTTTGCCAGTTCACTAAAACCAGCAGAAGGCATGGTGAGCTTGTCCTCTTGCTGTGCCAACTGTTGACTGTGCGCGCGCACTGTCAAACAAAATGGCTCAGAGTCAGCTGTGACCATGTTTAGCCAGATCGTTCTAAAAGGATCTGTAGCACAAAAAGGCTGGACACAAATGCTGAGCTTTGACACAGGAGTTTGATGTTCAAAACATTTTACTGGATATACTTGCAGGATTCGGTACACAAAAAGGCAGTCAAAAATCAGCAACGGTAACCACAGCATTAGGCAAAAGGTAAAGCCCAAAAAAATGGCAGAGGGTTCAATAAACACTGCAGGGCAATCAAGACAAAAACTATGAAGACAGGCTGGAAGCAAAAGCAAAAAGCACAATGATCTGCAGAGCGGAGTGGGAAAAGAGAGGCTATAAACAGGATGTAATGAGCAAGAGATGAGAAACAGGTGTGAGTGAAAGATCCAGAGCAGGTCGTGGTCCCAGCCTGGCCATCCTGGACATTTTCAGAATATTTTGTGAATGGAGCTATGCCATCATCAAAATGATAAAGATGAGGATAAACAGATTTAGACTGGTTGTGAACAATATTTGAGGGAAATGGTGATATTGTGTATGTGGAAAAAGTTTTAGATCTTTTGAGTTCATCTCATACAAAATGGGAGCAAAACCAAAGTGTTGCGTTTATATTTTGTTGAGTAGAAAACAAATAAATAAATAGTTTCTAACTAAATATGCGTCATTTCCATTTTCTCCTCTTTCTACCATCAATAAAAGACATTATATTCATTTCTTTGACAATACTAATGAAGTATTCGGTTTCCTCCTCACTCCAAAAGTGTGGTGCTGTGCTGCCACGTCTGGATTTCACCACACTTGTTTACCTCTGCTTCTGTGGTTTCCGGTGGGTTGTGGCACGCGCATCCCACCAGAAACCACGGTATAGTTTACCACAGTATAGTTGCCGTACTCAAAGACCAAGATTCCTTGCGGATAGGACGTGCGCAGAACACAAAATAATGTTCCTTTCTATGGGAATATTCCGATGCGCGTTTATATGACCTGATATTCGGGTTAGAAAAGGAGTAACCCAGGGGTCATATTTGGGTTTTTAAAAACCGGAATATGAGCATACTCGAGTTTTTAAAAACAAGAATATGAGCATATTCGGGTTTTTGCGGAAAGGGTTATTGGCTGCATGTAAACGTAGTCAATGAAATCACCTGCTGAAGTCAGTGGCTGCAAGGGAAACTTGCATCCTCTTGGCCCTTTCTGGAATAGTTTGGACACCACTGGTTTAGGGTATGCTCATATGTGTCTTCAGCAGTATTGCCACAGTAACTTTGAAAAATTACTTTATTAGTTACTTTATACAGTTACTTTATACATTTACTTCATTAGCAGCTGCGGACAACTTGACGGCAGCTGCTGAATGTAAGTAATAAAGTAACTAATAATCTAACTTGGTTATTTTTAAGATTGAGTACTCAGAAAAAGTGACTATTAGTTACTTTGCTGATTAGTTACTTTGCTGATTAGTTAATCTTAAGAGTAACCAAGTTAGATTATAAGTTATATTACTTAGTAGTTTCAAGTAGCAGCTTTATTATCAGCTGCTAATAAAGTAACTGCATAAAGCTGTTAATGAAGTAACTAATAAAGTAACTTTTCAAAGTAACTGTGGCAACACTGGCCATCAGTAATCACCCGTGTTACAGAACAGCTAAGGTGTCAGTGGTGGAAAATGCTTGAACTGTGTCCCTACTACTCGCTTGCTTCTTCTATCTGCACCAGTAATGGCTAGATAGTACGTTCCTAACATCATTGAAACTTCAGATATGATGACCTGATATTTTTAATCTGTATCAGTCCAATTTTGAAGAAAATTCCATGTAAGCTGTTTGGGTATGCATTTCTTCATTTTCACTAAATAATCTTTAACACAAAAACTACCATGATTAAAAATCTATTCATCATGACCACACACACTATCCAATCAGAACCCAATCAGAGTCTTGTATTGCACATCTGAGTAATGTGGTGGACAATGTATATTTAGAGGAGTAGATTTTTTTTCACAGTTTGAGTTGATGCTTTGTCAGTTTTGTCAGGTTAACAAACTACAAAAAGACAGATTTGTTTATTAACAGATTAATTGTGTTGAGACAGGGACATAACTTTCTGTATCGGCAGATGCTAAAGGTTCCCGTATCTGTATTGTATTAGACATAAAAAGTGATATCATGCTGTCCCTAGTTGGAGCATACTACATTTTCGGACACACAAGGCTTCATGATGTCCTCTGGACCTATTCCTGACCACCAACTAGAATGTCTTGTTATTTGAACCGCTGAGTGACCTGTGGATACCACCTGAAGGTTTTGAGTGTAGATTGCTGCAACAGAATTTGTTGGCAGTAAAATGAGCAACATGTGAAGACTTGCACTTTCACGCAACACTTCCTGCAGATGTAAAACACTGACACCCCCCCCCCCCCCCCCCAAAAGAAAAGAAACCCTTAAGCCCATGGAAGGCTCTTAATGTGAAACATTTTTTGCAGGAAGTATTGCGTTTCATCGTCATTAACTTATCTTTAACCAAACATATGGTAAAGTATAACTGACTGGAATGAATTAGTGAGCAAGAACATTTGGAAAACTTACAAAAACAGAGCAGGAAAGTGGTGAGAATGTTATAGCAGCTTTCTAATCATGTTTAATTTATCAAAACAAAAAGGAGAAATTGGAAAATATGCATGAGGTTTGAATTATGCCTGTTGTGATTACAATAGAAATTAGCCAGGCACTCAGTGCAGTGCATAGCTCATCTAAAGGCCATAACATTCATACATGCAGTTTAAATGCAAAAGTATATTTGAAATTGTTTAAATGACTTGTAAGTGTCCAACTGTAGCTTATTTATCAAGATCTACACAAAACTGTTTGTACAGTTAAAATTTTTTCACGTGTTCTTCATGGGAAATAAAAGAAAAAATATATTTTATAAATAATATATATATTATACAAATAATGCCATCCATCAATTGTTATGTTCTCCACCCCCCTCCCAAATTAAGCAAACAACAAAGAGTCAAGTAAATTAGATCAATTTATTTTGCTGTGAACAGCATATGAATGCTTCTAAAACGTCAGTAGCGTGCTTGTCTACCTTCTTAATGTTTTTGGCATCCTTGGAGTTCAATATTTCCACCAGTTCCTCCTCTGTGAACTCAGCAAACCTCGCTGGCAGACGATTTTCTGCTGTTGTTGACATGTTTGTTGCCATTTTTTCAACCAGCGTCTGTCAGCTAGTTCCTGACCTTCGTATGCCGCACTCTGATTGGCTAGCTGTTGGCACTAAGCTCTAATGCTATTGGTCAGTGGGAACCGATCCAATATAACTTTTGGTCCTAACCTTTTTGGATCCTTTTGGATCCAACTTAACTTTCTGGTGCCAAGCATGCCAAAATACAGGTAAATGATGGACAGAAAGGCTAATCTGTGATTGGCTATTGCAATCTGAGTGGAGAACATATATATATATATATATATTATAATTATATAATATTATATAATATATATATATTATAATATGTGTGTGTGTGTGTGTGTGTGTGTGTGTGTGTGTGTGTGTGTATCAAAGGAAAAGACCAGTACTGATCCTTTTTTAAAATAATTTTTTAAAAGATCATGTTTTTTAATTTACAATATTGACAAAAGTGGAGATAATTTCATGCATGGTTTTGCCCCTGAAACCAGATCATAGTTAATGTGGCTCCGCATCTGTGTCAACCTCTAATTTTTTTAAACTGAGTAATCTTGAAAACAAACTAACAGTCATTTCTGAAAACAAGATCTTCTGGTCAATAAATAAAGGGTAGTAATAAAGTTCCAGTCTTTACTCTAAGCCGGTGTCAGAAAAGAATTCCTTGTCAGGCTCAGCAGCCCGTATAGAGCCGCACTTTACCGTGAGCGCTTAATTCATACCCTTATTCAACTTCAAATCTTCTGACACGGTTCTGCATCACTTCAGAGCCGTCCCCACTCCGTGTCTCTCAAGTGTCTCCTTAAAGTGATAGCATTTACACTTCCACTCTTCTTTGAAAAAAAAATGTTAATCACCACTTGATTTTATATGGAAAACAGATTATCCTTTGATTTTGATAAATCCAGCAGCAGCTGCCCGACTCTTCATTTGACTAAAAGCAGGCCGTTCTGCCTCTCATGTGCCACTAAGCTTCTGTTAGGACGCGGCTGTGACAAATCAAAGGAATTCTCTTACTCGTCCTTTCACAGGACAGTGGAACAGCAGAACTATTGTGTTGTGTATGTTTACAACTTGTGCTTTTTGCTTTAATGCACTTAGCTGTTATTTACTTTGTGTTCTTTCAATTGAGAATATATGGGTATTTTCATATTTTTAAATATAATATTGGTATAATATATAATATCAACCATGATTAATTTGGGGGCTTTTTTGTTATATTAAACTAAGCAGGGGTGGAGGCCACATGGTTAGTGAGCTTGGTTTCAGTGCATAAATTTACTGGTTCAAACCCCACCCCTCCTGCATTTGACCAAGCAATGTTGAGTTGCATCAGGAAGGGTATCCGGTGTAAAACCTGTGCCAAATCAACCCTGAGTGAAAACAAGGGAACAGCTGAAGGGGATTACTTTCATTATATTAAACCAGTATTTTATTTGATTTTTTTTTTTCCTTGTTACTAGTAAAATGTTCCTTTGCAAAAATAGATTAATCCAGATTTGGCATTTTCTGGATTTTTTTTTTTTTTTTTAACTTCATTCTTAGTGAAATCAATCAATCAGTGCATTTTTCATTTTTATTTTAATTTTTTTATATTTTAGGGGAGGTGATGTTCTAGTGGTTAAGGCCTTGGGCTTGAGACCAGAAGATCCTCGGTTCAAATCCCAGCCTGACTAGAAAATCACTAAGGGCTCTTGGGCAAGATCTTTAATCCCCTATTGCTCTTGGTGTGTCCTGAGCACCTTATATGGCAACACGGGGTCAATGTGAGGCATTATTTGTAAAGCGCTTTGAGCGTCTGATGCAGATGGAAAAGCTCTATATTACCATTTATTTTTTAGCTTTATTTGAAGAGATAAAACTATTTTTAAAACTATTGTTTTAGTAAGTTGCAAACATTTTGTTGTGCTTTTGTTTGTTGTTTTCTTGTGTGTGGGGGGGGGGGGGGGGGGGTAGCAGAAATTGCATGGAGTGATACAACTCCAGGTCATTTCAGCAGTATTCATCAGGTTTGGGCTATATAGTGACCCTACGGTCAACCTGGGTAACCTCCATGAATTCAACAACCTTAACGGAGTAAACTGCAATGTTTATAATCAGTGCCACAATAACGCAGACTTATTCCATTAAAGTCACTTTGGTTGCTAAATGGATTCAGTGGATTTTGTGACACTAGGCCAGCTGCATCTATTGGAAATTGCATGATGTGGTAATGATGATGGTGCTTTTGGTTTTGACAAATGCTTCTTCTTCTTTTGGCTGCTCCCATTAGGGGTCGCCACAGTAGATCATCTGTTTCCTTCTCATCCTGTCCTCTGCATCTTCCTCTGTAACATCAACCACCTGTATGTCCCTCAGCACATCCATAAACCTCTTATTTGGTCTCCCTCTTCTCCTTTGACCTGGTGTCTCTATCCTCAGCATCCTTCTCCCTATATACCCTGGGTCCCTCCTCCTCATATGTCAAAACCATCTCAATCTTACCTCTCTGACTTTGTCTCCAAACTGTCCTACCTGAGCTGTCCCTCTGTCTCCTGTCTTTTTGTTAGTGCCACTGTCTCTAAGCCGTACAATACGGCTGGTCTCAGTTCTGTCTTGTAGACTTTACTCTTCACTCTTGCAGATATTCTTCAGTCACAAATCACTCCTGCCACCTTTCTCCACCCGCTCCACCCTGCCTACACTCTCGACTTCTCTATCACGGTCTCTATTACTTTGGACAGTTGACCCCAAGTTTAAACTCATCTACCTTCACCACCTCTACTCAATAGCAGCATGATATGTCAACATCAGTTTTACAACAGCAGTTTATCTGTCCAACCCCCCCCCCCACACACACACACACACAGCATTAAAATGTTACATTCGTGTGTGTGTGGGTGTTGTGTGTGTGCACAGCAAATTTTGCAGAGTAAAATATACTCTGACAGGATAACATTTGGTCCCAGTCTAAATAGAGTAAAATACACTCTATTACAGAGTGAAATTGTGCGCCTTGGGGCAACTGTTTGTTGTGATTTGGCGCTATATAAAAAAAAATTGATTGATTGATTGATTGAAATTAGCTCCACTGTGTTTCTACTCTAATAACAGTTGATTTTACACTGTGATAGAGTTGATTTAGCACTGTGAGAGAGTATATTTAACTCTATTTAGACTGGCACCAAATGTTATCCCAGCAGAGTAAATTTTACTCTGCAAAATTTACTGTGTGTGTGTGTGTATAATTCACATCCATTGCAAAACCTGGCTGAGTTGAGATTTGGATACTCATAAGGTCACCAAATAAAAGACAAACACTACAGCAGCTGTTGTGGCTCGATAAGATTTAAATAACATTATTGGAGGGTCGGTCTGCCATCATTATTCTTTGCAAGTACCTCTGGTAATTTTGTGCTTTTTATTTAACCTCAATGCCCCTCACTCACTCCCGTTATCCTTCACCAAGCAGAATTCATTTGAGTTCTTGTTCAGGAGGGTCCTCAGGCTGATTCAATTAAGGTCTTCTCTAATTGGTTTTCAGACATCCAAAGTGAAACTGAGGTATAATTAATAACAAATCTGGGCTGTTGCCATATTGTCTGTAACTTTGGAAACTAGGAGAAAAAAAGCAGCATAAGATCGTGTCATTTTTCACGTTTATTTATATACTCTAGGTTGTGTGCTGTGTTATAATAATAATCACCTCCACAAGGAGGTTATAGTCACATTTGTTGTGTGTCAGATGCAGTTCTCAAAAACCTATGCACTAATTATAGTGTAACTTGATGAAGGAATGGAGCATGGTACAACAGATAATCAATTAAATGCTGTTGCTGATCCACGTCTCAGGCCAATTCCTGCATTTTTTTCCCCCCACTTTCATTGATACTGTATCAGTTTATGATTGATTTGAGCATCAACCTCCATTTAAAAAAGGGATTTTGTGGTGAAACTTTTTTTTCATGACCACTCACTTTGACACTCTCCTTCATGAGTACACCTTATCTTACTGAATTTGTTTTTCTTCTAAGTTGGAAAAGAAATCCCAAATCTACCCTTCTATCTGCATCCACCTCAAAATTCAGGTTTTTGTTCATTTGCATTAGTGATCTTTTGAACTTTCTTTAACATTACACACATTTTTCAACATTTTTGTGAATTTGTCAAGAGATAAGACAGATTTTTTTTAAAGGCATATGTATCCAGACTTTGTGGATCATATTTATGTTAATCAAAGTGGTTTACTTTATCATTTTGTCCTTATAAGTTCTAAAGATATATGTACGATTGGTCAGCCCCAGTAAAACAACACAACAATTGAGTTGCATTGCACTTTGCCTTTCATGAGTACTCAAAAAGCTTTCAGGGGATCCGTATAAATTTGAAGCGTTATGATGTTTTCAAAAGCCAAACTAACCACTCAGAGGCTAATTTAACTAAATTTGTTTATATGGCACTGAACAACAGTCATTTCTAAGCTCTATCCTGAGTAATAAATGACTGATGTCTAAACCTTGCCTTACAACACGATACAAGTAACACAAACCATTTTACGTAACAAATTAAGTAAATACTTAGAAGGAAAAAAAAATATACACGTTGCATGGGGGATTTCAAAAATAATAATAAAAAAATCAACTCAAACTATGTTTAGCAAAGAATTACTGAAAATAATTATGGGCATACTTGGGTCTATGCTGAACAAGAATATTGTTAATAACAATTTGATGTATTTTAATTTCATTTTAAAAATCTGATTTGATCATCTGATTTGAGGCCGCATGTTCTGGACACTCAGGTGAAGAGAGGGGCAGAGCTGTCAACTGATCACCATCTGGTGGTGAGTTGGATCAGAGGGTGGGGAGGACTTTGGACAGACCTGGTAAGCCCAAAAGAATAGTGCAGGTGAAATGAGAATGTCTAGAATGCCCACTGTTTGACAGATCTTCAACTCACACCTCCAGCAGAGCTTCTCTAGCATCCCTGTGGAGGTTGGGGACTTTGAACCAGAATGGGCAATGTTCAAAGCTTCAAAGCTGCAGCCGGGAGCTGTAGCCTGTAGGTCGTAGGTGCCTCAAGTGGCGGCAACCCTCGAACACCATGGTGGACATCGGTGGTCAGGGAAGCCGTCCGACTGAAGAAAAAGTCCTTCTGGGATATGCTATCTCGGTGGACTCCAGAGGCAGTTGCAAGGTACTGACAGGCCCAAAGGGCAGCAGCCTCTGCTGTGGGGGAGGCAAAGCAGTGGGTGTCGGTGGAGTTTGAAGCAACCATAGAGAAGGAATTTCAGTCAGCACCAAAGTGCTTCTGGCGGACCTTGGGCACCTGGTCCCCTCCTGAGGCACCTCAGGAGGGGAAAATGGGGAACCATCCAAGCTGTCTACAGTAACAATGGGACTCTGTTGACCTCAACTGAGGATGTAATCCGGCACTGGAAGGAACACTTTGAGGAACTCCTCCATCAGACTGGAGCACCCTCTATAGTAGGGGCAGAGCAGGAAGCTGATGGAGGATTTTCATCAATTTCCCTGGTGGAAGTCAATGAGGTAGTCAAACAACTCCGCAGTGGCAAGGCCCCAAGAGTTGGTGAGATCTGTCCAGAAATGCTGAAGGCTCTGGGTGTGGAGGGATTGTCTTGGATGAGACGTCTCTTCAACATTGCGTTGAGGTCTGGGACAGTGCCTAAGGAGTGGCAAATTGAGGTGGTGGTCCCAATATTTAAAAAGGGGGACCAGAGAGTATGTGCCAACTACAGGGGCATCACACTACTCAGCCTCCCTGATAAAGTCTACTCCAGGGTGCTGGAAAGGAGGGTTCAGCCAATAGTGGAACCTCTGATTGAAGAGGAACAATGCGGGTTCCGTCCTGGTTGTGGAACAACCGAGCAGATCTTTACTTTCACAAGGATCCTGGAGGGTGCCTGGGAATATGCCCACCCAGTCTACACTGTTTTTTGTGGCTTGGAGAAGGCGTCTGATTGGACACCCTGGGAGATACTGTGGGAGTGCTGCGGAAGCAAGTCAGACTCGCTTGCGGTGGAGGTTGGCCTCCTTCTGTGCTGCGCTTTGTCACCAATTCTGTTTGTGATATTCATGGACAGGATATTGAGGCGTAGTCTGGGGGACGAGGGTTTCCAGTTTGGTGGGCCTCAGGGTCTCATCACTGCTTTTTGCAGATGATGTGGTCCTGTTGGCTTCATCGGCCGGTGACCTCCAACAGTCACTGGATCTGTTTGCAACCGAAGTGTGAAGACAGCTGGGATGTAGGATCAGCAACTCTAAATCTGTGGCCATGGTTCTCAGCAGGAAACCGATGGATTGACTACTCCAGGTAGGGCATGCGGCCTTGCCCCAAGTGAAGGAGTTCAAGTACCTTGGGTTCTTGTCATGAGTGAGGGATGATGGAGCGTGAGATTGGCCGGGAGAATCGGCGCAGCAGGGGCGGTATTGCATTCGCTCTACCAAACTGTTGTGACAAAAGGGAGCTGACCCAAAAGGCGAAGCTCTCGATCTACTGGTCAATCTTTGTTACTACTCTCAACCTATGGTCCCGAGTGTTGGGTCATGACCAAAAGAACTAGATTGCAGGTACAAGCAGCCAAAATGGGCTTCCTCAGGAGGGTGGCTGGTGTCTCCCTTAGAGATAGGGTGGAAGTTCGGCCATCCCTGAGAGCAGAGTAAGAGTCACTGCTCCTTCACGTTGAAAGGAGCCAGGAGGTGGTTCGGGCATCTGGTAAGGATGCCTCTGGGTGCCTCCCAAGGGAGGTGTTCCAGGCACATCCATCTGGGAGGAGACCCTGGGGAAGACCCAGGACTAGGTGGAGAGATTATATCTCCCCACTGGCCTGGGAACACCCTCTGGATCGCCCAGTCAGAGTGGTCAATGTGACACAGGAAGGGGAAGTCTGGGGTCCCTGCTGGAGCTGTTGCCCCTGCGACCCGTCATTTTCACCCCATGCATCCGTCTGTCTGTTTACCTATGACATTTTTGTTTTCAAACAGTACGGTAAGTAAAGAATCCTTGTCTGATTTAAACCATTTGTTGGAGGTGCCTTGGGAAGACTGCAGGAAGGTTTCCCTTCGAAGATGGTGTCGTAATTATCTAATATGGCTGCCACTGGTGTCATTTTGGTTTTCATTTCACACAATGAAGGTAAAGAGCACTCATCTGATTGAAATATTTCTTGGTTGTGTAATGGGGGAGGTCAGACTAAGGTTGCATTTGAAAATGGCCCACCATACATTATCTAGTACGGCCACTACAGTCGCTATCTGACTTTTTGTTTTGAACAAGAACTAAACATCTCATATATTAATTTAAATTTACCACTTCCTCTTCAGTTTTCAGCACTGCAAAGTAGCTCAACAAGTGCATGCACACTGCATTTTGGTGGCCTGCCTGGATTAACAGTTCAGCATTCCGTAAACATGGCAGACTTGCTTGTGTTTACATTTTTTCTGTGTTGTTTTTGCCATCTGTGTCGCTTATGGGAAATAACAATTCAGTCTTTTTAATCATGAAGGTACAGTCTGTCTGGAAAGTATTTGTGGTGCTTTCACCTTTTTCCACATTTTGGTAGTTACACCCTTATTCCAAAATGGAGTAAATTCATCTTTCCCTCAAAATTCTACTCACAACACCACATAATTACAACATGAAAATGTTTATTATTATATATATATTTTTTCAAATCATTAAAAATACAAATAAGAAATCATGTGAACAGAATTTCCACAACCTTTGCTCAATGCTTTGTTCATACACCTTTGGCAGCATTTACAGTACTCAAGTCTTCTTGAATATGATGCCACAAGCTTTGGCCTACCTATCTTTGTGCATTTTTGTCCATTCCCCTTTGCAGCAGCTCTCAAGCTCTATCAGGTTGGATGGGGAGTGTCATTGTGGTGCCATTTTCAGATCTCTCCAGAGATGTTCAATCGAATTCAGGTCTGGGCTCTGGCTGGGCCACTCAAGGACATTCACAGAGTTGTCCTGATGACATCTTTTGATGTCTTGGTTGTGTGCTTAGGGTCATTGTTCTACTGAAAGATGAACCATACCCCCAGTCTGGATCAGGTTTCATCCAGGATGTCTCTGTACATGGCTGCACTCATCTTTCCCTTGAGCCTGACTAGTCTCCCAGTTCCTGCCACTGAAAAACATCCCCACAGCATAATGCTACCACCACCATGCTTCAGTGAAGGGATGGTGCCTGGTTTCCTCCAAACATGATGCCTGGCATTGATGCCAGAGAGTTCAATCTTTGTTTCTCGTGGTCTGAGAGTCCTTCAGGTGCCTTCTGACAAACTCCAGGCAGGCTGCCATGTGCTTTTTACTAAGGAGTGGCTTCTGTCTGGCCACTTACCCTACAAGCCTGATTGGTGTATTGCTGCAGAGATGGTTGTCCTTCTGGAAGGTATCCTCTCTCCACAGAGAAATGCTGGGGCTCATCAGGTTGTTTTGTCACTCCCTGACTAAGGCCCTTCTTCCCCTGGTTGCTCAGTTTAGATGGGTGGCCAGCTCTAGGAAGAGTCCTTTGGATCTGAACTTCTTCCATTTATGGATGATGGAAGCCACTGTGCTCAATGGGGCCTTCAAACAGCAGAAATGTTTCTGTACCCTTCCTCAAATTTGTGCCTCAAGAAAATCCTGTCTGGGAGGTCTACAGACAATTCCTTTGACTTCATGCTTGGTTTGTGCTCTGACAACTGTAGGACCTTATATGTAGACAGCTGTGTGTCTATCCAAATCGTGTCCACTCAATTGAATTTACCCCAGATGGACTCCAATTAAGCTGTCAAAACATCTCAAGGATGATCAGTAGAAACAGGTTGCACCTTAGCTTAATTTTGAGCTTCATGGCAAAGGCTGGGAATACATATGTACATGTGATATTGATTAATTAATTTTCAAAAATATAAAAAAACAAACCTTTTTTCATATTGTCATTAAAGGGGGTATTGTGTGTACAATTTTATGAAAAAAATGAAGACGCACAGGCACAGTTTGTCAAGAGGACACAAAAGGACTGGATGGTCCCACAAAAAATCATATGTAATTGGTATTTCAGTGCTTCCTGTTAATGAGTGGTGTGGATGACTGCATCATGCTACAGAAACCAACAGTAACCACTGGGCTTGTGGGGTACCATGAGGGTGGAAAATGATGTGGTACGGAGGTGGAGGCATAACTACTGATGTACTCACTTTCTAAGTGTCAAACCAGTTACGATATGATGCACATACAGAAGAGGGAATCTCTATTTTTGTGCAAATATTTTAAAATTATTTGAACCCATTAAAGCACTACATGTCTTACCAGTATTATAACAACTTAGATTTAGGCTGTAGCGACCCATCGATGATACACCAGGATACTTTGTGCACTTCGATGACCGGTTCAAAGTATACGGCATTCATAACAAACAACTACGGACACTGCTGGAATCAAAGTACCCCTCAGAACTCATTTTTCCAAGGTCTCGAACAGCATATACGTAGGTTTGAGGAAAAAGTTCCAGCATGTGCTGGAATAGAATGTAGCTGCAAACATCAAGAATGGAGCCAAAGATTAATTGCAAAGTTTACATAAGATTGATGTTGTGTTATGACTTGTTTTTAAGTGATAACTGTTCATTTTGATGCAATCATAGTAAAAGCAGCAGCTGTGAAAATACTTAGTGTGCCTGCACAGCCATTAGTCCTAAATGCAGCCTGTTAAAAGCAGTTTCTGCTGGATGCTCAGCTTTGTGCACACTTATAAGTGTTGTCATCGATATAACTGTGAGGAATAGAAAAAATACATTTGTGTGATCAGACAGCCTCAAAAACAGTGGAGAGGTCCATGTGCATGTGTATGTTAAAACAGCTTGCTGTTCTCCCCACATCAAGATCCAAAATCTGACAGATTGTCTCAAAGTAAAATAAAAATAATGCCTACCAGCTCCACTGAGGAGAAAAAAATACTAAAGAAAAAACTGAACACCCCCACTAGTATGATTTCCAAGATTAAATATGTAAAGTCCACTCCACCAAAGAAGTCCCATGCATGGATCATTCACGTGATTGCCAGATCACGTGTGATCCCCAGCCAGAGAATAATAACCGGCTGCAGTTCCACTGTCAGCTCCTCAAGTTCTGTCATGATTCTGGCATTTAGATAGAAAGTCCATTATCTCCTGAAAGAACATCTTCTGACCAGGGGTTCTAGCTAGGACCATTTTAGTATTAGGTAAATTATGTGATCGCAGCCCATAGCTTTGGGGGAGCCGCGGGCCCCTGGACCTCAGTCTGCAGTTCATCTCCACCTTAAAGACACTAACCACACGTTTGAGGGACAAGGAAGTTAAAATATTAGCCAGAGAGAAAGAATGGTGTTGAGAGAGGGGTCAAGGAGGCATTCTTTGTGAAACCGTTTGAAACCCAGCCTTAACCGGGAGGGGGTCTGAGACACGCTTATCCCCTGTTTACAATGGGGTCTCAGGTCAAAGCAGTTTCAGTCTTTTGTTCATGGTAATGAGTCATTCACGTCATCAGCAGAGTCGTCAAGGGAGCCATCAGGAGAGGGTCCGTCCCAACATTAGGAGGGACAGCGCCCTGTCATCAGGAGGGTGCTAACTAAGCACAATAGCTGCTAATTAGAGCTATGTTTAGTCACTGGCCTATAGCAGTCTGACTCTCGGTAGGAGGGGTCTGGTTAGGTTTAAAACTCCAGCTTTTGTGAGTTTCTTGATTATTCTTCTCTACAAGAGTCAAGACAGAAGTCAGACCACCAGAGCAAGAATTTTAGCTGAGGAAGCTTCTGCGATTTGAAGCGAAACGTCCTCGCGTCAAGCAACCCAGTCCAGTCGAAGATTCAAGCTTCTCTACTATGGCAACCACCTGGACAAACTGAGAGCCTACACAGAAACATCACACACCTGAGTAATGCAAGGAATGCAGAGTAAGACGTTTTCTGGAAAAGCACCTGCTAACTCTCAGAGCGAAAGAATCATTAGCAAGTATAAAAATGTGTAAGCGATTATCGCCCACTATTGCCAGTTCTTGCCAAATACGCCCGAGTACTACTCCCATGTTATTCCCAAACTTTCCCACAAAGCTAAAATGTATCTGTATCTTAAAACTGTCTTCTGTTGAGAGCACATGATTTTCACGGGATTTATGTTGCACATGAGGAAACAGAAGGATTCTTCTTCTCAGAGGACGGTAGGTCCCACTCATTGAATGCTGTAACCAGATGCCCACCTTCTCCTACTTTTGCACAATATTACCCCCACCCCACCACCGCACAAATGACACATTCACAGTTTCGGATCACGATGCATTGCAACATCACAAATTTATTAAACATGTTCAAAAATTTCGAAATGACTAAAAATGTTCTAAAACACTGTTTTTACCACCACTTACTCCAGATGTCAGGCCGTGATTTGGTATCTATTTTTTTGTACCAAAAACAGAGTTGGTCAGCAAAAAAATCAGCAACAGGAGGCCAATCTTAGTCTAAATCAGGTGAGTTTGTTTCTGTATTCATGCTAACAATTCTAAAGGGATGTAGGTAAAAACAAAGAAATATAATTTGTGTGAAGTGTTTGCTATGTGATTTGTCTTTTAATGAAGCTTGTGTTGTACAAAGCAGTCAGCCTGAAGAAACATTTCAGTAAGAGCTGCTTGTCTGTGGGTATGGCTCATTGTGTGTCCACAGACACATGCATTACTGGGGAAATTGGCAACAAAAGACAAATTGTGAAAGGAAGGAAATGATGGAAGTTAAAAAAAAAAGGTTTGAAGTTCACATATTAACAGCCATAAACTCAACTTTTCATCTTGCTCTGCTTTCCCCCAGAGTCTGCCTTTGGCCTCAAACAATGCCAAAGCAATCATTATGCTCAGCCATAATGCACCATAATGACAGTAATTTCAGTATCAAATTTTCAAATGTTAGGCCTTAATTCATTGTGGTTAAGTAGCTTACTTGTAATTCATATTTTCTGCCCTTCTTAGCAGAGAGCTCAAGGAATAAAATGTCTAAACTGAGATGAGAGATGCACATGCAGAAAAATAAATAAATAAAAATAAAATCCTGTATTCATTCAAACATGCCTGAAATATACAACATTTCAGTAACAGAAATATCATTCAGTATTCTCTTTATTTACATATCCTACTGATAAGTGTTCATTCAACAACTTGATATGTAGGTCAATACATGGCAGGAGTCCACACCATATACACTTCCATCTTCAAATAATAGCATGAAGTCAGCCATCACCTCTTAGATCAGAGAAATAACACTGAAATTAAAGGATTACTTGTATAACTTTAAGATGAAATAATGAGCACTGACAAGAATCCAGATTTGTGATAAATGTAAACATATTTCCATTAGATATAATTTACTTCATTTTCAAAATACAGGATTTTTATCTATACGCATTAGCCATGTGAATCTCATCAGTGACAGCGTTTCGATATGCACCTCGAAACACTACCAGCGATACAATACATATAGAGATGCATGACAATACGATGTGATACGCTTCACCCCTGTTCCTGATTAAATCCAATTTAACATGTATTTGATGACAATTCAATTCCTCACAATGCAATACCCTGCAATTTGGTGCGATACAATTAGAGATGGGTATTGATAAGATTTTATTGATTTCGATGCCATTATCGATTCCACTTATCGATTCCCTTATCAATACCTCTGGTGACTTTTCTGTGTACTAAACATAGGCTTTACAGGTTTTCTATGTCAGCAACATTTTATTGAGTGTTAAAGTAAATAAATATGAAATTGGTCACTGGATCCTTGATATAAATAAATAAAAATCAATGAAATCTTTACATGGTCACTGGATCCTTGATGTACATGATGGATCCTTGATCTCTGGACATAAATAGAAATAAACAAAATCTGTAGGTTTTGTCAAAAGCATTTCCTTTCAGATATTAATGACACAAATGGAACTCCATAGCTCTGAGCTGAGCTCTTGCAGCCGACCACACTGCACGTCAGGATGTAATTCATAAAAAATGGAGGACGTCTCCTGTTGGGGAAAAAACAGTTTGGTCAGTTGCAGTTTATTGTTTGTATTATAACATTTGGAAAAAGGTGCCATTTGATTTAAAATGGCAGTTCGTTCTGAAGTTATTAATTCTGACCAATATCTGCACAGCTCTTCGGAGCTGTGCACTTAGTCCCACAAAACAGAGGATATCATTCACTCATCATCGCTTATCCAGGATCGAGTTGCGGGGGCAACAGATCTAGCAGGGGACCCCAGACTTCCCTTTCTCATGCCACAGATTATATTATTAATTATTATTATTATTATTATCTCTATCACCTAATGGACAACTTCACACACTGGCTGGTGCTCATGCCAGAGAAACATCGTGTACAATTCCGGTGTGGAACAGAGGACGATTCTCGTTTCTTGCCCATAACAAGACAAGAGTCCCAGTTTGTGACTTTAAACCTCACAAAGGTGACTCACAATTGACATCTTTGAATGGCTTTGAGAGGAGTTAATGATGAAATTGCAGACTTGCTGCTTTTGAAAACCAGCGAACAGTGGGTCGAAGTGCTGCTTCGTTACTTCAAGCTTAAAGCAGACCCACTGCATTCTGCAATCAATGGAGAGAAATTATCATTTTAAACACCTCAAAATAATGGCCACTCCGGTGTCCCGAACTGAAGGACCGATATGGAATAATTCAAGTTCAAGTTTATTCGGTTCAAGGAAAGAATTTGCAACAAAATAAATCAAACTGATTTCTCAGACAGTCAACCCACGCAACCGAAAGGGTGTGGGTTAGGGTTATGACAACAAACTTTTTTTCAAAACTTTCGAAGCGCTCTAATGGGGTAATATGGTACTACGAGGTCCCTAAGATAAGATGGGACCTGATTATTCAAAACCTTATAAGTAAGAAGAAGAATTTTAAATTCTATTCTAGAATTAACAGGAAGCCAATGAAGAGAGGCCAATATGGGTGAGATATGCTCTCTCCTGCTAGTCCCCGTCAGTACTCTAGCTGCAGCATTCTGAACCAACTGAAGGCTTTTTTAGGGAACTTTTAGGACAACCTGATAATAATGAATTACAATAGTCCAGCCTAGAGGAAATAAATGCATGAATTAATTTTTCAGCATCACTCTGAGACAAGACCTTTCTGATTTAGAGATATTGCGTAAATGCAAAAAGGCAGTCCTACATATTTGTTTAATATGCGCTTTGAATGACATATCCTGATCAAAAATGACTCCAAGATTTCTCACAGTATTACTAGAGATCAGGGAAATGCCATCCAGAGTAATGATCTGGTTAGACACCATGCTTCTAAGATTTGTGGGCCAAGTACAATAACTTCAGTTTTATCTGAGTTTAAAAGCAGGAAATTAGAGGTCATCCATGTCTTTATGTCTGTAAGACAATCCTGCAGTTTAGCTAATTGGTGTGTATCCTCTGGCTTCATGGATAGATAAAGCTGGGTATCATCTGCGTAACAATGAAAATTTAAGCAATACCGTCTAATAATACTGCCTAAGGGAAGCATGTATAAAGTGAATAAAATTGGTCCTAGCACAGAACCTTGTGGAACTCCATAATTAACTTAGTCTGTGAAGAAGATTCCCATTACATGAACAAACTGTAATCTATTAGACAAATATGATTCAAACCACCACAGCGCAGTGCCTTTAATACCTATGACATGCTCTAATCTCTGTAATAAAATTTTATGGTCAACAGTATCAAAAGCAGCACTGAGGTCCAACAAAACAAGCACAGAGATAAATCCACTGTCCGAAGCCATAAGAAGATCATTTGTAACCTTCACTAATGCTGTTTCTGTACTATGATGAATTCTAAAACCTGACTGAAACTCTCAATAGACCATTCCTCTGCAGGTGATCAGTTAGCTGTTTTACAACTACCCTCTCAAGAATCTTTGAGAGAAAAGGAAGGTTGGAGATTGGCCTATAATTAGCTAAGATAGCTGGGTCAAGTGATGGCTTTTTAAGTAATGGTTTAATTACTGCCACCTTAAAGGCCTGTGGTACATAACCAACTAACAAAGATAGATTGATCATATTTAAGATTGAAGCATTGAATAATGGTAGGACTTCCTTGAGCAGCCTGGCAGGAATGGGTCTAATAAACATGTTGATGGTTTGGATGAAGTAACTAATGAAAATAACTCAGACAGAACAATCGGAGAGAAAGAGTCTAACCAAATACCGGCATCACTGAAAGCAGCCAAAGATAACGATACATCTTTGGGATGGCTATGAGTAATTTTTTCTCTAATAGTCAAAATTTTGTTAGCAAAGAAAGTCATGAAGTCATTACTAGTTAAAGTTAATGGAATACTCAGCTCAATAGAGCTCTGACTCTTTGTCAGCCTGGCTACAGTGCTGAAAAGAAACCTGGGGTTGTTCTTATTTTCTTCAATTAGTGATGAGTAGAAAGATGTCCTAGCTTTACGGAGGGCTTTTTATAGAGCAACAAACTCTTTTTCCAGGCTAAGTGAAGATCTTCTAAATTAGTGAGACGCCATTTCCTCTCCAACTTATGGGTTATCTGCTTTAAGCTACGACTTTGTGAGTTATACCACGGAGTCAGACACTTCTGATTTAAAGCTCTCTTTTTCAGAGGAGCTACAGCATCCAAGGTTGTCTTCAATGAGGATGTAAAACTATTGACGAGATACTCTAACTCCCTTACAGAGTTTAGGTAGCTACTCTGCTCTGTGTTGGTATATGACATTAGAGAACATAAAGAAGGAATCATATCCTTAAACCTAGTTACAGTGCTTTCTGAAAGACTTCTAGTGTAATGAAACTTATTCCCCACTGCAGGGTAGTCCATCAGGGTAAATGTAAATGTTATTAAAAAATGATCAGACAGAAGGGAGTTTTCAGGGAATACTGTTAAGTCTTCTATTTCCATACCATAAGTCAGAACAAGATCTAAGATATGATTAAAGTGGTGGGTGGACTCATTTACTTTTTGAGCAAAGCCGATAGAGTCTAATAATAGATTAAATGCAGTGTTGAGGCTGTCATTCTCAGCATCTGTGTGGATGTTAAAATCGCCCACTATAATTATCTTATCTGAGCTAAGCACTAAGTCAGACAAAAGGTCTGAAAATTCACAGAGAAACTCACAGTAACGACCAGGTGGACAATAGATAATAACAAATAAACCTGGTTTTTGAGACTTCCAATTTGGATGGACAAGACTAAGAGACAAGCTTTCAAATGAATTAAAGCTCTGTCTGGGTTTTTGATTAATTAATAAGCTGGAATGGAAGATTGCTGCTAATCCTCCGCCCCGGCCCGTGCTACGAGCATTCTGACAGTTAGTGTGACTCGGGGGTGTTGACTCATTTAAACTAACATATTCATCCTGCTGTAACCAGGTTTCTGTTAGGCAGAATAAATCAATACGTTGATCAATTATTATATCATTTACCAACAGGATCAGTTTTCCTGTCCCCTTTGCAGAAAAACAGCCCCAAAGCATGATGTTTCCACCTATGCTTCACAATAGGCATGGTGTTCTTGGGATGCAAGTCAACATTTGTCTTCCTCCAAACATGACTAGTTGAGTTTTTACTAAAAAGTCCTATTTTGGTTTCATCTGACCACATGATATTCTCCCAATCCTCTTCTGGATCATCCATATGCTCTCTGGCAAACTTCAAACGGGCCAGGACATGTACTGGCTGAAGCAGGGGCACACGCCTGACACTGCAGGATTTGAGTCCCTTTCTGTGTTGTGTGTAGCCTTTGTTAGTTTGGTCCCAGCTCTCTGCAGGTCATTCATCAGGTCCCTCCGTGTAGTTCTGGGATTTTTGTTGACCGTTATCATGATCATTTTCACCCCATGGGATGACATTTTACGTGGAGCCCCAGATCGAGGGAGATTATCAATGGTCTTGTATGGCTTCTATTTTCTTACAATTGCTCCCACAGTTGATTTATTCCAGCCCAGTCTCACGTTTTGTTTTTTTTTGTGCTCCCATGACGAAATGAGTCAAATTTTCGTGACAGGGTTTTTTTTAATTCACTATTCCTAACCCTACTCCTACCCCGACCCTAACCGTAACCATAACCTAATCTTACTGTTCCACCCCACCCGAACCATAACCACCCCGACCCCCCCCCCCCCCCCGCTTCACTTTTACTTTTGTGCAGCCATCATGGAATAAATTAGAATTAATTTGTGCTGCCATGATGAAAATGAGGTGCTTTTCATCACAATATCATGAACCAATAGATTAATTTATATTTTGTGCTGCTGAATCACGACTTGCCGTGAGACCAGGTTGTTTATTCGCACCAACCTGCTTGACTATTGTAGATTCAATCAATCAGTTTTCAATCAATTTTATCTATATAGCACCAAATCACAACAAACAGTTGCCCCAAGGCGCTTTATATTGTAAGGCAAGGCCATACAACAATTACGTAAAAACCCCAATGGTCAAAACGACCCCCTGTGAGCAAGCACTTGGCGACAGTGGGAAGGAAAAACTCCCTTTTAACAGGAAGAAACCTCCAGCAGAACCAGGCTCAGGGAGGGGCAGTCTTCTGCTGGGACTGGTTGGGGCTGAGGGAGAGAACCAGGAAAAAGACATGCTGTGGAGGGGAGCAGAGATCACTCTTCCCAGCCTGCTGCAGGTCTACAATTTTCTTCCTGGTGTCCTTCGACAGCTCTTTGGGCTTGGCCATGGTTGAGTTTGGAGTCTGACTGTTTGAGGCTGTGGACAGGTGTCTTTTATACACATAAGTTCAAACAGGTGCCGCTAAACCTCTGGGGCCGACGCCGTCGTACACCATGGCTAAGACCAAGCTTTACTAAATTATAAATAACTTTTTAATGATATGAGAAAGAAACTTACTTTTTTGCTGAAAAGTTAACTCCACGGACTTTCGAGCCAGCCATCGGCCATCTTTGTACTCCTCATAGAAGCTGTGTGATGACGTGCGCAATGTGAGTGTCCAATCGGAATTGGTTTACCGTCATATGGTTTTCCAAAATCCAATCGTAGGGCAGATTTACCTCACGTGAAAAGCCAAAGATCGTTTTCAGGAGTGATATGTTACTAGTTGGCCCGTTTGAATAGCCCACTGGGTGCTCCAGTGAGTACATACTATTCCAATGCGCCTTGCGCCATTACGCACAGTGAAGGTGAAAGCAGACGGAACAGACTGAGAGCCTCTGATGACAATAACTATTAGGATTGCTCCACTAGTTTGCATGTGAATGTTACTGGATAACTCTGTTGCTTTCTCTGCGTAAAGCACTGTTTACCATATCAAAATAACAAAACGCATAGACCATTTTGTATATATTGTTCAAAATGTGCATTTGTGTTTATTGTTTGAACCTTTTTGTTGTACAGTCTTTCACACAAGACCTCAGATTACCTTTATAAAGTGTCAAAACAGTTGTTTATTATAGTTTGCTGTGTGTTTTGAATAAATGTGTGGAAAATTATTTTTTGCTTTATTTTTTCCTTACCTATTTTTGATTGTAAACCTTTATTACACTTATAAAACACAACAAAAACATATATTCTGAAAGCACAGGTTGTCCTGAAAACAAAAAGAGACATAAAACTTGATTGTGGGATGCAAGGAGAGCTGTTAACAGCAATAATAAAACATTTATGCCAGGCGAGTGAACTGTCCAAAAAATGCCCTCGGACCCCAGAGGGTTAATACAAGTAACAGGTGGAGGACAGAAGAGCTTCTTAAAGAAGAAGTTACAGGTCTGTGAGAGCCAGAAATCTTGCTTGTTTGTGGGTGACCAAATATTTATTTTCCACCATAATTTACAAATAAATTCCTTAACAATCCTACAATGTGATTGCCTGTTTTTTTTTGTTTTTTTTTTCTCATTTTGTCCCCCATAGTTGAAGTGTACCTATGATGAAAATTACAGACCTCTCTCATATTTCTAAGTAGGAGAACTTGCACAATCAGGGACTAAATACTTTTTTCCCCCACTGTACATCACTTCCTCTCAGCATTTTAGACTGTCTCAACAATTCATTCTTAACTTTTCTGTTCACAAACCAAATAATGATGGCTGGCTTGGACTTGATGTCTTTCCTTGGAAGTATATGGCAGTCTGTAATGTCACTGTTGTTAATATGGATGCTAGTTGAAGAAAAAAAGTTGCTGAGCTGCTGCTCCAGCGAGTGGGTTTCTCTCGGTGTTTCCTCCATAACACCCGTGCTGCTGGCTGCTACCCTGGCATATGATCGATGTCTTACATTCAGTCCCATTACAATTACATCATCCAATCTTGTATATTGCTCTAAATCCTCCTGCCGTTTTTCCAGAAGTCTGATTTTGTTATCTTTTTCCTGCATCATTTTCCTCAGCTCATACAGCTTCAGCAGCCCCAGTAATTCAGCCTGGTTTTAACCACTCCACTAAGTTCTTCACACATACAATTCAGTGACTGCTTAATCTCCTCCAGTTCCTCTCCAGTTATTGCCTTCTTAGGTGGCATGATAATAGTTTATACTGTTTTGGCGGGCAAGCTAGCTTAGCTACAGTGGGCTAGGTAGCTTAGCCAACTAACAATTAACCTGGTCCTGGCTTGATGGCTTCCTGCTTTCTAGCCATAGCCGTGAAGTAGCTGTCTCCCGCAGTGGTGCCAGAAATAGCTGCTGCTATAGCGATGGGCCCAGAGATAGCTACCACTGTGGACTCTTGCCGCGAGCTGGGTAGGCCACCGGCTCCACCATAGGGCTGTGCTGTGCCACGACTTCACCGGGGCAGGGTTGGGCCTTCGATTCAGCAATGAGTTGAGTTGAGAATTGACCAGCAGCTGCTAGTCTGTCTGAAATTTGAAGTCCTATATGACCTTAGCCCTGTCATTCTCAACCACCTTCGGAGGTGTCTCTCAATGGGGGCTTGCTCCTCAGCGGAAGGATGAGTGCGTCCCAGCTGTATAGGTTCTTCTGTGTCATCTCTGGAGGGACTGGGGTTTGGAACGGGCTGAGCCAGTGGGACAGTGGCTGTGACTGGACATCCTGTAGCTGTGAGAGCATGTTTCCCTCCGTGGTCTGTCTGACATTCTCCTGTGCAGCTTGATAGCCAGCGCTATAAGTGATCTTCAGTGAGGTCTACAACAATCAGCTGATATTTGATGTTGTCAGCAAGTCCTTGCAAAAAACAAAACAAAACATTGGTTAGAGCCATTATGTTCCATTCACTCTTGGCTGCCAGTATGCAGACGTCAGTAGTGTTGTCTGACACCTTACATGCCCCCTGATGAAGTCTCACCAGTGATTGTCCTGCCTCATGACCCAGGATGTATGCTTGAATTCTTGTTGCAGTGTAGCAGTAAAAAGGCCAAGAGACTGGAAAGAAACCATCCGCCGACTCCATTCGGCTGTTGCCCAGGCTGCTGCATGTCCAGTCAAGTGTGATATTATGAATGCTATCCTCGTACGATCAGACGGAAACATTGATGACTTCACTTCAAAGTGTAACTTACACTGGGTCATAAAAGGCCTGATATCACCAGACTCCCCACAAAAGCTGTCCAACCTGGGAGCTCACATAACAGTATCTTTTCATTTTGCCAGTTCACTAAAACCAGCAGAAGGCATGGTGAGCTTGTCCTCTTGCTGTGCCAACTGTTGACTGTGCGCGCGCACTGTCAAACAAAATGGCTCAGAGTCAGCTGTGACCATGTTTAGCCAGATCGTTCTAAAAGGATCTGTAGCACAAAAAGGCTGGACACAAATGCTGAGCTTTGACACAGGAGTTTGATGTTCAAAACATTTTACTGGATATACTTGCAGGATTCGGTACACAAAAAGGCAGTCAAAAATCAGCAACGGTAACCACAGCATTAGGCAAAAGGTAAAGCCCAAAAAAATGGCAGAGGGTTCAATAAACACTGCAGGGCAATCAAGACAAAAACTATGAAGACAGGCTGGAAGCAAAAGCAAAAAAGCACAATGATCTGGCAGAGCGGAGTGGGAAAAGAGAGGCTATAAACAGGATGTAATGAGCAAGAGATGAGAAACAGGTGTGAGTGAAAGATCCAGAGCAGGTCGTGGTCCCAGTCCTGGCACATCCTGGACATTTTCAGAATATTTATTTTGTGAATGGAGCTATGCCATCATCAAAATGATAAAAGATGAGGATAAAATGCTGTTTAACCATTTTCTCACATATATGATCTCTTCTGTTTGGATGGCTTTATTCCCTCTTCCCCAAAAGTGGTCTTGTTGAGACACACTACACACACAGGAGGCTCTCAAATGACATTCCAGATGTAACAGCCACGACAAGAGCAATCTGACCTTTCTGATGTCCACCAAGTGTTGACATGGTCTCAAAACAAAAGACATATGATTCACATCGTGACCCGGATGTTTACCTGGATCTGGTTCCACAACACAATGCAATAATTGCATACTGATCCAGAAAGGTCTGACTGATCAAGATGTTGCAATGATAATTGCAACATCTAATTTCCTGCTTTTAAACTCAGATAAAACTGAAGTTATTGTACTTGGCCCCACAAATCTTAGAAACATGGTGTCTAACCAGATCCTTACTCTGGATGGCATTACCCTGACCTCTAGTAATACTGTGAGAAATCTTGGAGTCATTTTTGATCAGGATATGTCATTCAAAGCGCATATTAAACAAATATGTAGGACTGCTTTTTTGCATTTACGCAATATCTCTAAAATCAGAAAGGTCTTGTCTCAGAGTGATGCTGAAAAACTAATTCATGCATTTATTTCCTCTAGGCTGGACTATCAATCAATCAATCAATCAATTTTTTTTATATAGCGCCAAATCACAACAAACAGTTGCCCCAAGGCGCTTTATATTGTAAGGCAAGGCCATACAATAATTATGTAAAACCCCAACGGTCAAAACGACCCCCTGTGAGCAAGCACTTGGCTACAGTGGGAAGGAAAAACTCCCTTTTAACAGGAAGAAACCTCCAGCAGAACCAGGCTCAGGGAGGGGCAGTCTTCTGCTGGGACTGGTTGGGGCTGAGGGAGAGAACCAGGAAAAAGACATGCTGTGGAGGGGAGCAGAGATCGATCACTAATGATTAAATGCAGAGTGGTGCATACAGAGCAAAAAGAAAAGAAACAGTGCATCATGGGAACCCCCCAGCAGTCTACGTCTATAGCAGCATAACTAAGGGATGGTTCAGGGTCACCTGATCCAGCCCTAACTATAAGCTTTAGCAAAAAGGAAAGTTTTAAGCCTAATCTTAAAAGTAGAGAGGGTGTCTGTCTCCCTGATCTGAATTGGGAGCTGGTTCCACAGGAGAGGAGCCTGAAAGCTGAAGGCTCTGCCTCCCATTCTACTCTTACAAACCCTAGGAACTACAAGTAAGCCTGCAGTCTGAGAGCGAAGCGCTCTATTGGGGTAATATGGTACTACGAGGTCCCTAAGATAAGATGGGACCTGATTATTCAAAACCTTATAAGTAAGAAGAAGAATTTTAAATTCTATTCTAGAATTAACAGGAAGCCAATGAAGAGAGGCCAATATGGGTGAGATATGCTCTCTCCTTCTAGTCCCCGTCAGTACTCTAGCTGCAGCATTTTGAATTAACTGAAGGCTTTTTAGGGAACTTTTAGGACAACCTGATAATAATGAATTACAATAGTCCAGCCTAGAGGAAATAAATGCATGAATTAGTTTTTCAGCATCACTCTGAGACAAGACCTTTCTGATTTTAGAGATATTGCGTAAATGCAAAAAAGCAGTCCTACATATTTGTTTAATATGCACTTTGAATGACATATCCTGATCAAAAATGACTCCAAGATTTCTCACAGTATTACTAGAGGTCAGGGTAATGCCATCCAGAGTAAGGATCTGGTTAGACACCATGTTTCTAAGATTTGTGGGGCCAAGTACAATAACTTCAGTTTTATCTGAGTTTAAAAGCAGGAAATTAGAGGTCATCCATGTCTTTATGTCTGTAAGACAATCCTGCAGTTTAGCTAATTGGTGTGTGTCCTCTGGCTTCATGGATAGATAAAGCTGGGTATCATCTGCGTAACAATGAAAATTTAAGCAATACCGTCTAATAATACTGCCTAAGGGAAGCATGTATAAAGTGAATAAAATTGGTCCTAGCACAGAACCTTGTGGAACTCCATAATTAACTTTAGTCTGTGAAGAAGATTCCCCATTTACATGAACAAATTGTAATCTATTAGACAAATATGATTCAAACCACCGCAGCGCAGTGCCTTTAATACCTATGGCATGCTCTAATCTCTGTAATAAAATTTTATGGTCAACAGTATCAAAAGCAGCACTGAGATCTAACAGAACAAGCACAGAGATGAGTCCACTGTCCGAGGCCATAAGAAGATCATTTGTAACCTTCACTAATGCTGTTTCTGTACTATGATGAATTCTAAAACCTGACTGAAACTCTTCAAATAGACCATTCCTCTGCAGATGATCAGTTAGCTGTTTTACAACTACCCTTTCAAGAATTTTTGAGAGAAAAGGAAGGTTGGAGATTGGCCTATAATTAGCTAAGATAGCTGGGTCAAGTGATGGCTTTTTAAGTAATGGTTTAATTACTGCCACCTTAAAAGCCTGTGGTACATAGCCAACTAACAAAGATAGATTGATCATATTTAAGATCGAAGCATTAAATAATGGTAGGGCTTCCTTGAGCAGCCTGGTAGGAATGGGGTCTAATAAACATGTTGATGGTTTGGATGAAGTAACTAATGAGAATAACTCAGACAGAACAATCGGAGAGAAAGAGTCTAACCAAATACCGGCATCACTGAAAGCAGCCAAAGATAACGATACGTCTTTGGGATGGTTATGAGTAATTTTTTCTCTAATAGTTAAAATTTTGTTAGCAAAGAAAGTCATGAAGTCATTACTAGTTAAAGTTAATGGAATACTCAGCTCAATAGAGCTCTGACTCTTTGTCAGCCTGGCTACAGTGCTGAAAAGAAACCTGGGGTTGTTCTTATTTTCTTCAATTAGTGATGAGTAGAAAGATGTCCTAGCTTTACGAAGGGCTTTTTTATAGAGCAACAGACTCTTTTTCCAGGCTAAGTGAAGATCTTCTAAATTAGTGAGACGCCATTTCCTCTCCAACTTACGGGTTATCTGCTTTAAGCTACGAGTTTGTGAGTTATACCACGGAGTCAGACACTTCTGATTTAAAGCTCTCTTTTTCAGAGGAGCTACAGCATCCAAAGTTGTCTTCAATGAGGATGTAAAACTATTGACGAGATACTCTATCTCCCTTACAGAGTTTAGGTAGCTACTCTGCACTGTGTTGGTATATGGCATTAGAGAACATAAAGAAGGAATCATATCCTTAAACCTAGTTACAGCGCTTTCTGAAAGACTTCTAGTGTAATGAAACTTATTCCCCACTGCTGGGTAGTCCATCAGAGTAAATGTAAATGTTATTAAGAAATGATCAGACAGAAGGGAGTTATCAGGGAATACTGTTAAGTCTTCTATTTCCATACCATAAGTCAGAACAAGATCTAAGATATGATTAAAGTGGTGGGTGGACTCATTTACTTTTTGAGCAAAGCCAATAGAGTCTAATAATAGATTAAATGCAGTGTTGAGGCTGTCATTCTCAGCATCTGTGTGGATGTTAAAATCGCCCACTATAATTATCTTATCTGAGCTAAGCACTAAGTCAGACAAAAGGTCTGAAAATTCACAGAGAAACTCACAGTAACGACCAGGTGGACGATAGATAATAACAAATAAAACTGGTTTTTGGGACTTCCAATTTGGATGGACAAGACTAAGAGACAAGCTTTCAAATGAATTAAAGCTCTGTCTGGGTTTTGGATTAATTAATAAGCTGGAATGGAAGATTGCTGCTAATCCTCCACCCCGGCCCGTGCTACGAGCATTCTGACAGTTAGTGTGACTCGGGGGTGTTGACTCATTTAAACTAACATATTCATCCTGCTGTAACCAGGTTTCTGTTAGGCAGAATAAATCAATATGTTGATCAATTATTATATCATTTACCAACAGGGACTTAGAAGAGAGAGACCTAATGTTTAATAGACCACATTTAACTGTTTTAGTCTGTGGTGCAGTTGAAGGCGCTATATTATTTTTTCTTTTTGAATTTTTATGCTTAAATAGATTTTGCTGGTTATTGGTAGTCTGGGAGCAGGCACCGTCTCTACGGGGATGGGGTAATGAGGGGATGGCAGGGGGAGAGAAGCTGCAGAGAGGTGTGTAAGACTACAACTCTGCTTCCTGGTCCCAACCCTGGATAGTCACGGTTTGGAGGATTTAAGAAAATTGGCCAGATTTCTAGAAATGAGAGCTGCTCCATCCAAAGTGGGATGGCTGCCGTCTCTCCTAACAAGACCAGGTTTTCCCCAGAAGCTTTGCCAATTATCTATGAAGCCCACCTCATTTTTTGGACACCACTCAGACAGCCAGCAATTCAAGGAGAACATGCGGCTAAACATGTCACTCCCGGTCTGATTGGGGAGGGGCCCAGAGAAAACTACAGAGTCCGACATTGTTTTTGCAAAGTTACACACCGATTCAATGTTAATTTTAGTGACCTCCGATTGGCGTAACCGGGTGTCATTACTGCCGACGTGAATTACAATCTTACCAAATTTACGCTTAGCCTTAGCCAGCAGTTTCAAATTTCCTTCAATGTCGCCTGCTCTGGCCCCCGGAAGACAATTGACTATGGTTGCTGGTGTCGCTAACTTCACATTTCTCAAAACAGAGTCGCCAATAACCAGAGTTTGATCCTCGGCGGGTGTATCGTCGAGTGGGGAAAAACGGTTAAAGATGTGAACGGGTTGGCGGTGTACACGGGGCTTCTGTTTAGGGCTACGCTTCCTCCTCACAGTCACCCAGTCGGCCTGCTTTCCCGGCTGCTCGGGATCTGCCAGGGGGGAACTAACGGCGGCTAAGCTACCTTGGTCCGCACCGACTACAGGGGCCTTGCTAGCTGTAGAATTTTCCACGGTGCGGAGCCGAGTCTCCAATTCGCCCAGCCTGGCCTCCAAAGCTACGAATAAGCTACACTTATTACAAGTACCATTACTGCTAAGGGAGGCCGAGGAATAACTAAACATTTCACACCCAGAGCAGAAAAGTGCGGGAGAGACAGGAGAAGCCGCCATGCTAAATCGGCTAAGAGCTAGTAGCTACGCTAAGCTAGCGGATTCCTAAAAACACGCAAAGCGAATAATGTGTAAATAATTTAGAGGTGATTCAGCAGAAGGAGTGCTTTAGTTAAGGCACGTAAAGATTACACTGGGAAACAAATCGTAATCTAGATAACTAGATCAATCTAACTGCGCAGATCAAACAGCTAACAGATACAGAAAAACACCGCTGTGCTCCGGAACAAGAAGTGATACAATACCGCAGTGAGAGCCGACCACCAGTAGAGTCAAGTAAAAAGTAAAAAAAAAAAAAAAAAAAAAAAAATAAAAAAAAAATAAAAAGGTAAAAAAGTAAAAAAGTCTTGAAAAAGACTATTAGTTCAAAGTCCAAAGCAGCAGGTAGCAGTCTCTGTGTAAACAGTCCCAACAGAGAGCCAAAATTAACAGATACAGCAAAACACCGCTGTGCTCCCCTATTATTGTAATTCATTATTATCAGGTTGTCCTAAAAGTTCCCTAAAAAGCCTTCAGTTAATTCAAAATGCTGTAGCTAGAGTACTGACGGGGACTAGAAGGAGAGAGCATTTCTCACCCATATTGGCCTCTCTTCATTGACTTCCTGTTAATTCTAGAATAGAATTTAAAATTCTTCTTCTTACTTATAAGGTTTTGAATAATCAGGTCCCATCTTATCTTAGGGACCTCGTAGTACCATATCACCCCAATAGAGCGCTTCGCTCTCAGACTGCAGGCTTACTTGTAGTTCCTAGGGTTTGTAAGAGTAGAATGGGAGGCAGAGCCTTCAGCTTTCAGGCTCCTCTCCTGTGGAACCAGCTCCCAATTCAGATCAGGGAGACAGACACCCTCTCTACTTTTAAGATTAGGCTTAAAACTTTCCTTTTTGCTAAAGCTTATAGTTAGGGCTGGATCAGGTGACCCTGAACCATCCCTTAGTTATGCTGCTATAGACGTAGACTGCTGGGGGGTTCCCATGATGCACTGTTTCTTTCTCTTTTTGCTCTGTATGCACCACTCTGCATTTAATCATTAGTGATCGATCTCTGCTCCCCTCCACAGCATGTCTTTTTCCTGGTTCTCTCCCTCAGCCCCAACCAGTCCCAGCAGAGGACTGCCCCTCCCTGAGCCTGGTTCTGCTGGAGGTTTCTTCCTGTTAAAAGGGAGTTTTTCCTTCCCACTGTAGCCAAGTGCTTGCTCACAGGGGGTCATTTTGACCGTTGGGGTTTTACATAATTATTGTATGGCCTTGCCTTACAATATAAAGCGCCTTGGGGCAACTGTTTGTTGTGATTTGGCGCTATATAAAAAAATTGATTGATTGATTGATTGATTGATTGATATTTAATTGACAAGCTGGAAGAAAATTGTGTCTTCCTGATTTTGGTTTTTACATCGTGATGTCGTATCTTTCTGCTGCAGAACCTGCATATTGATCCGGATCACTCCCAGAAAATACTCAGAATACGGATCTGGATCAGATCATCTCCAAAATTTAATGAAGTCTTCCAAGGCCTAACACCAATACGGGATAAAAATTTGGTGAAAATCTGTTTCATTTTGATGTAATCCTTCAAAGCCTATATAAAGTGTAATCTTAATCCAGAATCCAGATCCAGATCACCTCCAAAATTCAGTGGAATCTTCCATGTCCTGATATTTATTTGTGGTGCAAATTTGGTGAGAATCAGTGAATTAGTTTGGAAGAAATCCTTCAAAGCCTATATAAAGGGATATCTTGATCCAGAATCCAGATCTGGATCTGGATCACCTCCAGAATTCAGTGGAGTCTTCCATCCCCTAATATCTATCTGTGGTACAAATTTGGTGAGAATCTGTGAAGTAGTTTTGATGTAATGACCCATTTGACCCATTTTTTACATCTCAATCAGAGCAAGACTGAATGCATTTTGTTTGGCTGCAAACCGGGTGATGTGTTACCTGATTTAGGTGATCTTGCTCATTACCGTCAGTCTACTGTAAGGAACCTGGGTGTCAAATTTGACGAGTTTTTAAAATTTGACAAGCAAATTGACTGTGTACTGAAAGCCAGGTTTTTTCAGCTTCGTCTTCTGTCTAAAGTTAAACCTTTTCTTTCACAGACAGACCTTGAAAAGGCTTTGCATGCCTTTATTAGCTCCTGGATTGACTACTGTAATGCAGTGTATGTGGGTGTCAACCAGAGCATTCTTCAACGTCTGCAGATGGTTCAAAATGCTGCAGCCCACCTTCTGACAAACACTGGCAAACATAGTCATATCAATCCGGTTTTGTCCACTCTCCACTGGCTTCCAGTCCATTTTAGGATTGATTTTAAACTCTTAATATTTGTTTTTAAAGCTAAAGCATCAGCTCGAGGTCCCTAGGACCAAAAGCAGGTAGTGGGGTGACCTCTCTTTTGTTGTGGTTGGGTCTAGACTTTGGAATTCTTTGCCCCTTGAGTTGCGCCCGATCAGTACCTTGTCTCTGTTCAAAGCTAAGTTAAAAACTTATTTGTTCAGAATTGCTTTTAGTACATAGAGTCTTATTATGATGGTTGTTTTGTTGTTTTATTGTTATTGATTTTATGTATTCATGTAAAGCACTTGGGTTCAGTGGTTACTGTTGTAAAGTGCTATACAAATAAAGTTTGATTTGATTTGATAAAGTGAAACTTGACCCAGAATCCGGATTCGGATCACCTCCAACATATAATGGAGTCTTCCATGGCCTAATATGTATCTGTTTTGAAAGGGAAACCATGATCCAGAATCCGGATCTGGATCTGGATCACCTCCAAAAATCAGTGAAGTCTTCCATGCCCTAATATCTATAGTAAGTCTCTTCAGTTGCTCCCTTGTTTTGCACTTGGGGTTGCCACAGCAAATCAGAGGTGGATCTGCATGTTTAATATATCTTTGGTGCAAATTTGGTGTTAATCCGTGCAGTAGTTTTGATGTAATGTATGCTAGTAGTAATCATAGCAGTAATCCTTCAAAGCCTATATAAAGTGAAACTTGATCCGGAATCTGGATCCGGATCTGGATCTCCCCCAAAATTTAACTGAGTTTTCCATGTCCTAATTCCTATCTGTGGTGCAAATTTTGTCAAGATCTGTGCAGTAGTCTTGATGTAATCTTGCTAAAAGACAGCGCCAATGATTTTATTACATCCTTGGTGGACGTCATAATTAGTAAGATATTAAAATTACTCACAATTACTTTTATATTGACAATTGTGCTTTCTGGGAATGGGCGAGGATTAAAAATGTCGAATAATTACAAAATTCTAATTTTAACTTGTAGTGTTACTGCTTGGATATTACTCACTTATGATTCCAAACTAGAAACATTTAATAAAAACTTTATCCAGATTGTTTGATGAAAAGGCTTCGGCAGTGAAGAGTGTGCACTGAGTGCTTGAAAATGGTTTTTCAGTGGCCATTTCAGCTTTTTCCATCACTTGATGTGGTTTGAATGTGTTTGCACTTTAGAATAGGTTTAAATGGTACGTAGGAAATTGAGTCCATTTAATCTGAGCACTGAATGTACATAGCGTAATCAGCTATTGTTCGCATGTGGGCTGAGATTACATTGGTTTTATTTGTGTGTAAATCTATCTTGAGAGGCCTTATTCTTGGCTGTGGCTATAGTAAGACATGCCTCCAAGCTATGGGACTGTGAGAGCGTGTTACAGAGACTGGTCCTTCATGAAGGTCCACACCCTCTGCCTCAGGATTCTTGTGTAATTGTAAGATTATCTGGGTATTGTGCAAAAAGCATAGACACTGCCTCAGGATGTCAGCACAATAACAAGGCCTGGAAGCTTTTTCCTTTCATAAATCAAACTAAAAAAAATGTACACGGGGTTAATTATTTACGTGAGCTGTTCAGTAAGTTTTTACTTACTGAACACCAATCGGAGCTTTCTAATTATTATGTTTTGAGCAAACATAATAATAATCATAATCATAATCATAACAACAACAGCACACAGAGATTTCTGACATCCGCCAATGTGGATCCGGATCACCTTCAAAATTCAGTGGAGTCTTGCATGCCCTAATATCTATCAGTGGTGCAAATATAGTGAGAATCCATCCATCCATCCATTTTCTTCCGCTTTATCCGGAGTCGGGTCGCGGGGAAAGCAGCTCAAGCAAAGCCGCCCAGAAGCAGTTTTGAAGTAATCCTTCAAATCCTATATAAAGGGAAATCTTGATCCAGAATCCGGATCCAGATCCAGATCACCTCCAAAATTCAGTGGAGTCTTCTATGCGCTAATATCTATCTGTGTTGCAAATTTGTTGAGAATCCGTGAAGTAATTTTGACATAATCCTTGAAAGCCTATATGAAGTGATCCAGAATCTGGATTCGGATCCACATCACCTCCAAAATTTAACGAGTTCTTGCATGACCTAATATGTATCTGTGTTGAAAATTTCGTCAAACTCCATACAGTTTTATTATGCCCTTGGTGGACGTAATAACAATAAATAATTTATAATGCACTTTACATTTACAATAAATCTCAAAGTGCTATTGTAATTTAAAGGAAAGATCCATAAAAACAGAAACAATAAGAGCAATCAGAGATTGCTGACGTCCGCCAATCCGGTTCCGGATACCTCCAAAATGCAGTGGAGTTTTCCATGCCCTAATATCTATCTGTAGTGCAAATCTGGTAATAATCCATGAATTAGTTTTGACATATTCCTTCAAAGCGTATATAAAGTGAATCTTGATCCAGAATTTGGATCCGGATCCGAATCACCTCCAAAATTTAATGGAGTCTTCCTTGGCCTAATATGTGACCATGGTGAAAATTTGGTGAGAATCTGTGGTGTATTTTTGACGTAATCCTTCAAAGCCTATATAAAGTGAAACTTGTGTTGTGAAAGTGTCGTGACACGGACCCACAACAGGGGGCGTAAATGAACAGACAATGGATAAGCCAAAAGTAACAATTTAATGTTGTGAACCACACAACGACGTACAGACAATAACAATATAGTCAATCATACACCAGGTGACGTGTGGGCAGGCTCGACGATAGAAGACACCTGGCGAGAGAAGGAGCCGGATCCACACAGCTTCCACTGCCAACGGAGCTGAAGAACACCGGAGCCGCCAAGCCCTGTGCCCCAGGTGGCCGCTGTCTTCAGCAGTCAGACCCGGTACTGCTGGCAGAGAACAGAGACAGTCCTGATGAGTGTGAGGTCGCACACTCAGTAATCCCACAGTCTGTATTCAGTAAGGAGGGAGCACCTCCACCTCCAAACACACACTCGTGCAGCTCCTTATCTCCTTATCTGGTTGGGGTGTGAAGCGAAGCCGTCGCTGATCACACCAAACGCCAATCCACAGATAAGGCAACACCACAGGAAAACGGCTGCAAAGAAGTTCAGATTATTACTCAATGTTTTGAGTCAGCAGAGAAAATTACCTGAATGGTAGTTGATTTCTCGGCGGGGAGGTGGAGTTGCAGTCCGGCCTTTATGGTGGTGGTGATGAGTAGTGGATGAGTGACAGCTGGTACGGATGGTGTGTGACAGCTGTCACTCCTGATCGCTCCGACGCCCTCTCGTGCTTGAAGCCCGCACTTCAAGCAGGGTGCCATCTTGTGGTGGTGGGCCAGCAGTACCTCCTCTTCGGCGGCCCACACAACAGGACCTCCCCCTCAACGGGTGCCTCCTGGCGCCCGACCAGGCTTGTCCGGGTGACGGGTGTAGAAGTCGGCCAGGAGGGCCGGGTCCAGGATGAAGCTCCTCTTCACCCAGGAGCGCTCTTCGGGGCCATAACCCTCCCAGTCCACCAGATACTGGAACCCCCGGCCCTTTCGATGGACGTCCAGGAGCCGGTGTACCGTCCATGCGGGCTCCCCGTCAATGATCCGGGCAGGAGGCGGCGCTGGTCCCGGGGCACACAGTGGTGAGGTATGGCAGGGCTTGAGTCTGGACACATGAAACACGGGGTGTATCCGCAGTGAAGCTGGCAGCTTCAGCTTCACTGCGGCCGGACTGAGGACTTTGAGGATGGGAAAAGGTCCAATGTACCTGTCTTTGAGTTTGTGGGATTCCACCTGCAGGGGGATGTCCTTCGTGGATAGCCAGACCTCCTGCCCGGGCTGGTATGCAGGGGCCAGGGAACGCCGGCGGTCTGCATGGGCCTTAGCCCTCGTCCAGGCTCTGAGCAGGGCAGAGCGGGCGGTACGCCACACCCGACGGCACCTCCTCAGATGGGCCTGGACCGAGGGCACCCCGACCTCTCCCTCCACCAGTGGAAACAATGGGGGCTGGTACCCCAAACACACCTCGAACGGGGAGAGGCTGGTGGCAGATGAGACTTGGCTATTATGAGCATACTCGATCCAGGCCAGGTGGTCACTCCAGGCCATCGGGTGCATGGAGGTCACGCAGCGGAGGACCTGCTCCAGTTCCTGGTTCGTCCGCTCTGCCTGCCCATTCGTCTGGGGGTGGTACCCAGACGAGAGACTGACGGTGGCCCCCAGTTCCCTGCAGAAACTTCTCCAGACCTGGGAGGAGAACTGAGGACCACGATCCGAGACAATGTCTGATGGAATCCCATGCAGACGCACGATGTGGTGGACCAGGAGGTCTGCAGTCTCCTGGGCCGTCGGGAGCTTCGGGAGGGCCATGAAGTGGGCCGCCTTGGAGAACCGGTCCACTATCGTTAAGATTGTGGTATTGCCCTGGGACGGTGGGAGGCCCGTGACAAAGTCCAGGCCAATATGAGACCAGGGGCGACGAAGCACGGGCAGAGGCTGGAGGAGGCCTTGGGCCTTGCGGTGGTCGGCTTTGCCCCTGGCACAGGTGGTGCAGGCCTGGACATACTCCCGGACGTCGGCTTCCATAGACGCCCACCAGAAGCGCTGCCGGACCACTGCCACGGTCCTTCGCACCCCTGGATGACAGGAGAGCTTGGAACCGTGACAGAAGTCAAGGACCGCAGCCCTGGCCTCTGGTGGGACGTACAACTTGTCCTTCGGACCTGTCCCCGGGTCCGGGCTCCATGTCAGGGCCTCCCGGACGGTCTTCTCCACGTCCCAGGTAAGGGTGGCCACGACAGTGGACTCGGGGATGATGGTGTCAGGGGGGTCTGATGGCTCGGTCCTGACCTCCTCTTCATGCACCCGGGACAGGGCGTCAGATCGTTGGTTTTTTTGTCCCGGGGCGGTAGGTGATCCGGAAGTCAAAACGCCCGAAGAACAGCGACCAGCGGGCTTGCCTGGGGTTCAGACGCTTCGCGGTCCGGATGTACTCCAGGTTCCGATGGTCCGTGAAAACCGTAAATGGTACCGATGCTCCCTCCAACAGGTGTCTCCACTCCTCAAGAGCCTCCTTCACTGCAAGAAGTTCCCGATTGCCGACGTCATAGTTCCGTTCAGCCGGGGTCAACCTGCGGGAAAAGTAGGCACATGGATGGAGAACCTTGTCGGACTCCCCGCTCTGGGATAGCACGGCTCCTATCCCTGAGTCAGAGGCGTCCACTTCAACTACGAACTGGCGCTTGGGATCGGGCTGCACCAGAACTGGTGCAGTCGAGAACCGGTGTTTCAACTCCCTAAACGCGGCTTTGCACCGATCCGACCAGGTGAAGGGGACTTTTGTGGAGGTCAGGGCTGTCAGGGGGCTAACTACCTGACTGTAGCCCTTGATGAACCTCCGGTAGAAATTTGCAAAACCGAGGAACTGTTGTAGTTTCCTACGGTTCGTTGGTTGGGGCCAATCTCTCACCGCCGCAACCTTGGCCGGATCAGGGGCGACGGAGTTGGAGGAGATTATGAACCCCAGGAAAGACAAAGAAGTGCGGTGGAACTCGCACTTCTCGCCCTTCACAAACAGCCGGTTCTCCAACAACCGCTGTAGGACCTGACGTACATGCTTGACATGGGTCTCAGGATCCGGAGAAAACATGAGTATATCGTCTAGATATACGAAGACAAACCGATGCAGGAAGTCCCGCAAGACGTCATTAACCAATGCTTGGAACGTCGCGGGCGCATTGGTGAGGCCGAACGGCATGACCAGGTACTCAAAGTGACCTAACGGGGTGTTTAAATGCCGTCTTCCACTCGTCTCCCTCCCGGATCCGAACCAGGTGATAAGCATTCCTAAGATCCAATTTTGTGAAAATTTGGGCTCCATGCAGGGGCGTGAACACTGAATCCAACAGAGGTAACGGGTATCGGTTGCGAACCGTGATCTCGTTCAGCCCCCTGTAATCAATGCATGGATGGAGTCCGCCGTCCTTCTTGCCCACAAATAATCAATCAATCAATCAATCAATCAATTTTTTTTATATAGCGCCAAATCACAACAAACAGTTGCCCCAAGGCGCTTTATATTGTAAGGCAAGGCCATACAATAATTATGTAAAACCCCAATGGTCAAAACGACCCCCTGTGAGCAAGCACTTGGCTACAGTGGGAAGGAAAAACTCCCTTTTAACAGGAAGAAACCTCCAGCAGAACCAGGCTCAGGGAGGGGCAGTCTTCTGCTGGGACTGGTTGGGGCTGAGGGAGAGAACCAGGAAAAAGACATGCTGTGGAGGGGAGCAGAGATCGATCACTAATGATTAAATGCAGAGTGGTGCATACAGAGCAAAAAGAGAAAGAAACAGTGCATCATGGGAACCCCCCAGCAGTCTACGTCTATAGCAGCATAACTAAGGGATGGTTCAGGGTCACCTGATCCAGCCCTAACTATAAGCTTTAGCAAAAAGGAAAGTTTTAAGCCTAATCTTAAAAGTAGAGAGGGTGTCTGTCTCCCTGATCTGAATTGGGAGCTGGTTCCACAGGACTCTTTTTCCAGGCTAAGTGAAGATCTTCTAAATTAGTGAGACGCCATTTCCTCTCCAACTTACGGGTTATCTGCTTTAAGCTACGAGTTTGTGAGTTATACCACGGAGTCAGACACTTCTGATTTAAAGCTCTCTTTTTCAGAGGAGCTACAGCATCCAAAGTTGTCTTCAATGAGGATGTAAAACTATTGACGAGATACTCTATCTCCCTTACAGAGTTTAGGTAGCTACTCTGCACTGTGTTGGTATATGGCATTAGAGAACATAAAGAAGGAATCATATCCTTAAACCTAGCTACAGCGCTTTCTGAAAGACTTCTAGTGTAATGAAACTTATTCCCTACTGCTGGGTAGTCCATCAGAGTAAATGTAAATGTTATTAAGAAATGATCAGACAGAAGGGAGTTTTCAGGGAATACTGTTAAGTCTTCTTTTTCCATACCATAAGTCAGAACAAGATCTAAGATATGATTAAAGTGGTGGGTGGACTCATTTACTTTTTGAGCAAAGCCAATAGAGTCTAATAATAGATTAAATGCAGTGTTGAGGCTGTCATTCTCAGCATCTGTGTGGATGTTAAATCGCCCACTATAATTATCTTATCTGAGCTAAGCACTAAGTCAGACAAAAGGTCTGAAAATTCACAGAGAAACTCACAGTAACGACCAGGTGGACGATAGATAATAACAAATAAAACTGGTTTTTGGGACTTCCAATTTGGATGGACAAGACTAAGAGACAAGCTTTCAAATGAATTAAAGCTCTGTCTGGGTTTTTGATTAATTAATAAGCTGGAATGGAAGATTGCTGCTAATCCTCCGCCCCGGCCCGTGCTACGAGCATTCTGACAGTTAGTGTGACTCGGGGGTGTTGACTCATTTAAACTAACATATTCATCCTGCTGTAACCAGGTTTCTGTTAGGCAGAATAAATTAATATGTTGATCAATTATTATATCATTTACCAACAGGGACTTAGAAGAGAGAGACCTAATGTTTAATAGACCACATTTAACTGTTTTAGTCTGTGGTGCAGTTGAAGGTGCTATATTATTTTTTCTTTTTGAATTTTTATGCTTAAATAGATTTTTGCTGGTTATTGGTAGTCTGGGAGCAGGCACCGTCTCTACGGGGATGGGGTAATGAGGGGATGGCAGGGGGAGAGAAGCTGCAGAGAGGTGTGTAAGACTACAACTCTGCTTCCTGGTCCCAACCCTGGATAGTCACGGTTTGGAGGATTTAAGAAAATTGGCCAGATTTCTAGAAATGAGAGCTGCTCCATCCAAAGTGGGATGGATGCCGTCTCTCCTAACAAGACCAGGTTTTCCCCAGAAGCTTTGCCAATTATCTATGAAGCCCACCTCATTTTTTGGACACCACTCAGACAGCCAGCAATTCAAGGAGATCATGGGCCCAGAGAAAACTACAGAGTCCGACATTGTTTTTGCAAAGTTACACACCGATTTAATGTTAATTTTAGTGACCTCCGATTGGCGTAACCGGGTATCATTACTGCCGACGTGAATTACAATCTTACCAAATTTACGCTTAGCCTTAGCCAGCAGTTTCAAATTTCCTTCAATGTCGCCTGCTCTGGCCCCCGGAAGACAATTGACTATGGTTGCTGGTGTCGCTAACTTCACATTTTTCAAAACAGAGTCGCCAATAACCAGAGTTTGATCCTCGGCGGGTGTGTCGTCGAGTGGGGAAAACGGTTAGAGATGTGAACGGGTTGGCGGTGTACACGGGGCTTCTGTTTAGGGCTACGCTTCCTCCTCACAGTCACCCAGTCAGCCTGCTTTCCCGGCTGCTCGGGATCTGCCAGGGGGGAACTAACGGCGGCTAAGCTACCTTGGTCCGCACCGACTACAGGGGCCTGGCTAGCTGTAGAATTTTCCACGGTGCGGAGCCGAGTCTCCAATTCGCCCAGCCTGGCCTTCAAAGCTACGAATAAGCTACAATTATTACAAGTACCGTTACTGCTAAAGGAGGCCGAGGAATAACTAAACATTTCACACCCAGAGCAGAAAAGTGCGGGAGAGACAGGAGAAGCCGCCATTCTAAATCGGCTAAGAGCTAGTAGCTACGCTAAGCTAGCGGATTCCTAAAAACACGCAAAGTGAATAATGTGTAAATAATTTAGAGGTGATTCAGCAGAAGGAGTGCTTTAGTTAAGGCACGTAAAGATTACACTGGGAAACAAATCGTAATCTAGATAACTAGATCAATCTAACTGCGCAGATTAAACAGCTAACAGATACAGAAAAACACCGCTGTGCTCCGGAACAGGAAGTGATACAATACCGCAGTGAGAGCCAACCACCAGTAGAGGCAAGCAAAATAAGAAACCAGCACCCATCGGGGAGATGGAGTTCCGGATCAACCCGGCAGCTAACGAGTCCCGGATGTAGGTCTCCATTGATTCGCGTTCCAGACATGAGAGGTTGTACAGCCTGCTGGATGGGTACTCAGCGCCCGGTATCAAATCAATGGCACAATCATACGGACGGTGCGGGGGCAGCGTGAGTGCCAGATCCTTGCTGAAGACGTCAGCAAGGTCGTGGTACTCGGCTGGCACCACCGCCAGATTGGAGGGGACTAAAACCTCCTCCTTAGCTGTCACACCGGGTGGAACCGAGGATCCTAAACACTCCCGGTGGCAGGTTTCGCTCCACTGAACCACAACGCCAGACGGCCAATCAATCCGGGGATTGTGTTTTAACACCCATGGAAAACCCAAAATCACTCGGGAGGTAGAAGGTGTTACATAAAACACAATCTCCTCCCTGTGATTCCCAGACACCACCAAAGTCACTGGCTGTGTCTGGTGTGTGATTAATGGAAGAAGAGTGCCATCTAGTGCTCGTACCTTCACAGGGGAAGGCAGAGCCACCAGAGGGAGCCCTACTTCCTTTACCCATCTGCTGTCCAGCAGATTCCCTTCTGACCCCGTGTCTATAAGTGCTGGGGCGTGAAGGGTTAAATCCTCACAAAGGATTGTGACTGGGATTCGTGCTGATTTTCGGGGTTCCCCCGCGTGCGTGTTATGACCCACCCTTAGCCCAGTCTCTAAGGACGAGTGCTGCTGTTTTGACCGTTTGGGGCATTCTCTCTGTGTGTGCTCGGTAGACCTGCAGAGAAAACACTCTCCACGGATCAGCCTCCTTTGTCTCTGATCTGATCGTTTTTTGGCCCTGCTCGTTTCCCTAGCAACATCAGCAAGGGGAGCTGTTGTCACGTGGAGAGCCCTGGCAGTGGAGCTTGGGGAAGACGGCTCCCTTTCGGACCCGGGAGGAAGAGGGACAGCTTGTGCTTGACCACGCCCTTCGTCTCGCTCCCGTCGGTGTTCTGTTAATCGGTTGTCTAACCGTATAACCAGGTCGATAAGCCCATCTAAATCCCGCGGCTCGTCCTTCGCCACCAGGTGCTCCTTAAGGACCAGAGACAGTCCGTTTACAAAGGCGGCGCGGAGCGCAACAGCATTCCAGCCGGCTCGCGCTGCCGCGATGCGGAAGTCGACTGCATACTTGCAAAAAAACAGTTTTATTTGTTATTATCTATCGTCCACCTGGTCGTTACTGTGAGTTTCTCTGTGAATTTTCAGACCTTTTGTCTGACTTAGTGCTTAGCTCAGATAAGATAATTATAGTGGGCGATTTTAACATCCACACAGATGCTGAGAATGACAGCCTCAACACTGCATTTAATCTATTATTAGACTCTATTGGCTTTGCTCAAAAAGTAAATGAGTCCACCCACCACTTTAATCATATCTTAGATCTTGTTCTGACTTATGGTATGGAAATAGAAGACTTAACAGTATTCCCTGAAAACTCCCTTCTGTCTGATCATTTCTTAATAACATTTACATTTACTCTGATGGACTACCCAGCAGTGGGGAATAAGTTTCATTACACTAGAAGTCTTTCAGAAAGCGCTGTAACTAGGTTTAAGGATATGATTCCTTCTTTATGTTCTCTAATGCCATATACCAACACAGTGCAGAGTAGCTACCTAAACTCTGTAAGGGAGATAGAGTATCTCGTCAATAGTTTTACATCCTCATTGAAGACAACTTTGGATGCTGTAGCTCCTCTGAAAAAGAGAGCTTTAAATCAGAAGTGTCTGACTCCGTGGTATAACTCACAAACTTGTAGCTTAAAGCAGATAACCCGTAAGTTGGAGAGGAAATGGCGTCTCACTAATTTAGAAGATCTTCACTTAGCCTGGAAAAAGAGTCTGTTGCTCTATAAAAAAGCCCTCCGTAAAGCTAGGACATCTTTCTACTCATCACTAATTGAAGAAAATAAGAACCCCAGGTTTCTTTTCAGCACTGTAGCCAGGCTGACAAAGAGTCAGAGCTCTATTGAGCTGAGTATTCCATTAACTTTAACTAGTAATGACTTCATGACTTTCTTTGCTAACAAAATTTTAACTATTAGAGAAAAAATTACTCATAACCATCCCAAAGACGTATCGTTATCTTTGGCTGCTTTCAGTGATGCCGGTATTTGGTTAGACTCTTTCTCTCCGGTTGTTCTGTCTGAGTTATTTTCATTAGTTACTTCATCCAAACCATCAACATGTTTATTAGACCCCATTCCTACCAGGCTGCTCAAGGAAGCCCTACCATTATTTAATGCTTCGATCTTAAATATGATGAATCTATCTTTGTTAGTTGGCTATGTACCACAGGCTTTTAAGGTGGCAGTAATTAAACCATTACTTAAAAAGCCATCACTTGACCCTGCTATCTTAGCTAATTATAGGCCAATCTCCAACCTTCCTTTTCTCTCAAAAATTCTTGAAAGGGTAGTTGTAAAACAGCTAACTGATCATCTGCAGAGGAATGGTCTATTTGAAGAGTTTCAGTCAGGTTTTAGAATTCATCATAGTACAGAAACAGCATTAGTGAAGGTTACAAATTATCTTCTTATGGGCTCGGACAGTGGACTCATCTCTGTGCTTGTTCTGTTAGACCTCAGTGCTGCTTTTGATACTGTTGACCATAAAATTTTATTACAGAGTTTAGAGCATGCCATAGGTATTAAAGGCACTGCGCTGCAGTGGTTTGAATCATATTTGTCTAATAGATTACAATTTGTTCATGTAAATGGGGAATCTTCTTCACAGACTAAAGTTAATTATGGAGTTCCACAAGGTTCTGTGCTAGGACCAATTTTATTCACTTTATACATGCTTCCCTTAGGCAGTATTATTAGACGGTATTGCTTAAATTTTCATTGTTACGCAGATGATACCCAGCTTTATCTATCCATGAAGCCAGAGGACACACACCAATTAGCTAAACTGCAGGATTGTCTTACAGACATAAAGACATGGATGACCTCTAATTTCCTGCTTTTAAACTCAGATAAAACTGAAGTTATTGTACTTGGCCCCACAAATCTTAGAAACATGGTGTCTAACCAGATCCTTACTCTGGATGGCATTACCCTGACCTCTAGTAATACTGTGAGAAATCTTGGAGTCATTTTTGATCAGGATATGTCATTCAAAGCGCATATTAAACAAATATGTAGGACTGCTTTTTTGCATTTATGCAATATCTCTAAAATCAGAAAGGTCTTGTCTCAGAGTGATGCTGAAAAACTAATTCATGCATTTATTTCCTCTAGGCTGGACTATTGTAATTCATTATTATCAGGTTGTCCTAAAAGTTCCCTAAAAAGCCTTCAGTTAATTCAAAATGCTGCAGCTAGAGTACTGACGGGGACTAGAAGGAGAGAGCATATCTCACCCATATTGGCCTCTCTTCATTGGCTTCCTGTTAATTCTAGAATAGAATTTAAAATTCTTCTTCTTACTTATAAGGTTTTGAATAATCAGGTCCCATCTTATCTTAGGGACCTCGTAGTACCATATCACCCCAATAGAGCGCTTCGCTCTCAGACTGCAGGCTTACTTGTAGTTCCTAGGGTTTGTAAGAGTAGAATGGGAGGCAGAGCCTTCAGCTTTCAGGCTCCTCTCCTGTGGAACCAGCTCCCAATTCAGATCAGGGAGACAGACACCCTCTCTACTTTTAAGATTAGGCTTAAACTTTCCTTTTTGCTAAAGCTTATAGTTAGGGCTGGATCAGGTGACCCTGAACCATCCCTTAGTTATGCTGCTATAGACGTAGACTGCTGGGGGGTTCCCATGATGCACTGTTTCTTTCTCTTTTTGCTCTGTATGCACCACTCTGCATTTAATCATTAGTGATCGATCTCTGCTCCCCTCCACAGCATGTCTTTTTCCTGGTTCTCTCCCTCAGCCCCAACCAGTCCCAGCAGAAGACTGCCCCTCCCTGAGCCTGGTTCTGCTGGAGGTTTCTTCCTGTTAAAAGGGAGTTTTTCCTTCCCACTGTAGCCAAGTGCTGCTCACAGGGGGTCGTTTTGACCGTTGGGGTTTTACATAATTATTGTATGGCCTTGCCTTACAATATAAAGCGCCTTGGGGCAACTGTTTGTTGTGATTTGGCGCTATATAAAAAATTGATTGATTGATGATACTTCGCTGCGCTCCGACGCCCCTGCCGTATCGACAGCAGCACACTTGAAGCGGTCTCGCCTCTATGATGGTGGTCGAACACCTGTCGGAACTCCCTCACAAACTCAGTGTAAACCGTTAGGAGCCGTGAATTCTGCTCCCAAAGCGCCGTAGCCCAGGCGCGTGCCTCTCCTCGAAGCAAATTGATCACATAAGCCACCCGGCTAGCGTCTGCTGCGTACATGACGGGACGCTGTGAAAAGACGAGCGAGCCCTGCATCAAGAAGTCCGCACACGTCTCCACACAGCCTCCGTACGGCTCCGGAGGGCTTATGTATGCTTCAGGGGAAGGTGGGGGCGTTCGTTGAACGACCAGCGGAATGTCTGTTTCTGGCACACTGTCAACAGGAGGAGGTGCTGCAGCAGCGCCCTGAGCATGCGCTTCTACCTGGGCGGTGAGAGCCTCCATCCTACGATTGAGAACACTGCTCTGCTCGGTAACTAAGTCCAACCGAGTGGTAAAGGCGGTTAAGATGTGCTGCAGCTCACCCAACACGCCTCCTGCTGGCGCCTGTGCACCTCGCTCTTCCATTGGCTGTTCAAGCGATGGTTGACGCCCCTTAGGATCCATGACGCTGGCCGAGAAATCCTGTTGTGAAAGTGTCATGACACGGACCCACAACAGGGGGCGTAAATGAATGGACAATGGATAAGCCAAAAGTAACAATTTAATGTTGTGAACCACACAACGACGTACAGACAATAACAATATAGTGACTGTCAATCATACACCAGGTGACGTGTGGGCAGGCTCGACGATAGAAGACGCCTGGCGAGAGAAGGAGCCGGATCCACACAGCTTCCACTGCCAACGGAGCTGAAGAACACCGGAGCCGCCAAGCCCTGCGCCCCAGGTGGCCGCTGTCTTCAGCAGTCAGATCCGGTACTGCTGGCAGAGAACAGAGACAGTCCTGATGAGTGTGAGGTCGCACAATCAGTAATCCCACAGTCTGTATTCAGTAAGGAGGGAGCACCTCCACCTCCAAACACACACTCGTGCAGCTCCTGTCTAACCACTTATCTGGTTGGGGTGTGAAGCGAAGCCGTCGCTGATCACACCAAATGCCAGATTATTACTCAATGTTTTGAGTCAGCAGAGAAAATTACCTGAATGGTAGTTGATTTCTCGGCGGGGAGGTGGAGTTGCAGTCCGGCCTTTATGGTGGTGGTGATGAGTAGTGGATGAGTGACAGCTGGTACGGATGATGTGTGACAGCTGTCACTCCTGGTCGCTCCGACGCCCTCTCGTGCTTGAAGCCCGCACTTCAAGCAGGGCGCCATCTTGTGGTGGTGGGCCAGCAGTACCTCCTCTTCGGCGGCCCACACAACAACTTGATCCAGAATCTAGATCACCTTCAACATAACATGGAGTCTTCCATGGCCTAATACGTATCTGTGTTGAAAATTTTGTCAAAATCTGTGCAGTAGTTTTGACGTAATCACTCGCAAGGTGCCCTGACATGAGCATGTTTTTGATTCATGCAACAACATGACCTGTGTCATGACGATCCCACCCACTGTGTTCATAGTTGGACGCCGTTCTTTGTTCCACTGGCTGCCACACGCTCTGTGCTGGATGCTGCGTATTATAAATAATAATTTTGTGGCGGATTAATCATTTTTTTCTGCAAATTGGCCATTGAAAACGGCTCTAATTACTTCCTGAATCACAGAGGAGGCTGCAGCTGGAGCACACGCGCATGCCTAACAAGCTGCTGAAAGCATTTTGAGCCGCCTAAAAAGGTAATTATTTAACTTGTTTACATTGTCATGCCTTGATAAAACAGTTGCTTGTTTTTTCCTTCTTGTGTGCAGCTGTTAAAGTATTTATTTTTATGTTTATAACAGATTTAACTTCTTGTTATAATCCTCCAGACGAGCTGTGCTCTGATGCGATCCGCTGACATCACCACTCACTCTATTCACTGCTTGTTTACTCCACTTGACGAGCTGCACGTCTTGTTGGAGATTAGATCACGGCATATAGCATGACATTTGTGTGTGAAAGATTTTTTGAACATTTTAAAATTCTCTGTGCACAATATCACGCACATGCGCCCCTCTGGCGTCCTGTCTGCACCCGTTAAAGACGAGTTTAATCTCCAGCACAACACATCAAAAACATGCTCGTGTCAGGGCACCTTAACAGTAATCCTTCAAAGCCTATATAAAGTGAAACTTGATCCAGAATCTGGATTCGGATTTGGATCACCTCCAAAATTTCATGGAGTCTTTCTATCTGTGGTGAAAATTTTGTCAAGAGTTTTGCAGTAGTTTTGACGTAATTTTGCTAAAAGACACACAGACAGACAAATAAATAAATAAATGGCAATGATTTTATTACGGCCTTGGAGGATGTAAAAAGAAGGCAGATTAAAACAATCATTAAAACAATAGGGGAAGTAAAAATTTTTAAATAAATTAAAACATTGGGTAAAAACAAAAGCTTTAAGGCCCTTTTTTTAAAAGATTCCATGGTCTGTGGAGCCCTCAGATGAGGAGGCAGGGCATTCCACATTGAGGGGCTGCGCAGAAGAAGGTGGTGCGGGATACAGTCCTGGGAGTGAGAAGAAGGTAAGTGTTGGAGGAGCAAAGAGAATGTACAGGACATGGAAGGGTGAGAAGTTCTTTGAGGTATGATGGGGCATTACCGTATAAACATTGAAAAGTATGCAGTGAAATTTTGTATGTTATCTGGGCAGAAATGGGAAGCCAATGAAGTGAACGGAGGATGGGAGTGATGTGCTCATGCTTCTGCACTCTCATCAGGACCCTGGTGGCGCTGTTATTGACAACTGAAATCTTTGTATATTCTTGCCAGGAATCCCAATGAGAAGGGCATTGCAGTAGTCCAGTATGGAGGAGACAAAGGTGTGGATGAGTTTTTCGGAGTCGGTAAGGGTGGGCCTAGGTTTAGCTATTTTAGGAAGGTGACAAAAAATGAGATTTTACAAATGTGATTTATATGGGATTCAAAGGTGAGTTGTGGATCAGAAATGACACCAAGGTTGGTGACTGTAGTGGAAAGTGTGATATTTTGACCAGAAAAGGCAATGCTGAGGACTATACAGATTAAAAGAAGGGGTCCCAGGACTGATCCCTGAGGCACTCTACAAGAAACAAGATGGCTCAATGATCTGGCACCCCCAGTGGAGATAAATTCCAATCTCTCTGACAGATAAGATCAAAACCAATCCAGGGCAGTGCCAGTGAGAACATATCATTATGACTGACCTCACAGCTGTAGCCATATCTTTGCATGAAGAACTACGGAATAACCCTGTTGTGTCTGATGATTTGCGGATGTTAATGCTGGATTTTAAGGTCGCAAATTGAGTTTTATTGGCGATGTGTTAGCGGAGCCTGGTAAAATAGCTATCTGTGATCATAATCCAGCATTAATGTCCCCTAATCTTCAAACAGAAGGGTGTTATTCCCATTCTAATCCAATTCCAACGTTTGCACAGTTTATTTTTCTGTAAGAAATTTGGTCGGCGAATCATTGTGAAAGGGTCTGGCAAAGCTTACCGTTGCAGCAGCGTCTTAATGTCAAACTGGAAATTCTGTAAGAAGACCCACAGATTTCTCCATCTTGTCAGCTGCATTGAGTTAAATCCACTGTAAATCCATCAATCAGTCCAGTTAAATCCATTCAATCCACCCAGTTTGGCATCGTCCTTGCTGCTCTAGTTTCTGTCGCTCTCAGGTGACAGCACAATTATTTACATCTGCATAGCAGCGTACGCGGTCAGGGCATGGACTAACACATGAAATGTGACACGGTTTTAATATTTTGTCACCGTTTGCGCGATATTTTATGGTCTGAAATCTCACACGATTAACCAATCAGATTTGAGGAAAAAATGTAACTGGATTAGAATGTACTTTTATCCCTCATTCTAGTCCACATATTGCTTCCATGTGGGGTCTGATCAAATTCCAAGGTCATTTTTAATTATAAAATACAAATAAATGTAAATTAAACAATATAAAAACATATATGAATTTAATTTTTATACTTCTAAATATGTCAGTATTTGGTGGATCAGTATTCCAAACAGACCTACTATGCCCCATGAAAGACTCAGTTATGTTTAACATTAAGGGCCTCTTCACAAATAACATGAAGTTGGGTGAAAGAAGCAGAAACCAGCTGAAAAAGAGCAAAAAAAAAAAAAAAAGAATTGGCGATCCACAAAAAATTCTACCTACTGTCGGGAGGGACACAGTCAGACAGGCATGAAAAATCCGGCGGCGATGGTTTCATGCACACAGTGCAAGCACACGGAAAGTGTGACACCACGTTGATTCAGAACATTCTCGGAACAATGGATGTACTGTTTAAATGTAACACAATCATGTTATTGGTCACAAATCTCTTACTGTCAAACACACAAACAAACAAAACACACAAAAAACACCGCAATTTCTAATATTTAATTCCTGTTATAAAGAGTGGACAATATAAGTATCATGCTCCTGTTCTTCTGTACATGACCCATGGTCATGGACTGACATGAATGAAGCTGTGCACTCATATCATGTCTACATCAGCTGGCTAATGTGTCCAGCAAGTGGTGCGCTGAAGGACACCGCATCATTTGGACCAGAACTCACATGGTGGACATGACATTCGGATTGCCAGCTGAGTGTTCATATGATCAGATGGATATGTTCACATGGGGCAGCTTGGATGGTGATGTGCACGCTGACGAGGTCGCTTCTGCCCGCGTTGCAAAGGCGATATGTGTTTTTATGTATGTCCACATGAGGACAGCATGCCGAAGCACACACCTCATGGTGGAGTGTTGTGGGGTGATATCCTGCATGGCATGACGTGTTCTCCAGCTGTGACTTGCGAGCACACAGTGCTCAACAGCTGCTGACGCGGACATGCCCACCTCTGCGGACCAACTCAGCTGTCAGAAAAAAAGTCTCACTCTCTGTTCCTTTGTTCTGTTATTATTTATTTTATGTATTTATTATGTAAATATGTATGTAGTTATTGTTGTATTTATTTATTTGTCCTGTCTCTCTCTGTTTTCTGTGTTTTTAATTTAACATGTTGTGTGCATTGACTCACTGTCAGCTGGAACTGACAGTGAGTAGCTGGCCAGCAATCATGTGAAATGCCCTGTGTGTCCACAGCGCTATGAGAAAGTGATCTTGCATGAATGAGTTCATGCTTTTCCCCTTATCATATATATGTATTATATATTTCCCACTCTTTCTGTCTGTCTTGTGGACTACAATTTACATGGTGGAAGTGGCATTAGCCTGGCCGGCCGGCTGGTGCCACATTTCACAACGTGCCTTGTATGATGAGACGTCGTTGGCCAGTCGTCATGTGATCTTGTCTGTATGTAATTATCAGCATGTCATGAGAGCATGAGAGCCTGCCCACACGTGCATTGCATGGTGTTGTTCATGCTGTTCATAGCACGATATGTATTCTCCAGCTGAGTTGCAAGTACACAGCGGTCAGCTGTTCCAGCTGGACAGTACAGCCATCCAGATGTGCACTGCGTTGGACAGCGATCACCTCAGCCGCACCTGACAATGTTGGATCATGGTGTGTGTGTGTGTGTGTGTGTGTGTGTGTGCGTGTGTGGGCGGGGGGGGCGCAACACATGGTACGTCATTTGTGTTGCACGGGGGGGCTGCACACTTGTATGCCATTTGTGTTGATTGGTAGTGGAACACTTGTGGGGCACGAAGAAAATGTGGGGCCATTTGCACAGCCAGCTCGAATGTGATCACCTGAACTCTCTCATGCTGGCTGCGTGAATAGTGCCACATTTTCTAAGTGCCCCGCGAGTGGTGTTGGATGCACCTGTACTGTGGCTGACTCCAGCCAAGAGTATATACCAAGAGTATTATATTTTTATATTGTTTAATTTACATTTATTTGTATTTTATAATTAAAAATGAGTGCCCATAATAAGGGCTCTTTGCCTATATTTGTGTCCTTTTCCTGAAAGGCTAATTTTAGTCAGTACACTTGAGTCCAAGCAAACACCAGGTGTGTACTTGCATATGCATGCATATTTTCTGAACCCATTTTATTATAAAGATGTCCCGATCCGATCACATGATCGGAAATCGGGCCCGATCACGTGGTTTCAGACTTGATCGAAATCGGACGTTGCATCCCGATCAGGAATCCGATATAGATTTTATCCTCATTATTTTGATAAGCGCTATTTCAAGCTCATTATTGCAGATTAATGGTCCTTTCATACGTCGGAAGCGTCAGAGGTGACAAGAATCGGTCTAAAAAGCATTATTTTCGATGAGACGCATTGCTTTTTAGAGCCGTCAGAAGTGTCACATCAAAAGTTGAGCTAAAGCGACGCTTCTGACGGGAGCGTGCATTGCCACTTGTCGGCAGGCTACGTGGTCAAAGTTCAACCCAATCTTTTTTTATTTTTATTGAACAAAAGAAAAAAACATAACTTCAACCCAATCTAACTTTCAATGCTCTGAGCTGTGACGTAGCTTTGCGCTGTTCAACAGGAACGATGCGTCGGGCCAAAACACGGAAGACTAGTGGCAGAAACCACTGATCTGTACAAAACAGATCGGTGCAGAAACCACTGCGCTCTATAAAACAGAAACGTGTCACAGGACTGCTCATTTATAGAGCAGTTTTCTGAAGAAAAATCCTTGGAAATGTTTTTTGTTTGTTACCTCAAAATTTGTGATTACTGTTTAAAAAAGTTTAGAACAATAAATGGTTCTTTAGAAACCTTTCATCTGTAAATTAAAACCACCTGTTATTTCAAATTAGATAAGTTCTTGTTTAACATAAGGAACCTTTGACATTTATTTTCAGACAAATAAAATAACATGGAAATTTGTACATTTTTTAAGTCTGGTAGATTATTACTTGATTGTTCAAGCTACCTCAAGAAGTACACTGTTTAAGTGATAAATAATAAAATAAGGTGATTAAAAAGAAAATATTATATATTTAGCATTTGTTCATTGTTTATTCAGTTTTTTAAAGTATCGGATCAGGACTCGGTATCGGCAGATACTCAAAATCAGATGACTCCGAATCGGATCGGGGCCAAAAAAAACCTGATCGGGACATCCCTATTTATTATTATTATTGAGGTGAAATGTTATGTAACTGTCATGTAACGGTTAGAACCAAACTGAGGAACCAAATATGCAGAGAGCAGAAACGAACTAAGTTGAATGAATAACCGGGATTTATTCTCCCAAGAACAGTACAGGATGAATGCAGAAATGTGCAACAGAATTTGGAATCGAACAAGGAGGCCTGTGGAGCAGAGACCCAGCCTACGCTGCAGTGGATACAGGGAGCCGCAGTCCGTCCAAACCAGAACCAGAACCAGTGGACTGATGAATCTGAGCCAGGTGGGTGTCCATTGAGCTGATGAGTTTGAGTTGCTGGAGAGAAAAATGGCACAGGTCAATTTTCAGCATGACACGCCCAAACAGAAAACCGATGAGGTTCAAAAAACAAAACAAGGTGGGTGGCGTGGAAGCACAACCCACGGAGGAGAGTGCGTAAGACGCAAAGGTAAACTCTGAGACAAACTACTGAGTAATCAGATATCCTGAGCCAACGCTGACTTTCTGACGAAGGTGGAAGGGTTGAACTGGTGGTTAAATACTGCTGCGTTGATGAGGTGCAGGTGCGGTGATCAGGATGAGCTGTAAGTGTGTTGATCAGCTCATTGTAATGCCACCTGGAAACAGAGAGGGAGACAGACATCAGAGCAGGCGGGATCCAAGCTGCACACAACATGTCATCTGTGCAGCTATGTTCAACTTAATGTATTTTGATCCAATTTGATTACATTCTGTGGGCTACAAAATAATTTTTCTTAGGTGTCCACTTTGACCCCAGTTTGATATAATGGTATCTGGTCAAACTACATCACAAACTTTTTATCTTAGTGTCCATTTTTCATAACTACTGAACTGTCAGATCAGTTTTTTCAGGTTATTGACATCAGAGCAACTGCAGAGAGTAGGGTTGGGTATTGATTATTTTCATTGAAAAGTTATGTTCAGAACAGAGGAAAAAATATCCAAAGTCTTTCAAAATGAAATGTAAGTTCATCAGCCGGATAGTCAAAAGTCTTTTTTCAAAATAGTTATAAAGTGACCCAGTCTAGTAATTACAATGCATTCATTCATTCATAGACCAATCAGCTCATTCCACATTTCCCTATCCTCTGCCAAGTCCTCAAAGTCTTCTTGGAGGATCCTGAGGCATTCCCAAACCATCTGGGAAAAATAATCACTCCAGCATGTCCTGGGTCTACTCCGGGGTCTCCTTGCAGTTGGATGTGCCTGGAAGACCTGCCTAAGTAGATGACAAGGGGGCATCCTCACCAGATGCCTGAACCAATTCAGCTGGCTCATTTTGGTGCGAACAAGCAGTTGCTCTACTCCAAGTCGCCTGACCCTGGGTGTAAAATGGCAAAAGTGCAAAAAGGCAAGAATAAAGACATGTTAATCATGTCAAAAAAGAAAAAAAAACAAGAAGTTCTGGTGGGGGCTGCATGGACCCCAGGTGTACAGCTTAATAAGTTTCATGACATATACTGATGAGGAGTGTGGATGCAGATGATGCAGAGCAATACCACCAGAATTTATGGGGTACTGCAGCCAAAGTTCAAGTGACAAACTGTCCTTGGCAAAAGGACACAATGAACACATTTAACGTTGGAATGTTTGCTAAATTGTTGTGATCATCTCTGTCTACACTGCTGCTTAAGCTTTTGTTGCTTTGGCAATACAAACATTATTACAACTGTTTCAGCCACCACCATATTTAATGTTTTCAGAAACATCCACAAGGGTCTGCTATCCCCTCTAATGGATGTTTTGTGAAACATCTTTGCCAAGATAAGGGCCCCATCACACCAGCAACAATGAGCATGAATGAAGACGAATCAGGTCACATAGGAAAAAAAAAAACACAAATCGTACCACTTCTGGGAGGGGATAAGAAATACAAAATACTCAGATTGTGCCCCGACCCGCCTTGAATGATCTCTCCACATGCCGTCAGTAATGGGTCCTGAACACAGTTTGAATGTTCAACGGGTGAATTCAATGCGGGCCATGTCACATTCAGCCAGAATACACAGACCTCCACAATGGCTACAAGTTATTGCCATCACCACAATGTCATTACAAATGCCGGGATCCATATATGTGAGATCCATACAGTAGTGTTCAGAATAATAGTAGTGCTATGTGACTAAAAATATTAATCCAGGTTTTGAGTATATTTCTTATTGTTACATGGGAAACAAGGTACCAGTAGATTCAGTAGATTCTCACAAATCCAACAAGACCAAGAATTCATGATATGAACACTCTTAAGGCTATGAAATTGGGCTATTAGTAAAAAAAAAGTAGAAAAGGGGGTGTTCACAATAATAGTAGTGTGGCATTCAGTCAGTGAGTTTGTCAATTTTGTGGAACAAACAGGTGTGAATCAGGTGTCCCCTATTTAAGGATGAAGCCAGCACCTGTTGAACATGCTTTTCTCTTTGAAAGCCTGAGGAAAATGGGACGTTCAAGACATTGGACATGATTGGAGAGGGGAAAACTTATACACAGGTGCAAAAAATTATAGGCTGTTCATCTACAATGATCTCCAAAGCTTTAAAATGGACAAAAAAAACAAACAAAAAAGGAGACGCATGGAAGAAAATGGAAAACAACCATCAAAATGGATAGAAAAATAACCAGAATGACAAAGGCTCACCCATTGATCAGCTCCAGGATGATCAAAGACAGTCTGGAGTTACCTGTAAGTGCTGTGACAGTTAGAAGATGCCTGTCTGAAGCTAATTTATTTGCAAGAATCCCCCTCAAAGTCCCTCTGTTAAATAAAAGACGTGCAGAAGAGGTTACCATTTGCCAAAGAACACATCAACTGGCCTAAACAGAAATGGAGGAATATTTGTGGACTGATGAGAGTAAAATTGTTCTTTTTGGGTCCAAGGGCCACAGACAGTTTGTGAGACGACCCGCAAACTCTGAATTCAAGCCACAGTTCACAGTGAAGACAGTGAAGCATGGTGGTGCAAGCATCATGATATGGGCATGTTTCTTCTACTATGGTGTTGGGCCTATATATCGCATACCAGGTATCATGGATCAGTTTGGATATGTCAAAATACTTGAAGAGGTCATGTTGCCTTATGCTGAAGAGGACATGCCCTTGAAATGGGTGTTTCAACAAGACAATGACCCCAAGCACACTAGTAAACAAGCAAAATCTTGGTTCCAAACCAACAAAATTAATGCCTTGCAGATGTGAAGAAATCATGAAAAACTGTGGTTATACAACTAAATACTAGTTTAGTGATTCACAGGATTGCTAAAAAAGCAGTTTGAACATAATAGTTTTGAGTTTGTACCATCAACAGCAGATGCTACTTTTATTGTGAACACCCCCTTTTCTACTTTTTTAACTAACAGCCCAATTTCATAGCCTTAGGAGTGTGCATATCATGAATGCTTGGTCTTGTTGAATTTGTGAGAATCTACTGAATCTACTGGTACCTTGTTTTACGTGTAACTATAAGAAATATAATCAAAACCTGGATTAATCTTTTTAGTCACATAGCACTACTATTATTCTGAACACTACTGTGAAATAGGAGTAAATCCATTGCATGCTCTCTCTCTCGCTCTCTCTCTCTCTCTCTCTCTCTCTCTCTCTCTCTCTCCAGGACATCATCTGTTTAGTGGACAGCCAGATGCTGCTCTGTCCAGACGGGCTCAGGCATGTGCACGGAAGCAATCAGATGATATGAAAACACACACATGCAGCTGAGCGATCATTGATCCAGCTTCACACACATGCAGCATTGCGATCAGCTGTTATGTGCTCACGCACAGTGTGGCGATCATTCAGCTGGTATGACAGCCCACAGCGCAGATCATCCAGCTGACATGACAGTGTGATCGCTGTCCAGCGCAGTGCACATCTGGACAGCTGTAATGTCTAGCTGGCACAGCTGAACGCTGTGTACTCGCAACTCATCTGGAGAACACATATCGTGTCATGAACAACAACATGAACAACACTCCACACGACTCACAGTGACATACAGTGTTTTTCGGTGTGATTGTGCAATGATCACATCTGAGCACATAATGATTGCATGCCACAAACTTTGCACATTACTATATTTCCTTTGTGCACCCCGAACGGGACGCACTGCGGTGAAGTCCTGCTCATGCTGCCACAACCATGACATGCTGGCATGAGTTGACGTGCCTGTACATGGTGAGTTTCCCTCAAATGTGGTCAGACTGTTTTGAATGCATTTTTGATGCCGTAAGAACAGTGGTGGGCACAGTTCAGCTAATCCGACAGCAGATAATTATCGAAGCTAATGTTTTTGCTATTGGATTAGCTTTTCAGCTAAGTTTTAAAACCATCATCGGACCAATTATCTTCCGATAAATTTAGTTCCAATAACTTTCAATCCAATAACATTTTTTTGCTGGTAAAGTTTAACGGTCAAAAACGTTTGTAAACCCTAAAATCAAACATTTTAGTCTGTTTTTTTGTGTTTTTAGCAGACTGGGTGCCTGTCGCTTGCTGATGACATCATCATTAAGCGCAAACGTGATTGGCCGCTCGACGCAAGGAGCATTGTGGGTAGTGTAGTTCAGGTTCACTTTGGATGTTATAGTGACTCGTCCACTCGACACAAAAACAAAACAGACTAATTTTAACATTATTTTATTTTATTTCTTTGTGGCTGTAATTTAGTCGCGAAGACTCAGTGGGGGAGAGGAGCTCTCATGGCGCAGCTGTGTGTACAGAGGGACTTTCCTTCACATTTAGACACTGTTTTGGATTAAACAAAAGGACGCTTTATATGGATTATTTATTTAGATGAATCCCACTGAAACTAAGGTAAGAATTTATATTTGCTATGTGTATTTTACTCCGCCAATCAATGCATTAATGGATGTATTTCGGTTGTTTAAGCTGCTGGGTTCAAAGCGTGTGAAAAAAGCAGCAGCTTTTTAGTTTGTAAATGACAGTGTATCTAATACAGACATAAACTGTGACTTCTAATACTGTCTTTTACTGCTTGTGAAAGATGATGACAGTGTTTGGAGTTTTTTTTTTATTTATTCATTTTTCATGTGTTCTTTGTGTTTGTGATCCTTGAATTTACCCAGCAGCCCCTGCGGCGCTTAAAGTGAAACTGGTTTATCAGAAGCTAACAGTGTAATCTGATGTGGCCACATCCAAATCAATACTAATAGTTATCGGTTATCTGTAATAAAGATAAATTTTTTTAGCAGTTATCAGTTTATCGTCACAAAAGATAGCTTTTCAGTTATCTGGTTAATGGTATCAAAGCTAACTTTTTGGTTAGCTGTGCCCACCACTGTGTGAGAATATTATAGAGCACAATCGGAATGCAGTTAGAGTCCACCTTGACTGCTGTTCCATATATTTCCACCTCAAACGCACTTTGACAGTTGGGTGCATGTGCTTAACATTCAGGCTGGCTGCACGACTGTGCCCCACTGTTTGGAATGCACCTCAACACTTCCTGAATGTGGGTCAAATGTGCATTCGGGCTCATTCGGCCTCTAGTCTGACGGGGATATAAATGATAAATGTGTAACTTCCACTGCGGAGATTTTCAGTTCGCTGTACAGCACCACCAGCTGCCATTAGATATGGAAGTATGTTGGCAGTGATGGTTAATCATTTGAAGTGCACTGATATATTTACATACATAAATGAGCCTTAAAGCTGCTATAAGAAATGCTTGAGTTTAGAGCTGAAACGATTACTCTGATAACCCGACTAATTCGATTACAAAAAATGATCGAGGCAAATTCTGTGCCTCGAAGCTTCGTTTAGTTGTAGTACATATGCATATGTAATACATATGCATATGTACGTTGTAGTACATATGCCAGGCCTGTGTGTGGCGCTGTAACGTCTCAGGAAAAACAACAGAAGAAGACTAGAGCATGTGCTCAGGCCGCGTAACAGCTAATAATTTAGCCCTTAAAGCTACCGCTTTCCACTGCGACAGTCAAATAAAGCCTTTTAAGAGAAAGAGGGTCCACACTGATCATCTGAAATAGACTTACTTCGCATTTAAGTGAAGTAGTGTGTTTGTCTGTTATTAAAAACACACAGTCTGCTCGACGTGGTGAGTGACTATTGACCCGACGGCCGGGGTACCTACGTCAAAGCCGGCTGCTGTTCAGACTCGCACTGTTTCGCTTTGTTCTGGGCAACACACAATGCTTCACAAACATGGTAACTTAAAAAAAAAAAAAACAGTAACTGCAAGGCTTAAAAAAAAAAACAACTCAAAATGGTTACATTATACAAGTTGGGGGGGAAAAAAAACAGAACAGAAAGACACAATCCCATCGCCATTTCAGCAAACTGTCAAGACTTTGGCACAGGGGACTGTCGGGTTTTAGAATACTGTATCTTTGATAAGAGGAAGAGACAACCAGGCCTTAAACAAGTGAAGAGATAGAATTCAATTTAAGCTCGCGAGGAGTGCAGTCAGGCTGTACACCAAAGCTACACTAAAGTCTGGCCTGCGCTCCCGCTCTTTTTATTAGGACTTCCCTACATACATGGGCGGTACAGCTCCTGAGGGGAAAGAGTGATAGCGCGTGAGCTGTTGCCGCAGAACCGCTGATTGCCAATACATTCAGGATGTTCAGAACCTTTTTAATCTTGGGCTCGATTAAGATGTGTTTAAGACATCTAACGATTAATCACACTTCTTCTGACACAGGACTAATGTATCATAATCACACTGTGGTTGGAACATTCAATTCTCTATTCTTTATCTCACTGCTCCGCTTACAGCTGCATCCTGCCTGGGTCATCTTCACATGTCCTGAAAAAGAGCTTAGCGTGCACACAGAGATACCACAACTTGCAGAAACACGTCATGTCACATATCTTAAGTAACCTTCACCCATCACATCAGTACAATACACTTTATCAGAGCAGAGAGAACTACATTCTACCAGAGCAGAGAACACAAACATGCATGATAAAATAAAACAGTGTATCTACAGAATAACTCCAACAGGGACATTGTGTCATTGCTTAGGGAGAGCCCTGGACTATTGATGTTTAAAAACGCAAAAGTACTTTTTATCCGATTACTTGATTAATCACCAGAACAATCGATAGAATACTCGATTACAAAAATAATCGATAGCTGCAGCCCTACTTGAGTTTAGCTCTGTTTTATGCTGTAATGGGCTGAGCTGTAACTTAGTGCACCTCATCTGATTGTCAGAAAGCAGCTCATATCTGGTTGCATTTGATGCAGCATCCTCCTGAGCAGGCACATCATTCTGCAAAAGTCAGTATTTATCCAGGGCTCATTGGGATCCCAGCCATCTCAGCTCCACCCACACACCATCATCATCATCATCATCATAATAATAATAATAATAATAATAATACATTTATTTGTAAAGCGCTTTCCATCAAAGTTCATCTTTCCCTGAAGAAAGACAAAAATAATTAAATAAATCATTAATTGTCAACAATCCCTATTTGATGAAAGTGGTGAAAAGTAAGGAAGGTATATACTAAAATGAGTGGAAAAAGTAATCATCTATCAAGTGAACGTGGGCATCTTCCTGCAGTTGCTGGAGTCCTGAACACTAAGGTACCTGCATACTCGCATACCTGCATACTCGTTCATATCCAAAGAAATGCGTCACTTGGCCATCAAGCAAATGAGCTAAACCAGTTTTCAACAGGTTTGATTCCAACTCGACCACCCCACCCCAGGACTGACTACCTGACTGTTCCTCTGAGTAATGACACTAGGTGTCTCTCACAACCCTCACAGCCACCCATCAACTCCTGCAGCAGACACCTACGAGGTCTGTTAGAAAAGTAACGGACCTTTTTATTTTTTACAAAAACTATATGGATTTGAATCATGTGTGATTGCATCAGCCAAGCTTGAACCTTCGTGTGCATGTGTGAGTTTTTTCACGCCTGTCAGTTGCGTCATTCGCCCTGTGAGCACGCCTTTGTGGGAGGAGTGGTCCAGCCCCCTCGTCGGATTTTCATTGTCAGGAAATTGGCTGATCGACTGCCGCTTTGCTTCATCAAAATTTTTTCAGAAAGTGTGAGAGACACCCAAGTGGAAACCATTTGGAAAATTCAGATGGCTTTTGGTGAAGATCTTATGGGGATCACACAGATTAAGGACAATTACAACTGGATTAAAGATGGCCCACAGCGGCGGATGGCGCGCCGCGCACCGAACGGCGATCGACAGGCTCAAACGACCAGATCATTTCCAAAGTGAACGCTTTGTTGATCCGGGACGTCGTCTGACTACCAGAGAAATGGCAAGACAGCTGGACATAGCACTTTTTCGGCACATTCCCACTGTTACAGGTGTTTTTGTCATGAAAAGACGTGCGGAGGACGTATGGAGACGTGCGTTACTTTTCTAACAGACCTCGTATTTACATCTTTTCCACCCACCACAGATTCTGCCACATCTTCAGTGCCTCAGACCGGACTACAAATCACAGCGAGCCATATGATGAAAAAGCTGGAGAGGCTAAATCAGAGTAAAGCTGCTGGACCAGATGGTATCAGCCCTTGGGTGCTGAAAGCATGTTCCAGCCATCTCTGTGGAGTACTACAGCATCTCTTCAACCTGAGCCTTCACCTTCAGACAGTTCCAATGCTGTGGAAAACATCCTGCCTCATTCCAGTGCCTAATAAATGGCATCCTGTGACTCCTAATGACTACAGGCCAATAGCACTGACCTCGCACATTATAAAGGAGACTGGTCCTGGCACACCTCAGATCACTGGTATCCTCAACACAAAACCCCCTGCAGTTTGCATATCAGCCCCATCTAGGTGCGAATGATGCCGTAATATATCTGCTGCATAAGGCTTACTCTGCCCTGGACAGACCCAACACCACAATCTCAGTCATGTTCTTTGATTTCTCCAGTGCCTTTAACACCATCCAGCCTAGACTGCTGAAGGTGAAACTGGAGAAAATGCAGGTGGATGGTCCCATGGTTGCATGGATCACTGACTATCTGATGGGCAGACCACAGTTCATGAGGCTTCAGAGCTGTGTGTCTGAGCATCTCATCAGTAACATCGGCGCCCCAAGGAATTGTGCTATCTCCCTTCTGTTTCACCACCTACACTGCAGACTTTACGTACTGCACTGTGTCATGCAATTTACAGAATTTTCTCATGACACTGCCATAGTTGGGTGTGTGGAAAGTAGTCAGGAGGATGAGTATTCAGGACTTTAATGTTTCCCATAATCCCTCTGGCAGCCCCCTGCGCTTCCAGATGCACTGCGGTGCCAGCAGAGTTCTGCCATCTCACAGCACATGTAATCATTGGCAAAGCGACGATGTGGATGTCATTGATCCAGCGAGTTCACAGGCAGTTATGATGATGACACATTTTGCCAAGTTGAGAGGGTTATCTAGAGGAGGTGTAGCACCTGTGATGGGCTTCTGTTGTGCCCAGATGTTGTCTTATTGTCCATACTTCATGAGGTTTGTTACACTGTGAGTGCTGAACTCCTAACACTGGAACTCTGCTGAAACTGACCTCTTGTGTGAGTTGCGGACCACGAGATGGCGCAAGATTCACAGCTGCGAAACAGTGAGGCAACTGACCAACTGGTCAACCTGGTTGACCAGTTTGTGAAGTTGTGTGGGGAGGAATCACCTGCATCTCAATGTGGCAAAGATGAGGGAGATGGTGGTGGATTTCAGGATGAACAAGCCCCACCTTCTCAGGTCTGCATCACTGGGACTGATATGGACATAGTCCCATCATATAAGTACAGTATCTGGGCATCTACCTAGACAATAAACTGGAGTGGTCTACGAACACAGAGACCATCTACAGCTGGCTTTATTTTCTGAGGAGGCTCATATCCTTTCATGTATGTAATAGAATGCTCCAGATGTTCTATCAGTCTGTTGTTGCGAGAATCATCTTCTTTCCTGTGGTTTGCTGGGGTACAGGCATCACAGCAAAGGATGCCAGCAGACTGAATAAACTGGTCTGTTGTTGGCTCCAAGCTTGCCAACCTGAAGGAGGTGGTTGAGGACAGAGTGCTGATTAAACTGCTGGCAATTAAGGACAATGCCACCCATCCCCTCCATAAGACACTGGACAATCTTAAGAGCACCTTCAGCAACAGACTCATACAACCACGCTGCCGAAGGGAACGGTACAGGAGATCATTCCTACCCAGTGCCATCAGACAATTTAATATATCTGCATCTGCTAGACTTGTGGTCTCTGAACTAGATTACTATTTACTATTTATCTGTTGCACATCTGTGTTTCTACTTCAGTTTTTCTTATTGCTTGTTTGTATTCTTATTTTTTGTGTTGTTTTGTTTTTTTGTTTTTTTTTATCTTTTTGAGGTACCTATTTTATTTTTATTTTTATGGTTCTGAGGTACCTGGCTGCTATGACAACTGAAATTTCTCTTTGGGGGTTAAACCTGATAATCTCCTCCACCCAGCGGCAGGCAGTTTTGCGCAAATTATTTTTAAATCTGCACAGTATATATGAAAACAATTCAAACTTGTTATACCTCTTTGGAATCAGGACACCTCAAAGAAAGTGACCACATAATCGAAACAAAGTCAACTATCCACCTCAAAAGCCAATAACCAATAATTTGTGATGAATTTACGATTCATAATTTAGAACTTCTTACCTTGTCCGGTGTTCTGAAGGTTCATATCAGTCCAAGTCCGGGCATGACTGGGCTCATTTTGTCTGTAACAATCCACAAACAAAGAATATGTAGTTGTATTTTCCATGAAGTAAGATCGTTTGAAGAAAGAATCCATCAAAGTACATTTTTTCATGTTTTTGTAAAAAAAAGGATGAGAAAAAACAAGCGTGTTTCTTAGGGGTGACGGAAAAAATCAATTCGCGTCCGAATCACGATTCTTATATATTAAGATTCCAAATAGATCCAAAATGTCCAAGAATGGATTTTTAAAAAGTAGAGAAGCTTGAATCTTCGAGTGGACTGGATTGCTTGACGCGAGGATGTTTCGCTTCAAATCACATATGCTTCCTTAGCTAACCTCCAACAGTGTCTCCACTCCTCAAGAGCCTCCTTCACTGCAAGAAGTTCCCGATTGCCGACGTCATAGTTCCGTTCAGCCGGGGTCAACCTGCGGGAAAAGTAGGCACATGGATGGAGAAACCTTGTCGGACTCCCGCTCTGGGATAGCACGGCTCCTATCCCTGAGTCAGAGGCGTCCACTTCAACTACGAACTGGCGCTTGGGATCGGGCTGCACCAGAACTGGTGCAGTCGAGAACCGGTGTTTCAACTCCCTAAACGCGGCTTTGCACGATCGACCAGGTGAAGGGGACTTTTGTGGAGGTCAGGGCTGTCAGGGGCTACTACCTGACTGTAGCCCTTGATGAACCTCCGGTAGAAATTGCAAAACCGAGGAACTGTTGTAGTTTCCTACGGTTCGTTGGTTGGGGCCAATCTCTCACCGCCGCAACCTTGGCCGGATCAGGGGCGACGGAGTTGGAGGAGATTATGAACCCAGGAAAGACAAAGAAGTGCGGTGGAACTCGCACTTCTCGCCTTCACAAACAGCCGGTCTCCAACAACCGCTGTAGGACCTGACGTACATGCTTGACATGGGTCTCAGGATCCGGAGAAAACATGAGTATATCGTCTAGATATACGAAGACAAACCGATGCAGGAAGTCCCGCAAGACGTCATTAACCAATGCTTGGAACGTCGCGGGCGCATTGGTGAGGCCGAACGGCATGACAGGTACTCAAGTGACCTAACGGGGTGTTAAATGCCGTCTTCCACTCGTCTCCCTCCCGGATCCGAACCAGGTGATAAGCATTCCTAAGATCCAATTTTGTGAAAATTTGGGCTCCATGCAGGGGCGTGAACACTGAATCCAACAGAGGTAACGGGTATCGGTTGCGAACCGTGATCTCGTTCAGCCCCCTGTAATCAATGCATGGATGGAGTCCGCCGTCCTTCTTGCCCACAAATAATCAATCAATCAATCAATCAATCAATTTTTTTATATAGCGCCAAATCACAACAAACAGTTGCCCCAAGGCGCTTATATTGTAAGGCAAGGCCATACCAATAATTATGTAAAACCCCAATGGTCAAAACGACCCCCTGTGAGCAAGCACTTGGCTACAGTGGGAAGGAAAAAACCCTTTTAACAGGAAGAAACCTCCAGCAGAACCAGGCTCAGGGAGGGGCAGTCTTCTGCTGGGGACTGGTTGGGGCTGAGGGAGAGAACCAGGAAAAAGACATGTGGAGGGGAGCAGAGATCGATCACTAATGATTAAATGCAGAGTGGTGCATACAGAGCAAAAAGAGAAAGAAACAGTGCATCATGGGAAACCCCCAGCAGTCTACGTCTATAGCAGCCTTACTAAGGGATGGTTCAGGGTCACTGATCCAGCCCTAACTATAAGCTTTAGCAAAAAGGAAAGTTTTAAGCCTAATCTTAAAAGTAGAGAGGGTGTCTGTCTCCCTGATCTGAATGGGAGCTGGTTCCACAGGACTCTTTTTCCAGGCTAAGTGAAGATCTTCTAAATTAGTGAGACGCCATTTCCTCTCCAACTTACGGGTTATCTGCTTTAAGCTACGAGTTTGTGAGTATACCACGGAGTCAGACACTTCTGATTTAAAGCTCTCTTTTTCAGAGGAGCTACAGCATCCAAAGTTGTCTTATGAGGATGTAAAACTATTGACGAGATACTCTATCTCCCTTACAGAGTTTAGGTAGCTACTCTGCACTGTGTTGGTATATGGCATTAGAGAACATAAAGAAGGAATCATATCCTTAAACCTAGTTACAGCGCTTTCTGAAAGATTCTAGGTAATGAAATTATTCCCTACTGCTGGGTAGTCCATCAGAGTAAATGTAAATGTTAAGAAATGATCAGACAGAAGGGAGTTTTCAGGGAATACTGTTAAGTCTCTCTATTTCCATACCATAAGTCAGAACAAGATCTAAGATATGATTAAAGTGGTGGGTGGACTCATTTACTTTTTGAGCAAAGCCAATAGAGTCTAATAATAGATTAAATGCAGTGTTGAGGCTGTCATTCTCAGCATCTGTGGATGTTAAAATCGCCCACTATAATTATCTTATCTGAGCAAGCACTAGTCAGACAAAAGGTCTGAAAATTCACAGAGAAACTCACAGTAACGACCAGGTGGACGATAGATAATACAAATAAAACTGGTTTTTGGGACTTCCAATTTGGATGGACAAGACTAAGAGACAAGCTTTCAAATGAATTAAAGCTCTGTCTGGGTTTTTGATTAATTAATAAGCTGGAATGGAAGATTGCTGCTAATCCTCCGCCCCGGCCCGTGCTACGAGCATTCTGACAGTTAGTGTGACTCGGGGGTGTTGACTCATTAAAAAAATATTCATCCTGCTGTAACCAGGTTTCTGTTAGGCAGAATAAATCAATATGTTGATCAATTATTATATCATTTACCAACAGGGACTTAGAAGAGAGACCTAATGTTTAATAGACCACATTTAACTGTTTTAGTCTGTGGTGCAGTTGAAGGTGCTATATTATTTTTTCTTTTGAATTTTTATGCTTAAATAGATTTTTGCTGGTTATTGGTAGTCTGGGAGCAGGCACCGTCTCTACGGGGATGGGGTAATGAGGGGATGGCAGGGGGAGAGAAGCTGCAGAGAGGGTGTAAGACTACAACTCTGCTTCCTGGTCCCAACCTGGATAGTCACGGTTTGGAGGATTTAAGAAAATTGGCCAGATTTCTAGAAATGAGAGCTGCTCCATCCAAAGTGGGATGGATGCCGTCTCTCCTAACAAGACCAGGTTTTCCCAGAAGCTTTGCCAATTATCTATGAAGCCCACCTCATTTTTGGACACCACTCAGACAGCCAGCAATTCAAGGAGATCATGGGCCCAGAGAAAACTACAGAGTGACATTGTTTTGCAAAGTTACACACCGATTTAATGTTAATTTTAGTGACCTCCGATTGGCGTAACCGGGTATCATTACTGCCGACGTGAATTACAATCTTACCAAATTTACGCTTAGCCTTAGCCAGCAGTTTCAAATTTCCTTCAATGTCGCCTGCTCTGGCCCCCGGAAGACAATTGACTATGGTTGCTGGTGTCGCTAACTTCACATTTTTCAAAACAGAGTCGCCAATAACCAGAGTTTGATCCTCGGCGGGTGTGTCGTCGATGGGGAAAACGGTTAGAGATGTGAACGGGTTGGAGGTGTACACGGGGCTTCTGTTTAGGGCTACGCTTCCTCCTCACAGTCACCCAGTCAGCCTGCCTTTCCCGGCTGCTCGGGATCGCCAGGGGGAACTAACGGCGGCTAAAGCTACCTGGTCCGCACCGACTACAGGGGCCGGCTAGCTGTAGAATTTTCCACGGTGCGGAGCCGAGTCTCCAATTCGCCCAGCCTGGCCTTCAAAGCTACGAATAAGCTACAATATTACAAGTACCGTTACTGCTAAAGGAGGCCGAGGAATAACTAAACATTTCACACCCAGAGCAGAAAAGTGCGGGAGAGACAGGAGAAGCCGCCATTCTAATCGGCTAAGAGCTAGTAGCTACGCTAAGCTAGCGGATTCCTAAAAACACGCAAAGTGAATAATGTGTAATAATTTAGAGGTGATTCAGCAGAAGGAGTGCTTTAGTTAAGGCACGTAAAGATTACATGGGAAACAAATCGTAATCTAGATAACTAGATCAATCTAACTGCGCAGATTAAACAGCTAACAGATACAGAAAAACACCGCTGTGCTCCGGAACAGGAAGTGATACAATACCGCAGTGAGAGCCAACCACCAGTAGAGGCAAGCAAAATAAGAAACCAGCACCCATCGGGGAGATGGAGTTCCGGATCAACCCGGCAGCTAACGAGTCCCGGATGTAGGTCTCCATTGATTCGCGTTCCAGACATGAGAGGTTGTACAGCCTGCTGGATGGGTACTCAGCGCCCGGTATCAAATCAATGGCACAATCATACGGACGGTGCGGGGGGCAGCGTGAGTGCCAGATCCTTGCTGAAGACGTCAGCAAGGTCGTGGTACTCGGCTGGCACCACCGCCAGATTGGAGGGGACTAAAACCTCCTCCTTAGCTGTCACACCGGGTGGAACCCGAGGATCCTAAACACTCCCGGTGGCAGGTTTCGCTCCACTGAACCACAACGCCAGACGGCCAATCAATCGGGGATTGTGTTTTAACACCCATGGAAAACCCAAAATCACTCGGGAGGTAGAAGGTGTTACATAAAACACAATCTCCTCCCTGTGATTCCCAGACACCACCAATGTCACTGGCTGTGTCTGGTGTGTGATTAATGGAAGAAGAGTGCCATCTAGTGCTCGTACCTTCACAGGGGAAGGCAGAGCCACCAGAGGGAGCCCTACTCCTTTACCCATCTGCTGTCCAGCAGATTCCCTCTGACCCCGTGTCTATAAGTGCTGGGGCGTGAAGGGTTAAATCCTCACAAAGGATTGTGACTGGGATTCGTGCTGATTTTCGGGGTTCCCCCGCGTGCGTGTTATGACCCACCCTTAGCCCAGTCCTCTAAGGACGAGTGCTGCTGTTTTGGACCGTTTGGGGCATTCTCTCTGTGTTGTGCTCGGTAGACCTGCAGAGAAAACACTCTCCACGGATCAGCCTCCTTTGTCTCTGATCTGATCGTTTTTTGGCCCTGCTCGTTTCCCTAGCAACATCAGCAAGGGGAGCTGTTGTCACGGGAGAGCCCTGGCAGTGGAGCTTGGGGAAGACGGCTCCCTTCGGACCCGGGAGGAAGAGGGACAGCTTGTGCTTGACCACGCCCTTCGTCTCGCTCCCGTCGGTGTTCTGTTAATCGGTTGTCTAACCGTATAACCAGGTCGATAAGCCCATCTAAATCCCGCGGCTCGTCCTTCGCCACCAGGTGCTCCTTAAGGACCAGAGACAGTCCGTTTACAAAGGCGGCGCGGAGCGCAACAGCATTCCAGCCGGCTCGCGCTGCCGCGATGCGGAAGTCGACTGCATACTTGCAAAAAACAGTTTTATTTGTTATTATCTATCGTCCACCTGGTCGTTACTGTGAGTTTCTCTGTGAATTTTCAGACCTTTTGTCTGACTTAGTGCTTAGCTCAGATAAGATAATTATAGTGGGCGATTTTAACATCCACACAGATGCTGAGAATGACAGCCTCACACATGCATTTAATCTATTATAGGACTCTATTGGCTTTGCTCAAAAAGTAAATGAGTCCACCACCACTTTAATCATATCTTAGATCTTGTTCTGACTTATGGTATGGAAATAGAAGACTTAACAGTATTCCCTGGAAAACTCCCTTCTGTCTGATCATTCTTAATAACATTTACATTACTCTGATGGACTACCCAGCAGTGGGGAATAAGTTTCATTACACTAGAAGTCTTTCAGAAAGCGCTGTAACTAGGTTTAAGGATATGATTCCTTCTTTATGTTCTCTAATGCCATATACCAACACAGTGCAGAGTAGCTACCTAAACTCTGTAAGGGAGATAGAGTATCTCGTCAATAGTTTTACATCCTCATTGAAGACAACTTTGGATGCTGTAGCTCCTCTGAAAAAGAGAGCTTTAAATCAGAAGTGTCTGACTCCGTGGTATAACTCACAAACTTGTAGCTTAAAGCAGATAACCCGTAAGTTGGAGAGGAAATGGCGTCTCACTAATTTAGAAGATCTTCACTTAGCCTGGAAAAAGAGTCTGTTGCTCTATAAAAAGCCCTCCGTAAAGCTAGGACATCTTTCTACTCATCACTAATTGAAGAAAATAAGAACCCCAGGTTTCTTTTCAGCACTGTAGCCAGGCTGACAAAGAGTCAGAGCTCTATTGAGCTGAGTATTCCATTAACTTTAACTAGTAATGACTTCATGACTTTCTTTGCTAACAAAATTTTAACTATTAGAGAAAAAATTACTCATAACCATCCCAAAGACGTATCGTTATCTTTGGCCTGCTTTCAGTGATGCCGGTATTTGGTTAGACTCTTTTCTCTCCGGTTGTTCTGTCTGAGTTATTTTCATTAGTTACTTCATCCAAACCATCAACATGTTTATTAGACCCCATTCCTACCAGGCTGCTCAAGGAAGCCCTACCATTATTTAATGCTTCGATCTTAAATATGATGAATCTATCTTTGTTAGTTGGCTATGTACCACAGGCTTTTAAGGTGGCAGTAATTAAACCATTACTTAAAAAGCCATCACTTGACCCTGCTATCTTAGCTAATTATAGGCCAATCTCCAACCTTCCTTTTTTCTCCAAAAATTCTTGAAAGGGTAGTTGTAAAACAGCTAACTGATCATCTGCAGAGGAATGGTCTATTTGAAGAGTTTCAGTCAGGTTTTAGAATTCATCATAGTACAGAAACAGCATTAGTGAAGGTTACAAATTATCTTCTTATGGGCTCGGACAGTGGACTCATCTCTGTGCTTGTTCTGTTAGACCTCAGTGCTGCTTTTGATACTGTTGACCATAAATTTTATTACAGAGTTTAGAGCATGCCATAGGTATTAAAGGCACTGCGCTGCAGTGGTTTGAATCATATTTGTCTAATAGATTACAATTTGTTCATGTAAATGGGGAATCTTCTTCACAGACTAAAGTTAATTATGGAGTTCCACAAGGTTCTGTGCTAGGACCAATTTTATTCACTTTATACATGCTTCCCTTAGGCAGTATTATTAGACGGTATTGCTTAAATTTTCATTGTTACGCAGATGATACCCAGCTTTATCTATCCATGAAGCCAGAGGACACACACCAATTAGCTAAACTGCAGGATTGTCTTACAGACATAAAGACATGGATGACCTCTAATTTCCTGCTTTTAAACTCAGATAAAACTGAAGTTATTGTACTTGGCCCACAAATCTTAGAAACATGGTGTCTAACCAGATCCTTACTCTGGATGGCATTACCCTGACCTCTAGTAATACTGTGAGAAATCTTGGAGTCATTTTTGATCAGGATATGTCATTCAAAGCGCATATTAAACAATATGTAGGACTGCTTTTTTGCATTTATGCAATATCTCTAAAATCAGAAAGGTCTTGTCTCAGAGTGATGCTGAAAACTAATTCATGCATTTATTTCCTCTAGGCTGGACTATTGTAATTCATTATTATCAGGTTGTCCTAAAAGTTCCCTAAAAAGCCTTCAGTTAATTCAAAATGCTGCAGCTAGAGTACTGACGGGGACTAGAAGGAGAGAGCATATCTCACCCATATTGGCCTCTCTTCATTGGCTTCCTGTTAATTCTAGAATAGAATTTAAAATTCTTCTTCTTACTTATAAGGTTTTGAATAATCAGGTCCCATCTTATCTTAGGGACCTCGTAGTACCATATCACCCCAATAGAGCGCTTCGCTCTCAGACTGCAGGCTTACTTGTAGTTCCTAGGGTTTGTAAGAGTAGAATGGAGGCAGAGCCTTCAGCTTTCAGGCTCCTCTCCTGTGGAACCAGCTCCCAATTCAGATCAGGGAGACAGACACCCTCTCTACTTTAAGATTAGGCTTAAAACTTTCCTTTTTGCTAAAGCTTATAGTTAGGGCTGGATCAGGTGACCCTGAACCATCCCTTAGTTATGCTGCTATAGACGTAGACTGCTGGGGGGTTCCCATGATGCACTGTTTCTTTCTCTTTTTGCTCTGTATGCACCACTCTGCATTTAATCATTAGTGATCGATCTCTGCTCCCCTCCACAGCATGTCTTTTTCCTGGTTCTCTCCCTCAGCCCCAACCAGTCCCAGCAGAAGACTGCCCCTCCCTGAGCCTGGTTCTGCTGGAGGTTTCTTCTGTTAAAAGGGAGTTTTTCCTTCCCACTGTAGCCAAGTGCTTGCTCACAGGGGGTCGTTTTGACCGTTGGGGTTTTACATAATTATTGTATGGCCTTGCCTTACAATATAAAGCGCCTTGGGGCAACTGTTTGTTGTGATTTGGCGCTATATAAAAAAATTGATTGATTGATTGATACTTCGCTGCGCTCCGACGCCCCTGCCGTATCGACAGCAGCACACTTGAAGCGGTCTCGCCTCTATGATGGTGGTCGAACACCTGTCGGAACTCCCTCACAAACTCAGTGTAAACCGTTAGGAGCCGTGAATTCTGCTCCCAAAGCGCCGTAGCCCAGGCGCGTGCCTCTCCTCGAAGCAAATTGATCACATAAGCCACCCGGCTAGCGTCTGCTGCGTACATGACGGGACGCTGTGAAAAGACGAGCGAGCCCTGCATCAAGAAGTCCGCACACGTCTCCACACAGCCTCCGTACGGCTCCGGAGGGCTTATGTATGCTTCAGGGAAGGTGGGGGCGTTCGTTTGAACGACCAGCGGAATGTCCTGTTTCTGGCACACTGTCAACAGGAGGAGGTGCTGCAGGCAGCGCCCTGAGCATGCGCTTCTACCTGGGCGGTGAGAGCCTCCATCCTACGATTGAGAACACTGCTCTGCTCGGTAACTAAGTCCAACCGATGGTAAAGGCGGTTAAGATGTGCTGCAGCTCACCCAACACGCCTCCTGCTGGCGCCTGTGCACCTCGCTCTTCCATTGGCTGTTCAAGCGATGGTTGACGCCCCTTAGGATCCATGACGCTGGCCGAGAAATCCTGTTGTGAAAGTGTCATGACACGGACCCACAACAGGGGGCGTAAATGAATGGACAATGGATAAGCCAAAGTAACAATTAATGTTGTGAACCACACAACGACGTACAGACAATAACAATATAGTGACTGTCAATCATACACCAGGTGACGTGTGGGCAGGCTCGACGATAGAAGACGCCTGGCGAGAGAAGGAGCCGGATCCACACAGCTTCCACTGCCAACGGAGCTGAAGAACACCGGAGCCGCCAAGCCCTGCGCCCCAGGTTGGCCGCTGTCTTCAGCAGTCAGATCCGGTACTGCTGGCAGAGAACAGAGACAGTCCTGATGAGTGTGAGGTCGCACAATCAGTAATCCCACAGTCTGTATTCAGTAAGGAGGGGAGCACCTCCACCTCCAAACACACACTCGTGCAGCTCCTGTCTAACCACTTATCTGGTTGGGGTGTGAAGCGAAGCCGTCGCTGATCACACCAAATGCCAGATTATTACTCAATGTTTGAGTCAGCAGAGAAAATTACCTGAATGGTAGTTGATTTCTCGGCGGGGAGGTGGAGTTGCAGTCCGGCCTTATGGTGGTGGTGATGAGTAGTGGATGAGTGACAGCTGGTACGGATGATGTGTGACAGCTGTCACTCCTGGTCGCTCCGACGCCCTCCTCGTGCTTGAAGCCCGCACTCAAGCAGGGCGCCATCTTGTGGTGGTGGGCCAGCAGTACCTCCTCTTCGGCGGCCCACACAACAACTTGATCCAGAATCTAGATCACCTTCAACATAACATGGAGTCTTCCATGGCCTAATACGTATCTGTGTTGAAAATTTTGTCAAAATCTGTGCAGTAGTTTTGACGTAATCACTCGCAAGGTGCCCTGACATGAGCATGTTTTGATTCATGCAACAACATGACCTGTGTCATGACGATCCCACCCACTGTGTTCATAGTTTGGACGCCGTTCTTTGTTCACTGGCTGCCACACGCTCTGTGCTGGATGCTGCGTATTATAAATAATAATTTTGTGGCGGATAATCATTTTTTTCTGCAAATTGGCCATTGAAAACGGCTCTAATTACTTCCTGATCACAGAGGAGGCTGCAGTGGAGCACACGCGCATGCCTAACAAGCTGCTGAAAGCATTTTGAGCCGCCCTAAAAGGTAATTATTTAACTTGTTTACATTGTCATGCCTTGATAAAACCGTTGCTTGTTTTTTCCTTCTTGTGTGCAGCTGTTAAAGTATTTATTTTTATGTTTATAACAGATTTAACTTCTGTTATAATCCTCCAGACGAGCTGTGCTCTGATGCGATCCGCTGACATCACACTCACTCTATCACTGCTTGTTACTCCACTTGACGAGCTGCAGTCTTGTTGGAGATTAGATCACGGCATATAGCATGACATTTGTGTGTGAAAGATTTTTTGAAACATTTTAAAATTCTCTGTGCACAATATCACGCACATGCGCCCCTCTGGCGTCCTGTCTGCACCCGTTAAAGACGAGTTAATCTCCAGCACAACACATCAAAAACATGCTCGGGTCAGGGCACCTTAACAGTAATCCTTCAAAGCCTATATAAAGTGAAACTTGATCCAGAATCTGGATTCGGATTTGGATCACCTCCAAAATTTCATGGAGTCCTTCTATCTGTGGTGAAAATTTTGTCAGAGTTTTGCTAGTAGTTTGACGTAATTTTGCTAAAGACACACAGACAGACAAATAAATAAATAAATGGCAATGATTTTATTACGGCCTTGGAGGATGTAAAAAGAAGGCAGATTAAAACAATCATTAAACAATAGGGGAAGTAAAAATTTTAAATAAATTAAAACATTGGGTAAAAACAAAAGCTTTAAGGCCCTTTTTTTAAAAGATTCCATGGTCTGTGGAGCCCTCAGATGAGGAGGCAGGGCATTCCACATTGAGGGGCACAGAAGAAGGTGGTGCGGGATACAGTCCTGGGAGTGAGAAGAAGGTAAGTGTTGGAGGAGCAAAGAGAATGTACAGGACATGGAAGGGTGAGAAGTTCTTTGAGGTATGATGGGGCATTACCGTATAAACATTGAAAAGTATGCAGTGAAATTTTGTATGTTATCTGGGCAGAAATGGGAAGCCAATGAAGTGAAGGGGGGAGTGATGTGCTCATGCTTCTGCACTCTCATCAGGACCCTGGTGGCGCTGTTATTGACAACTGAAATCTTTGTATATTCTTGCCAGGAATCCCAATGAGAAGGGCATTGCAGTAGTCCAGTATGGAGGAGACAAAGGTGTGGATGAGTTTTTCGGAGTCGGTAAGGGTGGGCCTAGGTTTAGCTATTTTAGGAAGGTGACAAAAAATGAGATTTTACAAATGTGATTTATATGGGATTCAAAGGTGAGTTGTGGATCAGAAATGACACCAAGGTTGGTGACTGTAGTGGAAAGTGTGATATTTTGACCAGAAAAGGCAATGCTGAGGACTATACAGATTAAAAAGAAGGGGTCCCAGGACTGATCCCTGAGGCACTCTACAAGAAACAAGATGGCTCAATGATCTGGCACCCCCAGTGGAGATAAATTCCAATCTCTCTGACAGATAAGATCAAAACCAATCCAGGGCAGTGCCAGTGAGAACATATCATTATGACTGACCTCACAGCTGTAGCCATATCTTTGCATGAAGAACTACGGAATAACCCTGTTGTGTCTGATGATTTGCGGATGTTAATGCTGGATTTTAAGGTCGCAAATTGAGTTTTATTGGCGATGTGTTAGCGGAGCCTGGTAAAATAGCTATCTGTGATCATAATCCAGCATTAATGTCCCCTAATCTTCAAACAGAAGGGTGTTATTCCCATTCTAATCCAATTCCAACGTTTGCACAGTTTATTTTTCTGTAAGAAATTTGGTCGGCGAATCATTGTGAAAGGGTCTGGCAAAGCTTACCGTTGCAGCAGCGTCTTAATGTCAAACTGGAAATTCTGTAAGAAGACCACAGATTTATCCATCTTGTCAGCTGCATGAGTTAAATCCACTGTAAATCCATCAATCAGTCCAGTTAAATCCATTCAATCCACCCAGTTTGGCATCGTCCTTGCTGCTCGTTTCTGTCGCTCTCAGGTGGACAGCACAATTATTACATATCTGCATAGCAGCGTACGCGGTCAGGGCATGGACTAACACATGAAATGTGACACGGTTTTAATATTTGTCACCGTTTGCGCGATATTTTATGGTCTGAAATACTCACACGATTAACCAATCAGATTTGAGGAAAAAATGTAACTGGATTAGAATTTGGTACTTTTATCCCTCATTCTAGTCCACATATTGCTTCCATGTGGGGTCTGATCAAATTCCAAGGTCATTTTTAATTAAAAATCAAATAAAGGTAACTTAAACAATATAACAACATATATGAATTTAATTTTTATACTTCTAAATATGTCAGTATTTGGTGGATCAGTATTCCAAACAGACCTACTATGCCCCATGAAAGACTCAGTTATGTTTAACATTAAGGGCCTCTTCACAAATAACATGAAGTTGGGTGAAAGAAGCAGAAACCAGCTGAAAAAGAGCCAAAAAAAAAAAAAAAGAATGGCGATCCACAAAAAATTCTACCTACTGTCGGGAGGGACACAGTCAGACAGGCATGAAAATCCGGCGGCGATGGTTTCATGCACACAGTGCAGCACACGGAAAGTGTGACACCACGTTGATTCAGAACATTCTCGGAACAATGGATGTACTGTTTAAATGTAACACAATCATGTTATTGGTCACAAATCTCTTACTGTCAAACACACAAAACAAACAAAACCACAAAAAAACACCGCAATTTCTAATATTTAATTCCTGTTATAAGAGTGGACAATATAAGTATCATGCTCCTGTTCTTCTGTACATGACCCATGGTCATGGACTGACATGAATGAAGCTGTGCACTCATATCATGTCTACATCAGCTGGCTAATGTGTCCAGCAAGTGGTGCGCTGAAGGACACCGCATCATTGGACCAGAACTCACATGGTGGACATGACATTCGGATTGCCAGCTGAGTGTTCATATGATCAGATGGATATGTTCACATGGGGCAGCTTGGATGGTGATGTGCACGCTGACAAGGTCGCTTCTGCCCGCGTTGCAAAGGCGATATGTTTTTATGTATGTCCACATGAGGACAGCATGCCGAAGCACACACCTCATGGTGGAGTGTTGTGGGGTGATATCCTGCATGGCATGACGTGTTCTCCAGCTGTGACTTGCGAGCACACAGTGCTCAACAGCTGCTGACGCGGACATGCCCACCTCTGCGGACCAACTCAGCTGTCAGAAAAAAGTCTCACTCTCTGTTCCTTTGTTCTGTTATTATTTATTTTATGTATTTATTATGTAAATATGTATGTAGTTATTGTTGTATTTATTTATTTGTCCTGTCTCTCTCTGTTTTCTGTGTTTTTAATTTAACATGTTGTGTGCATTGACTCACTGTCAGCTGGAACTGACACTGAGTAGCTGGCCAGCAATCATGTGAAATGCCCTGTGTGTCCACAGCGCTATGAGAAAGTGATCTTGCATGAATGAGTTCATGCTTTTCCCCTTATCATATATATGTATTATATATTTCCCACTCTTTCTGTCTGTCTTGTGGACTACAATTTACATGGTGGAAGTGGCATTAGCCTGGCCGGCCGGCTGGTGCCACATTTCACAACGTGCCTTGTATGATGAGACGTCGTTGGCCAGTCGTCATGTGATCTTGTCTGTAAGTAATTATCAGCATGTCATGAGAGCATGAGAGCCTGCCCACACGTGCATTGCATGGTGTGTTCATGCTGTTCATAGCACGATATGTATCTCCAGCGAGTTGCAAGTTACACAGCGGCAGCTGTTCCAGCTGGACAGTACAGCCATCCAGAGTGCACTGCGTTGGACAGCGATCACCTCAGCCGCACCTGACAATGTTGGATCATGGGTGTGTGTGTGTGTGTGTGTGGTGTGTGCGTGTGTGGGCGGGGGGGCGCAACACATGGTACGTCATTGTGTTGCACGGGGGGGCTGCACACTTGTATGCCATTTGTGTTGATTGGTAGTGGAACACTTGTGGGCACGAAGAAATGTTGGGGCCATTTGCACAGCCAGCTCGAATGTGATCACCTGAACTCTCTCATGCTGGCTGCGTGAATAGTGCCACATTTTAAGTGCCCCGCGAGTGGTGTTGGATGCACCTGTACTGTGGCTGACTCCAGCCAGAGTATATACCAAGAGTATTATATTTTTTATATTGTTTAATTTACATTTATTTGTATTTTATAATAAAAATGAGTGCCCATAATAAGGGCTCTTTGCCTATATTTGTGTCCTTTTCCTGAAGGCTAATTTTAGTCAGTACACTTGAGTCCAAGCAAACACCAGGTGTGTACTTGCATATGCATGCATATTTCTGAACCCATTTTATTATAAAGATGTCCCGATCCGATCACATGATCGGAAATCGGGCCCGATCACGTGGTTTCAGACTTGATCGAAATCGGACGTTGCATCCCGATCAGGAATCCGATATAGATTTTATCCTCATTATTTTGATAAGCGCTATTTCCAAGCTCATATTGCAGATTAATGGTCCTTTCATACGTCGGAAGCGTCAGAGGTGACAAGAATCGGTCTAAAAAGCATTATTTTCGATGAGACGCATTGCTTTTTAGAGCCGTCAGAAGTGTTCACATCAAAAGTTGAGCTAAAGCGACGCTTTCTGACGGGAGCGTGCATTGCCACTTGTCGGCAGGCTACGTGGTCAAAGTTCAACCCAATCTTTTTTATTTTTATTGAACAAAAGAAAAAACATAACTTCAACCCAATCTAACTTCACTGCTCTGAGCTGTGACGTAGCTTTGCGCTGTTCAACAGGAACGATGCGTCGGGCCAAAACACGGAAGACTAGTGGCAGAAACCACTGATCTGTACAAAACAGATCGGTGCAGAACCACTGCGCTCTATAAAACAGAAACGTGTCACAGGACTGCTCATTATAGAGCAGTTTCTGAAGAAAAATCCTTGGAAATGTTTTTTGTTTGTTACCTCAAAATTTGTGATTACTGTTTAAAAAAGTTTAGAACAATAAATGGTTCTTTAGAAACCTTTCATCTGTAAATTAAACCACCTGTTATTTCAAATTAGATAAGTTCTTGTTTAACATAAGGAACCTTTGACATTATTTTCAGACAAATAAATAACATGGAAATTTGTACATTTTTTAAGTCTGGTAGATTATTACTTGATTGTTCAAGCTACCTCAAGAAGTACACTGTTTAAGTGATAAATAATAAAATAAGGTGATTAAAAGAAAATATATATATTTAGCATTTGTTCATTGTTTATTCAGTTTTTTAAAGTATCGGATCAGGACTCGGTATCGGCAGATACTCAAAATCAGATGACTCCGAATCGGATCGGGGCCAAAAAAAACCTGATCGGACATCCCTATTTATTATTATTATTGAGGTGAAATGTTATGTAACTGTATGTAACGGTTAGAACCAAACTGAGGAACCAAATATGCAGAGAGCAGAAACGAACTAAGTTGAATGAATAACCGAGATTTATTCTCCCAAGAACAGTACAGGATGAATGCAGAAATGTGCAACAGAATTTGGAATCGAACAAGGAGGCCTGTGGAGCAGAGGACCCAGCCCTACGCTGCAGTGGATACAGGGAGCCGCAGTCGTCCAACCAGAACCAGAACGCAGTGGACTGATGAATCTGAGGCCAGGTGGGTGTCCATTGAGCTGATGAGTTTGAGTTGCTGGAGAGAAAAATGGCACAGGTCAATTTTCAGCATGACACGCCCCAAACAGAAAACCGATGATGTTCAAAAAACAAACAAGGTGGTGGCGTGGAAGCACAACCCACGGAGGAGAGGTGCGTAAGACGCAAAGGTAAAACTCTGAGACAAACTACTGAGTAATCAGATATCCTGAGCCAACGCTGACTTTCTGACGAAGGTGGAAGGTTGAGCTGGTGGTTAAATACTGCTGCGTTGATGAGGTGCAGGTGCGGTGATCAGGATGAGCTGTAAGTGTGTTGATCAGCTCATTGTAATGCCACCTGGAACAGAGAGGGAGACAGACATCAGAGCAGGCGGGATCCAAGCTGCACACACATGTCATCTGTGCAGCTATGTTCAACTTAAGTATTTTGATCCAATATTGATTACTTCTGTGGGCTACAAAATTAATTTTTCTTAGGTGTCCACTTTGGACCCCAGTTTGATATAATGGTATCTGGTCAAACTACATCACAAACTTTTTATCTTAGTGTCCATTTTCATAACTACTGAACTGTCAGATCAGTTTTTTCAGGTTATTGACATCAGAGCAACTGCAGAGAGTAGGGTTGGGTATTGATATTTTCATTGAAAAGTTATGTTCAGAACAGAGGAAAAAAAATATCCAAAGTCTTTCAAATGAAATGTAAGTTCATCAGCCGGATAGTCAAAAGTCTTTTTTCAAATAGTTATAAAGTGACCCAGTCTAGTAATTACAATGCATTCATTCATTCATAGACCAATCAGCTCATTCCACATTTCCCTATCCTCTGCCAAGTCCCTCAAAGTCTTCTTGGAGGCTCCTGAGGCATTCCCAAACCATCTGGGAAAAATAATCACTCCGCATGTCCTGGGTCTACTCCGGGGTCTCCTTGCAGTTGGATGTGCCTGGAAGACCTGCTAAGTAGATGACAAGGGGGCATCCTCACCAGATGCCTGAACCAATTCAGCTGGCTCGTTTTGGTGCGAACAAAGCAGTTGCTCTACTCCAAGTCGCCTGACCCCTGGGTGTAAAATGGCAAAAGTGCAAAAGGCAAGAATAAAGACATGTTAATCATGTCAAAAAGAAAAAAAACAAGAAGTTCTGGTGGGGGCTGCATGGACCCCAGGTGTACAGCTTAATAAGTTTCAATGACATATACTGATGAGGAGTGTGGATGCAGAATGATGCAGAGCAATACCACCAGAATTTATGGGGTACTGCAGCCAAGTTCAAGGCAACAGGACACAATGAACCATTTAACGTTGGAATGTTTGCTAAATTGTTGTGATCATCTCTGTCTACACTGCTGCTTAAGCTTTTGTTGCTTTGGCAATACAAACATATTACAACTGTTTCAGCCACCACCCATATTTAATGTTTCAGAAACATCCACAGGTCTGCTATCCCCTCTAATGGATGTTTTGTGAAACATCTTTGCCAAGATAAGGGCCCCATCACACCAGCAACAATGAGCATGAATGAAGACGAATCAGGTCACATAGGGAAAAAAAAAAAAAACACAAATCGTACCACTTCTGGGAGGGGATAAGAAATACAAAATACTCAGATTGTGCCCCGACCCGCCTTGAATGATCTCTCCACATGCCATCAGTAATGGGTCCTGAACACAGTTTGAATGTTCAACGGGTGAATTCAATGCGGGCCATGTCACATTCAGCCAGAATACACAGACCTCCACAATGGCTACAAGTTATTGCCATCACCACAATGTCATTACAAATGCCGGGATCCATATATGTGAGATCCATACAGTAGTGTTCAGAATAATAGTAGTGCTATGTGACTAAAAATATTAATCCAGGTTTTGGTATATTTCTTATTGTTACATGGGAAACAAGGTACCAGTAGATTCAGTAGATTCTCACAAATCCAACAAGACCAAGAATTCATGATATGAACACTCTTAAGGCTATGAAATTGGGCTATTAGTAAAAAAAAAGTAGAAAAGGGGGTGTTCACAATAATAGTAGTGTGGCATTCAGTCAGTGAGTTTGTCAATTTTGTGGAACAAACAGGTGTGAATCAGGTGTCCCCTATTTAAGGATGAAGCCAGCACCTGTTGAACATGCTTTTCTCTTTGAAAGCCTGAGGAAAATGGGACGTTCAAGACATTGGACATGATTGGAGAGGGGAAAACTTATACACAGGTGCAAAAAATTATAGGCTGTTCATCTACAATGATCTCCAAAGCTTTAAAATGGACAAAAAAACAAACAAAAAAAGGAGACGCATGGAAGAAAATGGAAAACAACCATCAAAATGGATAGAAAAATAACCAGAATGACAAAGGCTCACCCATTGATCAGCTCCAGGATGATCAAAGACAGTCTGGAGTTACCTGTAAGTGCTGTGACAGTTAGAAGATGCCTGTCTGAAGCTAATTTATTTGCAAGAATCCCCCTCAAAGTCCCTCTGTTAAATAAAAGACGTGCAGAAGAGGTTACCATTTGCCAAAGAACACATCAACTGGCCTAAACAGAAATGGAGGAATATTTTGTGGACTGATGAGAGTAAAATTGTTCTTTTTGGGTCCAAGGGCCACAGACAGTTTGTGAGACGACCCGCAAACTCTGAATTCAAGCCACAGTTCACAGTGAAGACAGTGAAGCATGGTGGTGCAAGCATCATGATATGGGCATGTTTCTTCTACTATGGTGTTGGGCCTATATCACATACCAGGTATCATGGATCAGTTTGGATATGTCAAATACTTGAAGAGGTCATGTTGCCTTATGCTGAAGAGGACATGCCCTTGAAATGGGTGTTTCAACAAGACAATGACCCCAAGCACACTAGTAAACAAGCAAAATCTTGGTTCCAAACCAACAAAATTAATGCCTTGCAGATGTGAAGAAATCATGAAAAACTGTGGTTATACAACTAAATACTAGTTTAGTGATTCACAGGATTGCTAAAAAAGCAGTTTGAACATAATAGTTTTGAGTTTGTAGCGTCAACAGCAGATGCTTTTATTGTGAACCCCCCTTTTCTACTTTTTTAACTAACAGCCCAATTTCATAGCCTTAGGAGTGTGCATATCATGAATGCTTGGTCTTGTTGAATTTGTGAGAATCTACTGAATCTACTGGTACCTTGTTTCCATGTAACATAAGAAATATACTCAAAACCTGGATTAATCTTTTTAGTCACATAGCACTACTATTATCTGAACACTACTGTGAAATAGGAGTAAATCCATTGCATGCTCTCTCTCGCTCTCTCTCTCTCTCTCTTCTCTCTCTCTCTCTCTCTCCAGGACATCATCTGTTTAGTGGACAGCCAGATGCTGCTCTGTCCAGACGGGCTCAGGCATGTGCACGGAAGCAATCAGATGATATGAAAACACACACATGCAGCTGAGCGATCATTTGATCCAGCTTCACACACATGCAGCATTGCGATCAGCTGTTATGTGCTCACGCACAGTGTGGCGATCATTCAGCTGGTATGACAGCCCACAGCGCAGATCATCCAGCTGACATGACAGTGTGATCGCTGTCCAGCGCAGTGCACATCTGGACAGCTGTAATGTCTAGCTGGCACAGCTGAACGCTGTGTACTCGCAACTCATCTGGAGAACACATATCGTGTCATGAACAACAACATGAACAACACTCCACACGACTCACAGTGACATACAGTGTTTTTCGGTGTGATTGTGCAATGATCACATCTGAGCACATAATGATTGCATGCCACAAACTTTGCACATTACTATATTTCCTTTGTGCACCCCGAACGGGACGCACTGCGGTGAAGTCCTGCTCATGCTGCCACAACCATGACATGCTGGCATGAGTTGACGTGCCTGTACATGGTGAGTTTCCCTCAAATGTGGTCAGACTGTTTTGAATGCATTTTTGATGCCGTAAGAACAGTGGTGGGCACAGTTCAGCTAATCCGACAGCAGATAATTATCGAAGCTAATGTTTTTGCTATTGGATTAGCTTTTCAGCTAAGTTTTAAAACCATCATCGGACCAATTATCTTCCGATAAATTTAGTTCCAATAACTTTCAATCCATAACATTTTTTTGCTGGTAAAGTTTAACGGTCAAAACGTTTGTAAACCCTAAAATCAAACATTTTAGTCTGTTTTTTTGTGTTTTAGCAGACTGGGTGCCTGTCGCTTGCTGATGACATCATCATTAAGCGCAAACGTGATTGGCCGCTCGACGCAAGGAGCATTGTGGGTAGTGTAGTTCAGGTTCACTTTGGATGTTATAGTGACTCGTCCACTCGACACAAAAACAAAACAGACTAATTTTAACATTATTTTATTTTATTTCTTTGTGGCTGTAATTTAGTCGCGAAGACTCAGTGGGGGAGAGGAGCTCTCATGGCGCAGCTGTGTGTACAGAGGGACTTTCCTTCACATTTAGACACTGTTTTGGATTAAACAAAAGGACGCTTTATATGGATTATTTAGATGAATCCCACTGAAACTAAGGTAAGAATTTATATTTGCTATGTGTATTTTACTCCGCCAATCAATGCATTAATGGATGTATTTCGGTTGTTTAAGCTGCTGGGTTCAAAGCGTGTGAAAAAAGCAGCAGCTTTTAGTTTGTAAATGACGGTGTATCTAATACAGACATAAACTGTGACTTCTAATACTGTCTTTTACTGCTTGTGAAAGATGATGACAGTGTTTGGAGTTTTTTTTTTTATTTATTCATTTTTCATGTGTTCTTTGTGTTTGTGATCCTTGAATTTACCCAGCAGCCCCTGCGGCGCTTAAAGTGAAACTGGTTTATCAGAAGCTAACAGTGTAATCTCTGTGGCCACATCCAAATCAATACTAATAGTTATCGGTTATCTGTAATAAAGATAAATTTTTTTAGCAGTTATCAGTTTATCGTCACAAAAGATAGCTTTTCAGTTATCTGGTTAATGGTTATCAAAGCTAACTTTTTGGTTAGCTGTGCCCACCACTGTGTGAGAATATTATAGAGCACAATCGGAATGCAGTTAGAGTCCACCTTGACTGCTGTTCCATATATTTCCACCTCAAACGCACTTTGACAGTTGGGTGCATGTGCTTAACATTCAGGCTGGCTGCACGACTGTGCCCCACTGTTTGGAATGCACCTCAACACTTCCTGAATGTGGGTCAAATGTGCATTCGGGCTCATTCGGCCTCTAGTCTGACGGGGATATAAATGATAAATGTGTAACTTCCACTGCGGAGATTTTCAGTTCGCTGTACAGCACCACCAGCTGCCATTAGATATGGAAGTATGTTGGCAGTGATGGTTAATCATTTGAAGTGCACTGATATATTTACATACATAAATGAGCCTTAAAGCTGCTATAAGAAATGCTTGAGTTTAGAGCTGAAACGATTACTCTGATAACCCGACTAATTCGATTACAAAAAATGATCGAGGCAAATTCTGTGCCTCGAAGCTTCGTTTAGTTGTAGTACATATGCATATGTAATACATATGCATATGTACGTTGTAGTACATATGCCAGGCCTGTGTGTGGCGCTGTAACGTCTCAGGAAAAACAACAGAAGAAGACTAGAGCATGTGCTCAGGGCCGCGTAACAGCTAATAATTTAGCCCTTAAAGCTACCGCTTTACACTGCGACAGTCAAATAAAGCCTTTTAAGAGAAAGAGGGTCCACACTGATCATCTGAAATAGACTTACTTCGCATTTAAAGTGAAGTAGTGTGTTTGTCTGTTATTAAAAAACACACAGTCTGCTCGACGTGGTGAGTGACTATTGACCCGACGGCCGGGTACCTACAGTCAAAGCCGGCTGCTGTTCAGACTCGCACTGTTTCGCTTTTTCTGGGCAACACACAATGCTTCACAAACATGGTAACTTAAAAAAAAAAAAAAACAGTAACTGCAAGGCTTAAAAAAAAAAACAACTCAAAATGGTTACATTATACAAGTTGGGGGGGAAAAAAAAACAGAACAGAAAGACACATCCCATCGCCATTTCAGCAAAATGTCAAGACTTTGGCACAGGGACTGTCGGGTTAGAATACTGTATCTTTGATAAGAGGAAGAGACAACCAGGCCTTAAAACAAGTGAGAGATAGAATTCAATTTTAAGCTCGCGAGGAGTGCAGTCAGGCTGTACACCAAAGCTACACTAAAGTCTGGCCTGCGCTCCCGCTCTTTTTATTAGGACTTCCCTACATACATGGGCGGTACAGCTCCTGAGGGGAAGAGTGATAGCGCGTGAGCTGTTGCCGCAGAACCGCTGATTGCACAATACATTCAGGATGTTCAGAACCTTTTTAATCTTGGGCTCGATTAAGATGTGTTTAAGACATCTAACGATAATCACACTTCTTCTGACACAAGGACTAATGTATCATAATCACCACTGTGGTTGGAACATTCAATTCTCTATTCTTTATCTCACTGCTCCGCTTTACAGCTGCATCCTGCCTGGGTCATCTTCACATGTCCTGAAAAGAGCTTAGCGTGGCACACAGAGATACCACAACTTTGCAGAAACACGTCATGTCACATATCTAAGTAACCTTCACCCATCACATCAGTACAATACACTTTATCAGAGCAGAGGAGAACTACATTCTACCAGAGCAGAGAACACAAAACATGCATGATAAATAAAACAGTGTATCTACAGAATAACTCCCACAGGGACATTGTGTCATTGCTTAGGGAGAGCCTGGACTATTGATGTTAAAAAGCAAAAGTACTTTTTTATCCGATTACTGATTAATCACCAGAACAATCGATAGAATACCGATTACAAAATAATCGATAGCTGCAGCCCTACTTGAGTTAGCTCTGTTTTTATGCTGTAATGGGCTGAGCTGTAACTTAGTGCACCTCATCTGATTGTCAGAAAGCAGTCATATCTGGTTGCATTGATGCAGCACCACCTGAGCAGGCACATCATTCTGCAAAAGTCCGTATTTATCCAGGGCTCATTGGGATCCCAGCCATCTCAGCTCCACACACACACCATCATCATCATCATAATAATACTAATAATAATAATAATACATTTATTTGTAAAGCGCTTTTCCATCAAAGTTCATCTTTCCCTGAAGAAAGACAAAAATAATAAATAAATCATTAATTGTCAACAATCCTATTTGATGAAAGTGGTGAAAAGTAAGGAAGGTATATACTAAAATGAGTGGAAAAAGTAATCATCTATCAAGTGAACGTGGGCATCTTCCTGCAGTTGCTGGAGTCCTGAACACTAAGGTACCTGCATACTCGCATACCTGCATACTCGTTCATATCCAAAGAAATGCGTCACTTGGCCATCAAGCAAATGAGCTAAACCAGTTTTCAACAGGTTTGATTCCAACTCGACCACCCCACCCCAGGACTGACTACCTGACTGTTCCTCTGAGTAATGACACTAGGTGTCTCTCACAACCCTCACAGCCACCATCAACTCCTGCAGCAGACACCTACGAGGTCTGTTAGAAAAGTAACGGACCTTTTATTTTTTACAAAAACTATATGGATTTGAATCATGTGTGATTGCATCAGCCAAGCTTGAACCTTCGTGTGCATGTGTGAGTTTTTTCACGCCTGTCAGTTGCGTCATTCGCCTGTGAGCACGCCTTGTGGGAGGAGTGGTCCAGCCCCCTCGTCGGATTTTCATTGTCAGGAAATTGGCTGATCGACTGCCGCTTTGCTTCATCAAAATTTTTTCAGAAAGTGTGAGAGACACCCAAGTGGAAACCATTTGGAAAATTCAGATGGCTTTTGGTGAAGATCTTATGGGGATCACACAGATTAAGGACAATTACAACTGGATTAAAGATGGCCCACAGCGGCGGATGGCGCGCCGCGCACCGAACGGCGATCGACAGGCTCAAACGACCAGATCATTTCCAAAGTGAACGCTTTGTTGATCCGGGACGTCGTCTGACTACCAGAGAAATGGCAAGACAGCTGGACATAGCACTTTTTCGGCACATTCCACTGTTACAGGTGTTTTTTGTCATGAAAAGACGTGCGGAGGACGTATGGAGACGTGCGTTACTTTTCTAACAGACCTCGTATTTACATCTTTTCCACCCACCACAGATTCTGCCACATCTTCAGTGCCTCAGACCGGACTACAAATCACAGCGAGCCATATGATGAAAAAGCTGGAGAGGCTAATCAGAGTAAAGCTGCTGGACCAGATGGTATCAGCCCTTGGGTGCTGAAAGCATGTTCCAGCCATCTCTGTGGAGTACTACAGCATCTCTTCAACATGAGCCTTCACCTTCAGACAGTTCCAATGCTGTGGAAAACATCCTGCCTCATTCCAGTTGCCTAATAAATGGCATCCTGTGACTCCTAATGACTACAGGCCAATAGCACTGACCTCGCACATTATAAGGAGACTGGTCCTGGCACACCTCAGATCACTGGTATCCTCAACACAAAACCCCCTGCAGTTTGCATATCAGCCCCATCTAGGTGCGAATGATGCCGTAATATATCTGCTGCATAAGGCTTACTCTGCCCTGGACAGACCCAACACCACAATCTCAGTCATGTTCTTTGATTTCTCCAGTGCCTTTAACACCATCCAGCCTAGACTGCTGAGGTGAAACTGGAGAAAATGCAGGTGGATGGTCCCATGGTTGCATGGATCACTGACTATCTGATGGGCAGACCACAGTTCATGAGGCTTCAGAGCTGTGTGTCTGAGCATCTCATCAGTAACATCGGCGCCCCAAGGAATTGTGCTATCTCCCTTCTGTTTCACCACCTACACTGCAGACTTTACGTACTGCACTGTGTCATGCAATTTACAGAAATTTTCTCATGACACTGCCATAGTTGGGTGTGTGGAAAGTAGTCAGGAGGATGAGTATTCAGGACTTTAATGTTTCCCATAATCCCTCTGGCAGCCCCCTGCGCTTCCCAGAATGCACTGCGGTGCCAGCAGAGTTCTGCCATCTCACAGCACATGTAATCATTGGCAAAGCGACGATGTGGATGTCATTGATCCAGCGAGTTCACAGGCAGTTATGATGATGACACATTTTGCCAAGTTGAGAGGGTTATCTAGAGGAGGTGTAGCACCTGTGATGGGCTTCTGTTGTGCCCAGATGTTGTCTTATTGTCCATACTTCATGAGGTTTGTTTACACTGTGAGTGCTGAACTCCTAACACTGGAACTCTGCTGAAACTGACCTCTTGTGTGAGTTGCGGACCACGAGATGGCGCAAGATTCACAGCTGCGAAACAGTGAGGCAACTGACCAACTGGTCAACCTGGTTGACCAGTTTGTGAAGTTGTGTGGGGAGAATCACCTGCATCTCAATGTGGCAAAGATGAGGGAGATGGTGGTGGATTTCAGGATGAACAAGCCCCCACCTTCTCAGGTCTGCATCACTGGGACTGATATGGACATAGTCCCATCATATAAGTACAGTATCTGGGCATCTACCTAGACAATAAACTGGAGTGGTCTACGAACACAGAGACCATCTACAGCTGGCTTTATTTTCTGAGGAGGCTCATATCCTTTCATGTATGTAATAGAATGCTCCAGATGTTCTATCAGTCTGTTGTTGCGAGAATCATCTTCTTTCCTGTGGTTTGCTGGGGTACAGGCATCACAGCAAAGGATGCCAGCAGACTGAATAAACTGGTCTGTTGTTGGCTCCAAGCTTGCCAACCTGAAGGAGGTGGTTGAGGACAGAGTGCTGATTAAACTGCTGGCAATTAAGGACAATGCCACCCATCCCCTCCATAAGACACTGGACAATCTTAAGAGCACCTTCAGCAACAGACTCATACAACCACGCTGCCGAAGGGAACGGTACAGGAGATCATTCCTACCCAGTGCCATCAGACAATTTATATATCTGCATCTGCTAGACTTGTGGTCTCTGAACTAGATTACTATTTACTATTTATCTGTTGCACATCTGTGTTTCTACTTCAGTTTTTCTTATTGCTTGTTTGTATTCTTATTTTTTGTGTTGTTTGTTTTTTTGTTTTTTTTTATCTTTTTGAGGTACCTATTTTATTTTATTTTTATGGTTCTGAGGTACCTGGCTGCTATGACAACTGAAATTTCTCTTTGGGGGTTAAACCTGATAATCTCCTCCACCCAGCGGCAGGCAGTTTTGCGCAAATTATTTTTAAATCTGCACAGTATATATGAAAACAATTCAAACTTGTTATACCTCTTTGGAATCAGGACACCTCAAAGAAAGTGACCACATAATCGAAACAAAGTCACTATCCACCTCAAAAGCCAATAACCAATAATTTGTGATGAATTTACGATTCATAATTTAGAACTTCTTACCTTGTCCGGTGTTCTGAAGGTTCATATCAGTCCAAGTCCGGCATGACTGGGCTCATTTTGTCTGTAACAATCCACAAACAAAGAATATGTAGTTGTATTTCCATGAAGTAAGATCGTTTGAAGAAAGAATCCATCAAAGTACATTTTTTTCATGTTTTTGTAAAAAAAGGATGAGAAAAAACAAGCGTGTTCTTAGGGGTGACGGAAAAAAAATCAATTCGCGTCCGCATCACGATTCTTATATATTAAGATTCCAAATAGATCCAAAATGTCCAAGAATGGATTTTTAAAAAGTAGAGAAGCTTGAATCTTCGAGTGGACTGGATTGCTTGACGCGAGGATGTTTCGCTTCAAATCACATATGCTTCCTTAGCTAAAATTCTTGCTCTGGTCATCTACCTTCTGTCTTGACTTTTGTAGAGAAGAATAACAGAAGCCACAAAAGCTGGAGTTTTAAACCTAACCAGACCCCTCCTACCGAGAGGCAGACTGCTATAGGCTCTAATTAGCACCTATTGTGCTCTAGTTAGCACCCTCCTAATGACAGGGCAGCTGTCCCTCCTAATGATGGGACAGACGCCTCTCCTGTCTGCTCCCCTGACGACTCTCCTGATGATGTGAATGACTCATTACCATGAACAAAAGACTGCAACTGCTTTGACCTGAGTACCCCATTGTAAACAGGGGACAAAGCGTGTCTCAGACCCCCTCCCCGGTTAAGGCTGGGTTTCAACTGTTTCACATAAAATGCCTCCTTCACTCCTCTCTCAAACCATTTCCTTTCTCTGGCTAAGATTTTAACTTCCTTGTCCTCCAAGGTGTGGTTAGTGTCCTTAAGGTGGAGATGAACTGCAGAGTGAGGTCCACCGGCGCCCTCTCTGTGGTGCTGGTATAGCCTTTTGTGTAATGGCTGCTTAGTCTCACCTATGTAGTGTTTGTTACAGTTTTCCTGACATCTGATAGAATACACTACATTGCGCTGTTTGTAACTAAGGATCCTGTCCTTAGGGTGAACTAATTTCTGTCTCAAGGTGTTAACAGGTTTAAAGTAAACTGGGATTTTGTACTGTCTGAAGATCATCTGCAGTTTTTCCCCTACCCCTGCTAAAGAAGGGAGAGACACTCCTCTTCTTCTTGGCTCCATCTCCTGTCTGTCTGGTCTCTTTGTTCTTTGAGACTTTTGCACTTTATCCAGGGACCCCCGTGGGTAACCACATACTGTGAGGACTTTCCGGACATGTTGTTGTCTTTAGCCCTTCCCTCTAGTTGTGGGCACCTGTAGGGCTCTGTGTTGAAGAGTCCTGATCACCCCAAGCTTGTGTTCAAGGGGGTGGTTTGAGCCAAAGAGCAGATATTGGTCAGTGTGAGTGGGTTTTCTGTAAACCCCTGTCTGGAGCTGCCTGTTCTCTCCAATAGTAACATCACAGTCCAAGAAGGCTAAATGGTTGTTTCTGGCATCCTCACAGTGTGAACTTGATATTGGAGTCCACCGAGTTGATGTGCTCTGTAAAGGCCTCCACTTCCTGTTGCTTGATTTTAACCCATGTGTCATCAACATATCTGAACCAGTGACTGGGAGCGATGCCCGTGATCGACTCCAAGGCTCTCTTCTCCACTTGCTCCATGTACAGATTAGCCACAATGGGGGATAACGGAGAACTCATCGCACAACCATGGATCTGCCTGTAGTAATTCCCCTAAACAGGAAATACGTGGTGTTGAGACAGATCTCCAAGAGTTGGCAGATGTGGTCTGGTGTAAGTTTGGTCCTTTCAAGTAGAGATGCATCCTCCAGCAGCCTCTGCCTCACAGCTGTGATGGCCTCTGCAGTGGGGATGCAGGTGAACAACGATGTCACATCAAATGACACCATAGTTTCATCTGCTTCCAGCTGAAGGTCCTTGATCTTGTTCACAGAATCTTGTGTGTTCTCCACATGGTGGTCTGAGTTACCCACTGGAGGAGTCAAATCCATTTGAGGTGCTTGGGCAAATTGTAAGTGATGGAATCAGTGCTACATACAATAGGCCTGAGTGGCATGTCCTGTTTGTGGATTTTGGGCAGTCCATAGATGCATGGAGTGGCGTACCCAGGGTACAGTCTGTAGTATGCCTGCCTGTCGATGAGTACCTCTTTCTCCAGGTTTTGGAGGTAGTTAATGATTTTCTTCTTATAGCCGCTTGTGGGGTCTGTCTTCAGACGCTCGTATGTATTGGAGTGACTGAGCAAGTTGTTGATCTTGGCCTCGTAGTCCGATGTGTTCAGGACACCATGCATCTGCCTGGCAAGATAAGGATGCTTTGGTGGATGGAGTTCCACAAGGTTCTGTGCTAGGACCAATTTTATTCACTTTATACGTGCTTCCCTTAGGCAGTGTTATTAGAAAGCAGTGCTTAAATTTTCATTGTTACGCAGATGATACCCAGCTTTATCTATCTATGAAGCCAGAGGACACACACCAATTAGTTAAACTGCAGGAATGTCTTTCAGACACAGAGACATGGATGACCTCTAATTTCCTGCTTTTAAATTCAGATAAAACTGAAGTTATTGTACTTGGCCCCACAAATCTTAAAAACATGGTGTCTAACCAGATCCTTACTCTGGATGGCATTACCCTGACCTCTAGTAATACTGTGAGAAATTTAGAGTCATTTTTGATCAGGATATGTCCTTCAATGCGCATATTAAGCAAATATGTAGGACTGCCTTTTTGCATTTGCGCAATATCTCTAAAATTAGAAAGGTCTTGTCTCAGAGTGATGCTGAAAAGCTAATTCATGCATTTATTTCTTCTAGGCTGGACTACTGTAATTCATTATTATCAGGATGTCCTAAAAGTTCCCTGAAAAGCCTTCAGTTAATTCAAAATGCTGCAGCTAGAGTGCTGACAGGGACTAGAAGGAGAGAGCATATTTAACCCGTATTCATTGGCTCCCTGTTAATTCCAGAATAGAATTTAAAATTCTTCTTCTTACTTAAAAGGTTTTGAATAATCAGGTCCCATCTTATCGTAGGGACCTCTTAGTACCATATCTCCCCAATAGAGTGCTTCGCTCTCAGACTGCAGGCTTACTTGTAGTTCCTAGGGTTTGGAAGAGTAGAATGGGAGGCAGAGCCTTCAGCTTTCAGGCTCCTCTCCTGTGGAACCAGCTCCCAATTCAGATTAGGGAGACAGACACCCTCTCTACTTTTAAGATTAATCTTAAAACTTTCCTTTTTGAAAAAAGCTTATAGTTATGGCTGGATCAGGTGACCCTGAACTATCCCTTAGTTATGCTGCTATAGTCTTAGACTGCTGGGGGGTTTCCCATGATGCACCCCGTTTTTCTTTTTCTTTTTGCTCTGTATGCACCACTCTGCTTTTACTCATTGGTGATTGATCTCTGCTCTCTTCCACAGCATGTCTTTTCCTGATTCTCTCCCTCAGCCCCAACCACTCCCAACAGAAGACTGCCCCTCCCTGAGCCTGGTTCTGCTGGAGGTTTCTTCCTGTTAAAAGGGATTTTTTTCCTTCCCACTGTCACCAAGTGGTTGCTCATAGGGGGTCGTTTTGACCATTGGGGCTTTTCTGTAATTATTGTATGGCTTTTGCCTTACAATATAAAGTGCCTTGGGGCAACTGTTTGTTGTGATTTGGTGTTATATATATAAAATTGATTTGATTTGATTTGGTCCTTCTGCAGTGCTGACAAAGCTTTCCGTTCTTCTCCTGTGATGTTGGACGGAGGAGGCTTAGCACTGTTCAGCACTGCTGTGACTCTTAGCCAGAGGTCCCCAGCTTCTGTGGACCTACTGGAGAAGAGAGCCTTGGAGTCGTTCACGGGCATCACTCCCAGTCACTGGTTCAGATATGTTGATGACACATGGGTTAAAATCAAGCAACAGGAAGTGGAGGCCTTTACAGAGCACATCAACTCAGTGGACTCCAATATCAAGTTCACATGTGAGGATGCCAGAAACAACCATTTAGCCTTCTTGGACTGTGATGTTACTATAAACCCACTCACACTGACCAATATCTGCTCTTTGGCTTAAACCACCCCCTTGAACACAAGCTCAGGGTGATCAGGACTCTTCAACACAGAGCCCTACAGGTGCCCACAACTACAGAGGGAAGGGCTAAAGAACAACAACATGTCTGGAAAGTCCTCACAGTATGTGGTTACCCACGAGGGTCCCTGGATAAAGTGCAATAGTCTCAAAGAACAAAGAGACCAGACAGACAGGAGATGGAGCCAAGAAGAAGAGAAGTGTCTCTCCCTTATTTAGCAGGGGTAGGGGAAAACCTACAGAGGATCTTCAGACAGTACAAAATCCCAGTTTACTTTAAACCTGTTAACACCTTGAGACAGAAATTAGTTCACCCTAAGGACAGGATCCATAGTTACAAACAGAGCAATGTAGTGTATTCTATCAGATGTCAGGAAAACTGTAACGAACACTACATAGGTGAGACTAAGCAGCCATTACACAAAAGGCTATACCAGCGCCGCAGAGAGGGCACCGGTGGACCTCAGTCTGCAGTTCATCTCCACCTTAAGGACACTAACCACACCTTTGCGGAAAAAGGAAGTTAAAATCTTAGCCAGAGAAAGGAAATGGTTTGAAAGAGGAGGCATTTTATGTGAAACAGTTGAAACCCAGCCTTAACCGGGGAGGGGGTCTGAGACATGCTTTGTCCCCTGTTTACAATGGGGTACTCAGGTCAAAGCAGTTTCAGTCTTTTGTTCATGGTAATGAGTCATTCACGTCATCAGGAGAGTCGTCAGAGGAGCCGTCAGGAGAGGCGTCCATCCCATCATTAGGAGGGACAACTGCCCTGTCATTAGGAGGGTGTTAACTAGAGCACAATAGATGCTAATTAGAGCTATTGTTTAGTCACTAGCCTATAGCAGACTGCCTCTCAGTAGGAGGGGTCTGGTTAGGTTTAAAACTCCAGCTTTTGTGGCTTCTGTTATTCTTCTCTGCAAGAGTCAAGACAGAAGTCAGACCAGCAGAGTAAGAATTTTAGCTGAGGAAGCTTCTGTGATTTGAAGCGAAACATCCTCGCGTCAAGCAACCCAGTCCAGTCGAAGATTCAAGCTTCTCTACTATGGAAACCACCTGGACAACTGAGTGCCTTCAGAGAAAGATTTTTAAAAAGCATTTTTTAAACATTTTCTTACTTACTTGCTGCGTGTACTATTTGTCAGGCAACGGCCTCCATACTACAGCGTCCCCGCAACGGGAGGGTCCGGCGTACTTCAAACATTCGTGAGCTGCAGCTTAGCATGGTGGACAAAGAGCTAATTCAGCCAGCACCGTCTTTGCTGAAGGCAAATGTTTGGGCGCATTTTGGATTTTATTATTTGCTGCATAAGAAGGAGCTTGACATGACTTATGCAGTGTGCAAAATCTGCAAAATGAAAGTCAAGTACATCGGAAACACTTCAAATCCGCAAGCCCACATGCTACGCCATCACCTGGAGCTAAAAGGAGCGGAGCAGCAGTCTCTGCCAACTACTGACCAGTGCACACTCCATCACTTCACTAAACTGCCAGCCAACTCTGAACGAGCAAAGCAGATAAGTAAATTTACATCTTTACAATCACTTGATTAACCTTGTAAAGCTGCATTTTCTTAAACATTTTAAAATATAACTATTTCTCAGAGCTCTTTCAATCTTCACCCCAAGAATCAGAATCAAATTGAATCGTGAGTTGTTGTAAGATTCACATCCGTATGTTTCTCATTACTGTACACCAGTTGATGCTATGACTGAGTTACGACAGGTACATTTGATTTCCTACTGCTCTTGGCTTCAAAATGGCATGGCACCATGATTGGAGTTGTCAGTGCATGGAGCGCACGACAAAATAAGTCACGTGTGGAGCATTTGGGCTATGCAGGCTTGTAGAACAGGAAATAAGCTTTCCAATGCATTATGGGACTTGTAGTCATGCATCCAGAGGCCGCTGCTATAACTGTGCGTAACAGGCCAGGCGGAGGTCAGAATGCATGTGGGGTATTAGAAAGTGCATAGTCACAATGCAAAAAGATGAATATTTGAAAAAAGTGCTAGAATTGAAATTTGTAGCTACCAAAACATGAAAATGTGTTTTTATGGTCTAAGAAGACATATAATGGAAATAAAGCAATTTGGCACATTTTGGCACAAAATTGGACCAATTGTGCTGAATGGACTATTTCTCACAAAAAGTTTCACAGAAGCAAAATGCTTATGACTAGAGACCTGTTATTTCACACAGTTGTTGCCAACAACATGAAAAACAATTGTAGTGAGTAGGGAATGTCTGCTGTAAAGTATGTCGAGAATAAAAACTAACATTTTTAGGCATGTTTGAAATGATATAGGTAAAGTTGTGTAGCACTCACATGGTTCTTATACACATCTTCAGAAACTAGAGATCCAGATCTTTAACATGAGCCATATCATAAGCATGTGAGAGGTAAAATATTGTTTTAGTGAGCAATGGCACTTGGGTTTGCAAGACCATTATGCACAAGACAAAAACAGCCGGATGTTAACTTAATGAAGCTATCTATCTATCTATGCACTGTGCAATTTTTCTGCTGTTCCAGACAAAAGATTAGCATTGTGAATGAATTGCATGTTGTCTGTGGTCATAACACTAAAAACAGTGGTTTTGCACTGTGTGACAGGTCCAGGAACAGATGTCACATTCCTGTGACCAAATACAGCCTTGGAAAATTATGAGACAATGTTTGAAATTCTACACCCTCTTGACTGGCTGCGATGTGCAGCAACTTGTAGGGGATCCAACAAATTCTAAGGATATCCCAGTCAGCTAGGTCAACTGAACCAAACTCTGTGAAAATCAGCAATGTCTGCAATGAAGCACGGGTATTCATACTCCCATTCTTTGAGTACTCGTGCCACATGGTAGGATGAAGGCTAAAAGTTGATGTGAAATATGGTTGGTGTCTGCATTCTTAATTATTTCCATGTGTATCCATTACTTCAGCTCAGTACTGCCACCATGCATTATGTTGAAAACCTGATCGTGAGTTGTCACCTGAGCCACATTTCCTTTAATTACAGCCTCTGCATAGATGCACATGCATACAAATGGCTTATTTTGAGAGTGGATGAAAAAGACTTCATTTGAAAAGCGACTACAAAACCATTTGTTCACACCAAAACAACACTTGCTATATGACGAATGATGCTTTAGTCTTATGAATAATTCTCAAATTCTAAGCAATCAAGTTTTAAAGATATCATAAATCCTGTTTAAATGGCCTCATTCATTATTCGGGAGATATGAGGAGGATACTAATAAAGTGTTACATCTGAAATTGTCACTGACTCCACGCTTTGCGGGGAGATTTCAGGGCAGAGCTGATGTATGGTGCAACTGAATGTTTGGTGATGGAAATGTCGCTGTGGCCTCGTTAGCATTCTGTTGTAACCCTCAGGCAGGGGTGTCAGATTCTCTCAGAATTTACAGCTCAGTTTGGAACCAAAAGATTCGCTGCATAATGGCTGTGGGGCACCTTATAATGACAATAACTGATCCACACTAGTGACATTTGCTATGAGGAAAATGTTGATTAATGAAGAACTCCATAGGTGAAAAGGTAACAGTGATCAAAAGCTGCAACAGCATGAAACCAAAATATGTCATTAGCTGGATTCCACATATTTTTCTTTCTAGCAGCGTTTTTGTAGTCATGTCAAACATCATATAAGCACGTGGTTTACAGCCAGCCTTTTTAAAAGTGTTTTCTTTTTTAAGTGCATGTCACAGGGTGTTTTTAATACCAGCAAATGATTATCATGATGAAATCTGAAGATTTTCTTTAAGAAACACTGCAGTGGCAGGAGTGGTGCTTTTACACATTGTTAGAATCTCAGTACAGCTGGACGTAATCATTAAAAAGAAAATTAATCCATACATCATAAGAAATGCAAAAAAGATTATGTTTAACTCTAGGAAATAAAGAAATAATGCAAATATCACTGCCACCAGACAAGACAGATAAATGGTAAATGGACACACATCTAGCTACCAGGAAGGTAGTCAAGAGGATCTCGGGTGAGATCGTCGTCTTCCTGTTCCGGAGCACAGCGGTGTTCTGCTGTATCTGTTAGCTGTTTGAACTGAGCTGTTTGAGTTCTTTGAATTAACAGTCTTTTTCAAGACTTTTTTACTTTTTTTACTTTTTTACTTTTTTTTTTTACTTTTTCACCGTGCTCCAACTTCTAAAGAAGACCTCTAACGGTCGAAACATCGCGACGGAGCACTTTTATCAGCTAACTTTCATCAGCGTTGGCAAGCTAACTAGCTTGCTAACGCTTTCGTTTTTATTTTTATTTTATTTTTTAGCACTGTTGTCGTGCTGCTCCACAGCCTGCCTAGTGGATTTTTATTTTATTTTAGCACTGTTGTCGTGTGTTACCTGTGCTGGTACACAGCCTGCCCAGTGGATTTTTATTTTATTTTTTAGCACTGTTGTCGTGTGTTACCTGTGCTGCTCCACAGCCTGTTCAGTGGATTTTTATTTTATTTTTTAGCACTGTTGTCGTGTGTTACCTGTGCTGCTCCACAGCCTGTTCAGTGGATTTTTATTTTATTTTTTAGCACTGTTGTCGTGTGTTACCTGTGCTGCTCCACAGCCTGTCCAGTGGATTTTTATTTTATTTTTTAGCACTGTTGTCGTGCGTTACCTGTGCTGCTCCACAGCCTGTCCAGTGGATTTTTATTTTATTTTTTAGCACTGTTGTCGTGCGTTACCTGTGCTGCTCCACAGCCTGTCCAGTGGATTTTTATTTTATTTTTTAGCACTGTTGTCGTGTGTTACCTGTGCTGCTCCACAGCCTGTTCAGTGGATTTTTATTTTATTTTTTAGCACTGTTGTCGTGTGTTACCTGTGCTGCTCCACAGCCTGTCCAGTGGATTTTTATTTTATTTTTTAGCACTGTTGTCGTGTGTTACCTGTGCTGCTCCACAGCCTGTTCAGTGGATTTTTATTTTATTTTTTAGCACTGTTGTCGTGTGTTACCTGTGCTGCTCCACAGCCTGTCCAGTGGATTTTTATTTTATTTTTTAGCACTGTTGTCGTGCGTTACCTGTGCTGCTCCACAGCCTGTCCAGTGGATTTTTATTTTATTTTTTAGCACTGTTGTCGTGCGTTACCTGTGCTGCTCCACAGCCTGTCCAGTGGATTTTTATTTTATTTTTTAGCACTGTTGTCGTGTGTTACCTGTGCTGCTCCACAGCCTGTTCAGTGGATTTTTATTTTATTTTTTAGCACTGTTGTCGTGTGTTACCTGTGCTGCTCCACAGCCTGTCCAGTGGATTTTTATTTTATTTTTTAGCACTGTTGTCGTGCGTTACCTGTGCTGCTCCACAGCCTGTCCAGTGGATTTTTATTTTATTTTTTAGCACTGTTGTCGTGCGTTACCTGTGCTGCTCCACAGCCTGTCCAGTGGATTTTTATTTTATTTTTTAGCACTGTTGTCGTGTGTTACCTGTGCTGCTCCACAGCCTGTTCAGTGGATTTTTATTTTATTTTTTAGCACTGTTGTCGTACCTGTGCTGCTCCACAGCCTGTTCAGTGGATTTTTATTTTATTTTTTAGCACTGTTGTCGTGTGTTACCTGTGCTGCTCCACAGCCTGTCCAGTGGATTTTTATTTTATTTTTTAGCACTGTTGTCGTGCGTTACCTGTGCTGCTCCACAGCCTGTCCAGTGGATTTTTATTTATTTTTTAGCACTGTTGTCGTGTGTTACCTGTGCTGCTCCACAGCCTGTCCAGTGGATTTTTATTTTATTTTTTAGCACTGTTGTCGTGTGTTACCTGTGCTGCTCCACAGCCTGTTCAGTGGATTTTTATTTTATTTTTTAGCACTGTTGTCGTGTGTTACCTGTGCTGCTCCACAGCCTGTCCAGTGGATTTTTATTTTATTTTTTAGCACTGTTGTCGTGCGTTACCTGTGCTGCTCCACAGCCTGTCCAGTGGATTTTTATTTTATTTTTTAGCACTGTTGTCGTGCGTTACCTGTGCTGCTCCACAGCCTGTCCAGTGGATTTTATTTTATTTTTTAGCACTGTTGTCGTGTGTTACCTGTGCTGCTCCACAGCCTGTTCAGTGGATTTTTATTTTATTTTTTAGCACTGTTGTCGTACCTGTGCTGCTCCACAGCCTGTTCAGTGGATTTTTATTTTATTTTTTAGCACTGTTGTCGTGTGTTACCTGTGCTGCTCCACAGCCTGTTCAGTGGATTTTTATTTTATTTTTTAGCACTGTTGTCGTGTGTTACCTGTGCTGCTCCACAGCCTGCCTAGTGTATTTTTATTTTATTTTAGCACTGTTGTCGTGTGTTACCTGTGCTGCTCCACAGCCTGCCCAGTGGATTTTTATTTTATTTTTTAGCACTGTTGTCGTGTGTTACCTGTGCTGCTCCACAGCCTGCCTAGTGGATTTTTATTTTATTTTAGCACTGTTGTCGTGTGTTACCTGTGCTGCTCCACAGCCTGCCCAGTGGATTTTTATTTTATTTTTTAGCACTGTTGTCGTGTGTTACCTGTGCTGCTCCACAGCCTGCCTAGTGGATTTTTATTTTATTTTAGCACTGTTGTCGTGTGTTACCTGTGCTGCTCCACAGCCTGTCCAGTGGATTTTTATTTTATTTTTTAGCACTGTTGTCGTGCGTTACCTGTGCTGCTCCACAGCCTGTCCAGTGGATTTTTATTTTATTTTTTAGCACTGTTGTCGTGTGTTACCTGTGCTGCTCCACAGCCTGTTCAGTGGATTTTTATTTTATTTTAGCACTGTTGTCGTGTGTTACCTGTGCTGCTCCACAGCCTGTCCAGTGGATTTTTATTTTATTTTTTAGCACTGTTGTCGTGCGTTACCTGTGCTGCTCCACAGCCTGTTCAGTGGATTTTTATTTTATTTTTTAGCACTGTTGTCGTGTGTTACCTGTGCTGCTCCACAGCCTGTCCAGTGGATTTTTATTTTATTTTTTAGCACTGTTGTTGTGCGTTACCTGTGCTGCTCCACAGCCTGTCCAGTGGATTTTTATTTTATTTTTTAGCACTGTTGTCGTGCGTTACCTGTGCTGCTCCACAGCCTGTCCAGTGGATTTTTATTTTATTTTTTAACACTGTTGTCGTGTGTTACCTGTGCTGCTCCACAGCCTGTTCAGTGGATTTTTATTTTATTTTTTAGCACTGTTGTCGTACCTGTGCTGCTCCACAGCCTGTTCAGTGGATTTTTATTTTATTTTTTAGCACTGTTGTCGTGTGTTACCTGTGCTGCTCCACAGCCTGTTCAGTGGATTTTTATTTTATTTTTTAGCACTGTTGTCGTGTGTTACCTGTGCTGCTCCACAGCCTGCCTAGTGTATTTTTATTTTATTTTAGCACTGTTGTCGTGTGTTACCTGTGCTGCTCCACAGCCTGCCCAGTGGATTTTTATTTTATTTTTTAGCACTGTTGTCGTGCATTACCTGTGCTGCTCCACAGCCTGCCCAGTGGATTTTTATTTTATTTTTTAGCACTGTTGTCGTGTGTTACCTGTGCTGCTCCACAGCCTGCCTAGTGGATTTTTATTTTATTTTAGCACTGTTGTCGTGTGTTACCTGTGCTGCTCCACAGCCTGTCCAGTGGATTTTTATTTTATTTTTTGGCACTGTTGTCGTGTGTTACCTGTGCTGCTCCACAGCCTGTCCAGTGGATTTTTATTTTATTTTTTACCACTGTTGTCGTGCGTTACCTGTGCTGCTCCACAGCCTGTCCAGTGGATTTTTATTTTATTTTTTGGCACTGTTGTCGTGTGTTACCTGTGCTGCTCCACAGCCTGTTCAGTGGATTTTTATTTTATTTTTTAGCACTGTTGTCGTGTGTTACCTGTGCTGCTCCACAGCCTGTTCAGTGGATTTTTATTTTATTTTTTAGCACTGTTGTCGTGTGTTACCTGTGCTGCTCCACAGCCTGTTCAGTGGATTTTTATTTTATTTTTTAGCACTGTTGTCGTGTGTTACCTGTGCTGCTCCACAGCCTGCCTAGTGGATTTTTATTTTATTTTAGCACTGTTGTCGTGTGTTACCTGTGCTGCTCCACAGCCTGTCCAGTGGATTTTTATTTTATTTTTTAGCACTGTTGTCGTGTGTTACCTGTGCTGCTCCACAGCCTGTTCAGTGGATTTTTATTTTATTTTTTAGCACTGTTGTCGTGTGTTACCTGTGCTGCTCCACAGCCTGTCCAGTGGATTTTTATTTTATTTTTTAGCACTGTTGTCGTGCGTTACCTGTGCTGCTCCACAGCCTGTCCAGTGGATTTTTATTTTATTTTTTTTACCACTGTTGTCGTGTGTTACCTGTGCTGCTCCACAGCCTGTCCAGTGGATTTTTATTTTATTTTAGCACCGTTGTTGTGCGTTACCTGTGCTGCTCCACAGCCTGTCCAGTGGATTTTTATTTTATTTTTTAGCACTGTTGTCGTGTGTTACCTGTGCTGCTCCACAGCCTGTTCAGTGGATTTTTATTTTATTTTTTAGCACTGTTGTCGTGTGTTACCTGTGCTGCTCCACAGCCTGTTCAGTGGATTTTTATTTTATTTTTTAGCACTGTTGTCGTGCGTTACCTGTGCTGCTCCACAGTCTGTCTAGTGGATTTTTATTTTATTTTTTACCACCGTTGTCGTGCGTTACCTGTGCTGCTCCACAGCCTGTCTAGTGGATTTTTATTTTATTTTTTTACCACTGTTGTCGTGCGTTACCTGTGCTGCTCCACAGCCTGTCTAGTGGATTTTTATTTTATTTTTTACCACCGTTGTCGTGCGTTACCTGTGCTGCTCCACAGCCTGTCCAGTGGATTTTTATTTTGTTTTTTGCCACCGTTGTCGTGCGTTGCCTGTGCTGTTCCACAGCCTGTCTAGTGGATTTTTATTTTGTTTTTTGCCACTGTTGTCGTGCGTTACCTGTGCTGCTCCACAGCCTGTCTAGTGGATTTTTATTTTGTTTTTTTACCACTGTTGTCGTGCGTTACCTGTGCTGCTCCGCAGCCTGTCTAGTGGATTTTTATTTTATTTTTTGCCGCCGTTGTCGTGCGTTACCTGTGCTGCTCCACAGCCTGTCTAGTGGATTTTTATTTTATTTTTTACCACTGTTGTCGTGCGTTACCTGTGCTGTTCCACGGCCTGTCTAGTGGATTTTTATTTTATTTTTTTTACCACCGTTGTCGTGCGTTACCTGTGCTGCTCCGCAGCCTGTCTAGTGGATTTTTATTTTATTTTCTACCACTGTTGTGGTGCGTTACCTGTGCTGCTCCACAGCCTGTCTAGTGGATTTTTATTTTATTTTTGCACCGTTGTCGTGCGTTCGCTGTTGCCGTGCGTTACTTGTGCTGCTTCATGGCCTGTCTGGTGCCTTAACTAAAGCACTCCTTCTGCTGAATCACCTCTAAATTATTTACACATTATTCACTTTGCGTGTTTTTAGGAATCCACTAGGTTGCGTAGCTACTAGCTTTTAGCCGATTTAGCATGGCGGCTTCTCCTGTCTCTCCCGCACTTTTCTGCTCTGGTTGTGAAATGTTTAGTTGTTCCTCGGCCTCCTTTAGCAGTAACGGTACTTGTAATAAGTGCAGCTTATTCGTAGCTTTGGAGGCCAGGCTGGGCGAATTGGAGACTCGGCTCCGCACCGTGGAAAATTCTACAGCTAACCAGGCCCCTGTAGTCGGTGCGGACCAAGGTGGCTTAGCCACCGTTAGTTCCCCCCTGGCGGATCCCGGGCAGTCGGGAAAGCAGGCTGACTGGGTGACTGTGAGGAGGAAGCGTAGCCCTAAACAGAAGCCCCGTGTACACCGTCAACCCGTGCACATCTCTAACCGTTTTTCCCCAAACTCTGGTTATTGGCGACTCTGTTTTGAGAAATGTGAAGTTAGCGACACCAGCAACCATAGTCAATTGTCTTCCGGGGGACAGAGCAGGCGACATTGAAGGAAATTTGAAATTGCTGGCTAAGGCTAAGCGTAAATTTGGTAAGATTGTAATTCACGTCGGCAGTAATGACACTCGGTTACGCCAATCGGAGGTCACTAAAATTAACATTAAATCGGTGTGTAACTTTGCAAAAACAATGTCGGACTCTGTTGTTTTCTCTGGGCCCCTCCCCAATCAGACCGGGAGTGACATGTTTAGCCCCATGTTCTCCTTGAATTGCTGGCTGTCTGAGTGGTGTCCAAAAAATGAGGTGGGCTTCATTGATAATTGGCAAAGCTTCTGGGGAAAACCTGGTCTTGTTAGGAGAGACGGCATCCATCCCACTTTAGATGGAGCAGCTCTCATTTCTAGAAATCTGGCCAATTTTCTTGGATCCTCCAAACTGTGACTGTCTAGCGTTGGGACCAGGAGGCAGAGCTGTGGTCTTATACACCTCTCTGCAGCTTCTCTCCCCCTGCCATCCCCTCATTACCCCATCCCCGTAGAGACGGTGCCTGCTTCCAGACCACCAATAACCAGCAAAAATCTATTTAAGCAAAAAAATTCAAAAAGAAAAAATAATATAGCACCTTCAACTGCACCACAGACTAAAACAGTTAAATGTGGTCTATTAAACATTAGGTCTCTCTCTTCTAAGTCCCTGTTGGTAAATGATATAATAATTGATCAACGTATTGATTTATTCTGCCTAACAGAAACCTGGTTACAGCAGGATGAATATGTAGTTTAAATGAGTCAACACCCCCGAGTCACACTAACTGTCAGAATGCTCGTAGTACGGGCCGGGGCGGAGGATTAGCAGCAATCTTCCATTCCAGCTTATTAATTAATCAAAAACCTAGACAGAGCTTTAATTCATTTGAAAGCTTGTCTCTTAGTCTTTTCCATCCAAATTGGAAGTCCCAAAAACCAGTTTTATTGTTATTATCTATCGTCCACCTGGTCGTTACTGTGAGTTTCTCTGTGAATTTTCAGACCTTCTGTCTGACTTAGTGCTTAGCTCAGATAAGATACTTATAGTGGGCGATTTTAACATCCACACAGATGCTGAGAATGACAGCCTCAACACTGCATTTAATCTATTATTAGACTCAATTGGCTTTGCTCAAAAGTAAATGAGTCCACCCACCACTTTAATCATATCTTAGATCTTGTTTTGACTTATGGTATGGAAATAGAAGACTTAACAGTATTCCCTGAAAACTCCCTTCTGTCTGATCATTTTTTAATAACATTTACATTTACCCTGATGGACTACCCTGCAGTGGGGAATAAGTTTCATTACACTAGAAGTCTTTCAGAAAGCGCTGTAACTAGGTTTAAGGATATGATTCCTTCTTTATGTTCTCTATTGTCATATACCAACACAGAGCAGAGTAGCTACCTAAACTCTGTAAGGGAGTTAGAGTATCTTGTCAATAGTTTTACATCCTCATTGAAGACAACTTTGGATGCTGTAGCTCCTCTGAAAAAGAGAGCTTTAAATCAGAAGTGTCTGACTCCGTGGTATAACTCACAAACTCGTAGCTTAAAGCAGATAACCCGTAAGTTGGAGAGGAAATGGCGTCTCACTAATTTAGAAGATCTTCACTTAGCCTGGAAAAAGAGTTTGTTGCTCTATAAAAAAGCCCTCCGTAAAGCTAGGACATCTTTCTACTCATCACTAATTGAAGAAAATAAGAACAACCCCAGGTTTCTTTTCAGCACTGTAGCCAGGCTGACAAAGAGTCAGAGCTCTATCGAGCTGAGTATTCCATTAACTTTAACTAGTAATGACTTCATGACTTTCTTTGCTAACAAAATTTTGACTATTAGAGAAAAAATTACTCATAACCATCCCAAAGATGTATCGTTATCTTTGGTTGCTTTCAGTGATGCCGGTATTTGGTTAGACTCTTTCTCTCCGATTGTTCTGTCTGAGTTATTTTCATTAGTTACTTCATCCAAACCATCAACGTGTTTATTAGATCCCATTCCTGCCAGGCTGCTCAAGGAAGTCCTACCATTATTTAATGCTTCAATCTTAAATATGATCAACTTATCTTTGTTAGTTGGCTATGTACCACAGGCTTTTAAGGTGGCAGTAATTAAACCATTACTTAAAAAGCCATCACTTGACCCAGCTATTTTAGCTAATTATAGGCCAATCTCCAACCTTCCTTTTCTCTCAAAGATTCTTGAGAGGGTAGTTGTAAAACAGCTAACTGATCACCTGCAGAGGAATGGTCTATTTGAAGAGGTTCAGTCAGGTTTTTAGAATTCATCATAGTACAGAAACAGCATTAGTGAAGGTTACAAATGATCTTCTTATGGCTTCGGACAGTGGACTTATCTCTGTGCTTGTTCTGTTGGACCTCAGTGCTGCTTTTGATACTGTTGACCATAAAATTTTATTACAGAGATTAGAGCATGTCATAGGTATTAAAGGCACTGCGCTGCGGTGGTTTGAATCATATTTGTCTAATAGATTACAGTTTGTTCATGTAAATGGGGAATCTTCTTCACAGACTAAAGTTAATTATGGAGTTCCACAAGGTTCTGTGCTAGGACCAATTTTATTCACTTTATACATGCTTCCCTTAGGCAGTATTATTAGACGGTATTGCTTAAATTTTCATTGTTACGCAGATGATACCCAGCTTTATCTATCCATGAAGCCAGAGGACACACACCAATTAGCTAAACTGCAGGATTGTCTTACAGACATAAAGACATGGATGACCTCTAATTTCCTGCTTTTAAACTCAGATAAAACTGAAGTTATTGTACTTGGCCCCACAAATCTTAGAAGCATGGTGTCTAACCAGATCTTTACTCTGGATGGCATTTCCCTGACCTCTAGTAATACTGTGAGAAATCTTGGAGTCATTTTTGATCAGGATATGTCATTCAAAGCGCATATTAAACAAATATGTAGGACTGCCTTTTTGCATTTACGCAATATCTCTAAAATCAGAAAGGTCTTGTCTCAGAGTGATGCTGAAAAACTAATTCATGCATTTATTTCCTCTAGGCTGGACTATTGTAATTCTTTATTATCAGGTTGTCCTAAAAGTTCCCTAAAAAGCCTTCAGTTAATTCAAAATGCTGCAGCTAGAGTACTGACGGGGACTAGCAGGAGAGAGCATATCTCACCCGTGTTGGCCTCTCTTCATTGGCTTCCTGTTAATTCTAGAATAGAATTTAAAATTCTTCTTCTTACTTATAAGGTTTTGAATAATCAGGTCCCATCTTATCTCAGGGACCTCGTAGTACCATATCACCCTAATAGAGCGCTTCGCTCTCAGACTGCAGGCTTACTTGTAGTTCCTAGGGTTTGTAAGAGTAGAATGGGAGGCAGAGCCTTCAGCTTTCAGGCTCCTCTCCTGTGGAACCAGCTCCCAATTCAGATCAGGGAGACAGATACCCTCTCTACTTTTAAGATTAGGCTTAAAACTTTCCTTTTCGCTAAGGCTTATAGTTAGGGCTGGATCGGGTGACCCTGGACTATCCCTTGGTTATGCTGCTTTAGACGTAGACTGTGGGGGGGTTCCCATGATGCACTGTTTCTTTCTCTTTTTGCTCTGTATGCATCACTCCGCATTTAATCATTAGTGATCGATCTCTGCCCCCCTCCACAGCATGTCTTTTTCCTGGTTCTTTCCCTCAGCCCCAACCAGTCTCAGCAGAAGACTGCCCCTCCCTGAGCATGGTTCTGCTGGAGGTTTCTTCCTGTTAAGAGGGAGTTTTTCCTTCCCACTGTTGCCAAGTGCTTGCTCACAGGGGGTCGTTTGACCGTTGGGGTTTTTCATGATTGTTGTATGGCCTTGCCTTACAATATAAAGCACCTTGGGGCAACTGTTTGTTGTGATTTGGCGCTATATAAAAAAAAAGTTGATTGATTGATTGACTGCATTTATATTGCGCTTTTCCATCTGCATCAGACGCTCAATGTGCTTTACACATCAATGCCTTGCATTCACCCCGATGTGAGGCTGCTGCCATGCAAGGTGCCCACTGCACATCGGGAGCAAGTAGGGGATTAAGTACCTTGCCCAAGAGCCCTTAGTGATCTTCTGGTCAGGCTGGAATTTGAACCGAGGATCCTCTAGTCTCAAGCCCAATGCTTTATCCACAGGGGTGGGCAATCATGTGCCATGAAGGGCCGAAACACCACAGGTTTTCCTTACTACCAATCATCTCAGCAGGAGATTTCATTGACAATCAGGTGTTTATGCTCAGGGGAGAAGCTCATCAGCAACCCACCTGCTGAGTTGACTGGTTGCAAGGAAAACCTGCAGTGTCTCAGCTCTCCCTGCCCACCCCTGCAGTCCTGTCTTCTAGACCATTACCTCCTCAAGGTTCCTTATGGGCATGCAGGGTCCCCCAAACCTGATTTCGTTGCTGAAAAGATGATGTCAATAGCGTTGAGAGACCAGCTCATCAATTCCATGGTTATTCCGAATGGAGTTTGAAGAATTCTCAGTCTGGTGAAGTTGGGACTTTGAAGGTTGAGACAGAGATAGAGAGAAACAGGAGGAGAGGAGAGAGGAGGAGATGCGACCACCCTCGCCAGAGTCCCAGACCTCCCCCTCCAGTAAACGGCTAAATAATCTTAAGAAACATTGTAGAAAAAAAAAACAATACTAGTTTCTAACCTCAGGAAGGTAGACAGCGAGCGACAACCTTATATTTAAGCCCTGTCAGACATATCAAAAATGTGGAGGAACCATTCCGACACGGCAAATATTGCCATAATCTGATGCGGTCGGGAGGAAAAGAGACGTGGTCAGCCATGGTCTGAATGCATCCGGACTGCCTCATGCACACCTGCAGGATGCAGCCCAAACATATTTCAGATAAAAGTCAGATGACACAGACTGCTGTCAGACGGCACTGACATTGGAGCTGTCACTTACCCACTCATTCACCTATGCAATCAAATCTCCGTTTGTCCTCACATTCTCAGCACTAAACTGACCTCTCATCAGTGTGTGTCTCACATGATGGAGTGTGCGCATGTACGTGCATAGAACAGGTGATCCAAGTGAAGAGTGTGTGTCCACTCACCTGCGCACGTGTTCACAATGGCTGAATGAGCCGTGTGTGCCTGCATGTGCCTGCGTGTGTAGAACAGGTGATCAAAGCAGTATGCGAGTGTGTGCCTGAAATGTTCGGTCAGCTGTGGGTATATGTGTTCATAAACACTGTACCAGCCACTCATCGTGCGCACGTGAGCACAGGAGCTGTCCATCCAGAGAGTGCGCAAACAGGTTGACAACGGTCAGTGATCGCTTTCTGTCTATCTGAAAAATCCCTTTTGGTGTTTGATCAGTATATACTTGCATTGCTAGATTGTACTTATCCGGCTGGACTCCGTAACTGCTGTTGGACTGTGCTGGCAGTGCACCAACTTCCCATATGTGTGCAACTTTCAGATGCAGCCAGTGGACTTTCTCTTTTCTAAACTCTTTTTTATTGTCATTTTACTTGTTACGCATATTAACACAACTGTAGTTGGATTACCGTTGTGGGACAGCACTTCACATGGGATTTATTCATACGAGTGGTGGATTATGCATTTGTTATCCGATCGACGTTGCCAGCACACAGCGCAGCTAGGTGAAAGGGACTTGACCAGCTGTTTGCACTGCACTGTGGAACACAAGGTACAGGTAGTGAGTGTTTATTTATGTCGTCATGTGCTGGGCAAACATTTCCACATCATACCTGCTTCAGACTTAGGAGGTGTACGTATAATAATACGTGTGTTATGGTGGTGGCATCCCATTCAGCTGCATTGTGGGGCGCTGCACCGAGCCTCTGACACGCACACAGTGCCACATACATGTTATTACATAACAACATTTCCTTCGCCCTCCCTGGCCAGGGTCCAGTGGAGGTGGACAAACATGGCATAACATTTCGGCAGGCTTTGCTATGACAGATCAGAGCTCAATCAGCTGTGATCAGATGGTTTCAAATGCTGTTTTGATGCCGTGAGAATATGTAAATTGTGGTCAGATGGTCATCAGATTATACATGGATCGCCGTCAGATAGGTGTCCAACTCAACCACATGGGATGTGCAGCCAGTACATTCTGAGTGCCGGTCCCAAGCCCGGATAAATGTGGAGGGTTGCGTCAGAAAGGGCATCTGGCATAAAACATGCCAACCCAACTATGCAGACTAAGAATCGAATTTCCATACCAGATCGGTCGTGGCCCAGGTTAACAATGTCCGCCACCAGTGCTGTTGCCCAACAGGGTGCCGGTGGAAATTGGGCTTCTGCTGGGTGAAGATGATGAAGAAGAGGAGGAGAACATTTCCACAAACAGTGGAGAAGAAGAAAACTAGAAGGGTGGAAATGAGAGTGGGGACTTTAAATGTTGGTAGTATGACTGGTAAAGGGAGAGAGCTGGCTGATATGATGGAGAGGAGAAAGTTAGACATATTGTGTGTGCAAGAGACCAAGTGGAAGGGAAGTAAGAGCAGGAGCATCGGCGGTGGGTACAAGTTGTTGTACCATGGTGAGGACAGGAAGAGAAATGGTGTTGGGGTCATTTTAAAGGAAGAGTATGTTAAAAGTGTGTTGGAGGTGAAGTGACTGTCTGACAGGGTGGAGTGTGAAGTTGGAAATTGAAGGGGTGATGATGAATATCAACAGTGCATATGCCCCACAGGTAGGTTGTGAGATGAAGGAGAAAGAAGATTTCTGGAGTGTATTAGATGAGGTGGTGGAGAGTGTGCCCAAGCATGAAAGATTGGTGATAGGAGCGGACTTCAATGGGCATGTTGGTGAAGGGAACAGAGGTGATGAGGAAGTAATGGGTAGATATGGTATCAAGGATAGGAAAGGGGAAGGACAGATGGTAGTTGATTTTGCAAAAAGGATGGAAATGGCTGTGGTGAATACCTACTTAAAAAAGGGAGGAGCACAGGGTAACATAAGAGTGGAGGAAGGTGCACACTTCTTTATAGGAGATGCAAGCTAAAAGCAATCAGAGACTGTAAGGTGGTGGCAGGAGAGAATGTCGTTAGACAGCATAGGATGGTTGTTTGTAGGATGACTTTAGAGGTAAAGAAGAAGAAGAGAGTGAGAACTCTACAGAGGATCAGATGGTGGAAGCTGAAGGAGGAAGATTGTTGTGTGAAATTTAGCGAGCAGGTGAGAGAAGCACTAGTTGGAGGGGAAGCAATTTTGGACAACTGGAAAAGTACTGCAGATGTGGTGAGGGAGACAGCTAGGGCAGTACTGGGTATGACATCTGGACAGTGGAAGGAAGACACGGAGACTTGGTGGTGGAATGAAGAGGTCCAAGAAAGCATAAGGAGAAAGGTTGGCGAAAAAGTTTTGGGATAGTCGGAGAGATGAAGAAAGTAGACAGGAGTACAAGGAGATGCGGTGTAAGGCAAAAAGAGAAGTGGCAAAAGCGAAGGAAAAGGCATATTGCAAGCTGTACAAGAAGTTGAATAGTAACGAAGGAGAAAAGGACTTGTACCGATTGACCAGACAAAGGGACAGAGCTGGAAAGGATGTGCAGCAGGTTAAGGTGCGTTTACACATAACTAAGACACGTTATGAATGTCATTTTTCTGTCATTTGTGACACATTCCTGACATTCTTAATGTGACTTAATACATCTGAATAGGTTTCTTAATAGTGCGTGTTGGTGCGTGATATTCTTGATATTCGTGGAGCATGTTTCTGCCTGTCAAAAAATCTTCCACGAATGTCACACACCACCCTCATTTCGTCTCACATCGTGGAGGTCGCAACTGAGCATATTGATCCATCTTGATGAGTAGTGATCCTTAATAGAACGTGACAACGTTCGTAGTGGTTCCTGTGATGGTTCTTGGAGCCCAAACTGTCATGCGTTATTACGAAATGACACGGAAACTGTCAAGTTTTGACACGACTTGTAACCGGCGTTACATTTCACTGCGCGCCACGATGAATCAGTTTTCTGTCATGTGCGCACAATTAAACTCGGCTCCAAGTGTCGTTCCACAGTTCCTGCTGAAGCTCTCCATGACGCTCCTGCAGTGTTTCACTGCTGTTGTAACCGATGAGTGGGAGAACGAGTCTGAGCAACCAGAGGAGCGAGAGGAGCTCAGGTGCAGCCAGACATCTCTGCACCTCCTCCAGTCCGGCGGAGGAAGAAGCGCGCGCACAATTAAACCCCACTGCACCGCAATTAGTTTGATTGCTGACACCAAGTCGGCTAAAAGTGTCATTGCAGTGCTCTTCAGCGGGCTCCTGCAGGTGTTCCACCTGCTGCATGTGCCTGATGTTTGGGAAAATGCGCGAGACGAAGCTGCAATGAAGCCACACATCTGGCTCTGTCCTCCTCCCCTCTCTCGTGCCACTCCATGGCACAGAGCCCAACTATGCATGCAGTCACAAAGTTCTTCTGAAAAACTGGAGCGATCTGATTCGGTTGGATGAATATGGGTGTGGTGTGGAGACAATTCACCTTGTTCACAACGTGACAGCACTTAACGACGCGCTGTTACGCGCTGTTACGCGCAATAGCGCGCAACAATGCGGAAACACTATTCTTGACTGTGCATAATGGTTCCTGATAATTCTCCAGCAACACGTGCCATTAATCGTAACATGTGGTAACAGGTTGCAGCAGTTCCTGAGGAGACCTGACGCCTCTGCCCCGAATAATCACATTCGTGATCAGCGGCCAAGAATGTGTACTTCGTGGCATTCGTGACTTGTCGTCGTTATGTGTAAACGCAGCATTAGGGTGGTAAAAGATGCACATGGTAATGTGCTGACAAGTGAGGAGTGTGTGCTGAGAAGGTGGAGGGAATATTTTGAAGAGCTGATTAATAAAGAAAATGAGCGAGAGAAAAGGCTGGATGATGTGGTGAGAGTAAATCAGGAAGTACAAGAGATTAGTAAGGAAGAAGTGAGGGCTGCTATGAAGAGGATGAAGAGTGGAAAGGCAGCTGGTCTAGATGACATTCCAGTGGAGGCATGGAAATGTCTAGGAGAGATGGCAGTAGAGTTTTGAACCAGATTGTTTAATAAAATCTTGGAAAGTGAGAGGATGCCTGAGGAGTGGAGACGAAGTGTGCTGGTTCCTATTTTCAAGAACAAAGGTGATGTGCAGAGCTGCAGTAACTACAGAGGCATAAAGTTGATCAGCCACAGCATGAAGTTATGGGAAAGAGTAGTAGAAGCTAGGCTTAGAAAACAGGTGAAGGTCTGTGAGCAGCAATATGGTTTCATGCTGAGAAACAGCACTACAGATGCAATGTTTGCTCTGAGAATACTGTTGGAGAAGCACAGAGAAGGCCAGAAAGAGTTACATTGTGTGTTTGTGGACTTTGTGGACTGCCAAGAGAAGAGCTGTGGTATTTTATGAGGAAGTCTGGAGTGGCAGAGAAGTATGTTAAGGTAGTGCAGGACATGTACAAGAATAGTGTGACAGCAGTGAGATGCGCAGTCGGAATGACAGACTCATTCAAGGTGGAGGTGGGATTACACCAAGGATCAGCTCTGAGTCCTTTCTTGTTTGCAGTGGTGATGGACAGGTTGATGGATGAGATCAGACAGGAGTCCCCATGGACTATGATGTTTGCAGATGACATTGTGATCTGTAGTGAGAGTAGAGAGCAAGTTGAGTCTAGTCTGGAGAGGTGGAGATATGTTTTGGAGAGAAGGGGAATGAAAGTCAGTAGAAGCAAGACTGAGTACATGTGTGTGAATGGGAGGGAGCCCAGTCAATAGTGCAGTTACAAGGAGTAGAAGTGGTGAAAGTAGATCAGTTTAAATATTTGGGGTCAACTGTTCAAAGTAATGGAGAGTGTGGTAGAGAGGTGAAGAAGAGAATGCAGGCAGGGTGGAGTGGGTGGAGAAAGGTGGCAGGAGTGATTTGTGACAAAAGAATATCAGCAAGAGTGAAGGGGAAAGTTTACAAGACAGTAGTGAGACCAGCTATGTTGTACGGCTTAGAGACAGTGGCACTAACAAAAAGACAGTTTGGAGCCAAAGTCAGAGAGGCGAGATTGAGATGGTTTGGACATGTGCAGAGGAGGGACCCAGGGTATCAATCAATCAATCAACTTTTTTCTTATATAGCGCCAAATCACAACAAACAGTTGCCCCAAGGCGCTCCATATTGTAAGGCAAGGCCATACAATAATTATGAAAAACCCCAACGGTCAAAACGACCCCCTATGAGCAAGCACTTGGCAACAGTGGGAAGGAAAAACTCCCTTTTAACAGGAAATAAACCTCCAGCAGAACCAGGCTCAGGGAGGGGCAGTCTTCTGCTGAGACTGGTTGGGGCTGAGGGAAAAAACCAGGGTATATAGGGAGAAGGATGCTGAGGATGGAGCCACCAGGCAGGAGGAGAAGAGTGAGGCCAAATAGGAGGTTTATGGATGTGCTGATGGAGGACATGCAGGTGGTTGGTGTGACAGAGGAAGATACAGAGGACAGGGTGAGATGGAAATTATTGATCCGCTGTGGCGACCCCTAATGGGAACAGCCGAAAGACAAAGAAGAAGAAGCCGTCAGATAGGTGTCCCATCTCGACGGCGCCCGGAGAGTGTTGAACATGTGCATCACACTTGGGACTGCTGGCTGATTTTGAGCAACTGTGTCGACTTCCACAGATGGCTGTCAGAATGTTTTGGATCTGAAATATGACACTTTTCGGATGTGCGCCAATTCATGAGTCTGACGCCACTCTGCGTGGTTCTGGCTATGTGTGACGGGGGTATTATCCATATAAGCCATCCTCTGAGCTGGAAAAATAATATTCACCTCAAGCAACAGAGGACGGAAAAACGGAAGCATAGTAACATATACAAAGTGCAAAAACAAGACACCAGAAAAATATTCACTAAATTCAGGTGTGGTGTCAACAAATTTACTGCACACATCAGTGGTCTCCTGCTGGTTATACTACAGCACTCATTGTTGGAAAAATCCATCCATCCATCCATTTTCTTCGCATTATCCGGTGTCAGCAGCTCAAGCAAAGCTGCCAGACCTCCCAATCCACACACACCTCCCCCAGCTCCTTCAGGGAGCCCCGAGGCATTCCCAAGCCAGCCGAGAGACATAGTCCCTCCATCATGTCCTGGGTCTTCCCCGGGGCCTCCTCCCAAATGGACGTGCCTGGAACACGTCTCCAGCGAGGCATCCAGGTGGCATCCAGAAAAGATGCCTGAGCCACCCCAGCTGGCTCCTTTTGACATGGAGGAGCAGCAGCTCGACTCTGAGCTCCTCCTGAGTGACTGAGCTCGTCACCCTATCTCTAAGGGAGCGCCCAGCCACCCTGCGGAGGAAACTCATCTCGACCGCTTGTACTCGTGATCTCGTTCTTTCGGTCAAGAGCCAATGTCATGACCATAGGTGAGCGTCAGAACGTAGATCGATCGGTAAATTGAGAGCTTTGCCCCCTTGCTTAGCTCTCTCTTCACCACGACTGTCCGATACGGCGACCGCATCACTGCTGATGCTGCACCGATCCGTCTGTCGATCTCATGCTCCAGCCGTCCCTCGCTCGTGAACAGGACCCCGAGATACTTAAACTCCTCCACTTTAGGCAGGACACTCCACTGACCTGAAGAGGGCAAGGCATCTTTTTCTGGTCAAGAACCATGGCCTCGGATTTGCAAGGTGCTCATTTTCATTCTGGATCTTTCACACTCAGCTGGCAACACCGCCCCAGTGCACGCTGAAGGTCCTGATTTGACGAAGCCAACAGAACCACAATCGTCCGCAAACAGCAGAGATGAGATTCTGTGTGTCCCAACCCGGACCCCCTCTACGCCCTGGCTGTGCCTAGAAATTCTGTTCATAAAGGTAATGAACAGACCCGGTGACAAAGGGCAGCCCTGGTGGAGGCCAACACGCACTGGAATCAGGTTTGACTTACTACCGTCAATGCAACCAAGCTTCTGCTGTGATTGTACAGGGACCAGATAGCCCTTAGCAAGGAACCCGGACCCTGTACTCCCGGAGCACCCCCCACAGGGTGCCCCAAGGGATACGGTCGAACACCTTCTCCAGATCTAAAGCACAATGTAGACTAGTTGGGGCAAACTCCCATGAACCCTCAAGCACCCGATGGAGGGTGTTGAGCTGGTCCAGTGTGCCGCGACCAGAATGAAAACCACACTGCTCCTCCTGAATCCGAGGTTCGACTATGGGTCGAATTCTCCTCTCCAGTACTCTGGAATAGACTTTACTGCGGAGGCTGAGGAGTGTGATCCCCCTATAGTTGGAACACACCCTCCGGTCCCCCTTCTTAAACAGAGGGACCACCACCCCGGTCTGCCAATACAGAGGCACTGTCCCCGACTCCCATGCGATGTTGTAGAGGCATGTCAACCAAGACAGTCCCACAACATCCAAAGACTTAAGGTACTCAGGATGGATTTCATCCACCCCAGGAGCCTTGCCAACAAGGAGCTTTCTGACCACCTTGGTGACTTCGGCCTGGGTGATGGATGAGTCCGCCTCTGAGTCCCCAGTCTCTGCTTCCTCTTTGGAAGACATGACAATGGGATTGAAGGGATCCTCGAAGTATTCCTTCCACCACCCGACAACATCCCATCAGGGTTAACAGCTCCCCACCCGCACCGTAGACAGTGCTGGTGGAGAGCTGCTTCTGCCTCCTGAGGTGTCGGACGGTTTGCCAGAATTTCTTTGAGGCCGACCGATAGTCCTCCTCCACAGCCTCCCCGAACTCCTCCCAGACCTGAGTTTTTGCCTCTGCAACTGCACGGGGCAGAAGCACGTTTGGCCTGCTGGTACCTGCCAGCTGCCTCCGGAATCCCACTTACCAAAAAAGACAAGTAGGACTCCTTCTTCAGCTTGACGGCATCCTTATTTCCGGCGTCCACCACCGGGTTCGGGGATTGCTGCCACGACAGGCACCAGAGACCTTGCGACGAGCGGCCGCATCGACAGTGGAGGTGGAGAACATGGTCCACTCAGACTCCTTGTCGCCAACCTCCCCTGGGATCTGGGAGAAGCTCTCTCAAGGTTGGGAGTTGAAGACCTCGCTGACACAGGTTCCGCCAGTCATTCCAGCAGACCCTCATGATACGTTTGGGCCTGCCAGGTCTGACTGGCTTCCTTCCCTCCCAGTGGATCCAACTCACCATCAGGTGGTGATCGGTCGACAGCTCAGCCCCTCTCTTCACCCGAGTGTCTGAGACACGTGGCCGAAGGTCAAATGATACAACTACAAAGACGATCATCGACCTCCGGCTCAGGGTGACCCTGGTGCCACGTGCACTTATGGACACGCCTGTGCTCGAACATGGTGTTCATGACGGATAAACTGACTAGCACAGAAGTCCTACAACTAAACACCACTGGGGTTCAGATTGGGGTAGGCTGTGCTTCCGATCACCCCCCTCCAGGTCTCACTGTCACCGCCCACGGTGGGCATTGAAATCCCACCAGGAGAACAATGGAGTCTCAGTTGGAGCACTATCTAGTACCACCTCCCAGGGACTCCAAGAAGGTCGGGTACTCTGCACTTCCGCTCGGCCTGTGAGGCCTGAGACAACAGTGAGAGATCTGCCTCCGTCCCGAAGGCATAGGGAACGCGACCCTCTCATTCACCGGGTGAACTCCAACACATTGCGACGAGCTGGGGAGCAGTAAGCATGCTATCCCAGCTCTCCGCCTCTCCCCATGGGCAATGCCAGAAAAGTGGAGCGTCCAGCCCCTCTCAAGGAGCTGGATACCAGAGCCCAAGCTGTGCGTGGAGGTGAGTCTGACTATCTCTTGTCGGTATCTCTCAACCTTCCACACAAGCTCAGGCTCCTTCCCCCCACTGAGCTGACGTTCCACTCCCAACAGCCAGGGGCTGTGAGCATGGACCGGGCCGCAAGCCACCCGCCCTTGACTGCCACCCAATCCTTTCTGCACCCTACCCCATGGCCCCCTCTGCAGGTGGTGACTCATAGGAGGGCGGGCCGACGTCGCTGTTTCGGGCTGAGCCTAGCCGGGCCCCGTGGGCTAAGGCCCAACCACCAGGGGCTCGCTCACGAGCCCCAACCCCAGGCCTGGCTCCAGGGTGGGCCCCGGCTCCGCCATACCAGGCGACGTCTCTGTCCTTGATTTGTGTACTTGTCATGGGAGCTTCTGAACTGCCCTTAGTCTGACCTTTCACCTAGGACCTGTTTGCCTTAGGAGACCCTACCAGGGGCACAACGCCCAGACAACATAGCTCCTAGGATCATCTGGGTACGTCAAACTTCCCCACCACAATAAGGTGGCAGTTCGAGGGGGAGGTTTGGAAAAATGCCATTGTGAAAACTTTGGAGAATTTTTTTATTGTTTAAATTTTCAATAGCGTCAATGTTATACAGTCTAGTAACACAAAATTTTCAGCACACATAAATGGGGTCCTGCTGGTTATACTACAGCACTCAGTTTGAAAAAATGTGCAAAAATTACATTTTTAGTGATTTTTATCATTAAAATAAATCATAAATGAGCAATAAAATTTCACTAATCCACTGAATTCAATTTTTGCACATTTTTCCAAACTGAGTGCTGTTGTACAACCAGTGGTGGGCACAGCTAATTAACCGCTAATTATTGAAGCTAATGGTTTTGTAAGCAGATTAGCTTTATCAGCTAAATTTAAACAACCATCAGCAGACCAATTATCTTCCGTTAAATTTAGTTCTGCAAACTTTCAGTCTGCTAACATTTTTTTTTGCTGGTAAAGTGAGCAAAGTTTAACTGTCAAAAACATTTGTAAACCCTAAAATCAAATCATTGTAGTCCCTGTCTGTTGTTTGTTTGTGGCAGACTGGGCTGTCGCTGGCTGATGACATCAACATTAAGTGCAAGACGTCCCCGACACAGGGAGCATTGTGTGTAGTTCAGGTTCACTTTGGACATTACAGTGTTACCGTTTGCTCCAGGCAAAATGGAGTTATGTTAACATTATTTTATTTCTTTGTGGCTGGCAAGATAATTTCATCACCTGCACCCAGAATCATCTGATTTTTGGGTGCCAGTACAAGGAATTAAAAGTATTTTTAGACGTCATTTTGGATAATCAGGACGCTTTATGTGGATTCTTTTTCTTCAGAATGTGATGAATCCCACTGAAACTAACAGGTAAGCATTTATACGTATCCATGTGTTTTACCTCTGCCCATCAATATACAGCATTAATGGACGTATTTGATTTATCAGTAAATTACAGGAAAGCCTGTAAAAATCCATTTGCCCTATTGACATTTCAAATCCCGCAAAACTCGGAGAGGTTGCCAGGCGAGATCTCAGTAACATTGAGAACTGCATTGAGATGCTCTGCTCGGCTTCACTTTAACCGCTGCACACGGACAACACCAATTAACATTGCAACATAAAACTATTTTTATATTGTGCTAAACCTCTAAATAATTCTCTGGGTTATAGACATTGTTTATTGCGTTTGTTTTATGTAAACATGGGAGAATCACAGGTTGTCTCTCCATTATTTTCAATGGAGCTGCATGATCTTCCTGATCATGTCGTTCTGGGGAAAGTGAAGTTTGCTCTTTAATGTCTTGATTATTGTCCTTTACAACACTGTTTGTCCTCTTTGTTCCAGACTAATATATAATATGTCTGAAATTGGTTTGCGTTTATTAAATTCCACGCAGATTAAACGTAGTCAACACGGATTATTTGTTATAATTGTTTTAGCAAGTTTTCAGGATATCATGCAGCAGTCTCTTATTAACGTGATGAAAAGCATAAAAAATTACATTTTTGTAGTATAATATTCATTGACCATTGTCATCTGGATTCTCTATATGTTGTTTTACTGCAGCGACTCTCTGGCATGCAAGGGATAATGGGACATGTCAATAGGGCGAATGAAATAGCTGCATTGCTGTTTAAGCCACAGGGTTCAAAGCGTGTGAAAAAAGCAGCAGTTTTTAGTCTGCACTCTAAGAACTAAAACGTTGAATTTAATTGATAAAGTTAACTTTTTCCACATAACATTGTCAATTAAGTGCAAAACAATATTGTAGTTGAAATTAATTAAATCAAACGAAACATTATTACTTAAATCCCTAAAATTAACAATTGCAAGTATATTGAAAATAATAGTATTAATTACATTTAAAATCTCTGTTTCATTTCTTAGAGTGTGGAAAATATGGCATATAATACCGAGATAAACTGTGACTTCTAATATACGTATGTGTGTGTATGTATATATATATATATATATATATATATATATATATATATATATATATATATATATATATATATATATATACATACTCGTGTACATACACACACATACGTATATTAGAAGTCACAGTTATATATATATATATATTACACCAGTATATATATATAGATATACTATATATATATATATATATATATATTCAGTATTCATGTTTTGCAATTAACGGGTGCGGATAATTCACGATTGCAGCTGATTCACATTTTGGGGTTAACAACCCCCTTCTGACCCATACCATGCTACAAGGTCAACAGGTCAACTGAGGATGGCCGTGACCGCTGCCCTCCACACTGCGCTGACCCACCTGGAGCAACAGGGTAACTACGCCTGTCCTTCTCTTCGTGGATAGCTCAGCATTTATCACCATTCCTCTCCCATAGCCTAGTGAGAAAACTGCTGAACCTCGGTCTACCTCATTCCACGTCTTGGATTAGGACTTTCTGTCATGTCACTCACAGAGTCACGATTGGCCCTCATGTATCCACAGCACCAGTTCGCCTCAAGCTGTGTGCTGAGCACACTGCTCTTCACACCTCTACCCCTTCTGACTACACCCCTATCCACACCAGCAACACCTTCATTAAGTAATGCGGATGACACCACAGTGGTCGCTGTAATCACTGGATGAGATGAATCTGCTTAACTGGATGAGGTGGAACAGCTGACATGTGGTGTAGAGAAAATAACCTGTCCCTGAACACATTCAAAACTGAGGAGCTAATCATAGACTTCAGGAGAAATAAAACGGACATTCAGCCCACTGTCATTGGTGGCACCTGTTTGGAGATGGTCAGGGACTTCAGTTTCCTGGGAGTGCACATAGATGAGAAACTGACCTTGGACCTGAACATCACACATTTGGTAAGGAAGGCACAAAAAAAAAAACTCCACTTTATGAGAATCCTCAGGAAAATAACATAAACCAGATATTGCTTTCTCTTTTTACTGCTCTACCATGGACAGCATCCTCAGATATTGCCTCTGAACATGATTTGCCAGATGCACTGTGGCAAACAGGAAAGTGCTCCAGAGGGTTACCAAAATGGTAGAGGAGACCACTGGGTACCCTCTACCCACACTGGAGAACCTTCATGGCTCTTAATGTATCAGGAGAGCAAACACCATCCTAAAGGACTCATCCCACACTGACCATTCTCTGTTTGAGCCACTGCAGTCAGGCAGACAGTACAGGGCCATTAAAGTAAGAACAAACACATATATATCGGGTCTCCCAAAAAAATATTTTATCAGCAAAGAAATGGCCAAAGCATCTGCCTAGGAAATAAATTTATGGCTGGATAGAAAGCTGAACGGTTGAAGTTTTTCATACCAATGTCAATATTGGCTCTGCATTTTGTCAGTCTAGCATAAAGTCCCTGCACCTGTTTGACACTCTTAGTCTGGTGCCAAAATTCAATCATTTTTGTTCGCTGTAGTATGGTTAATCTTGGCATTTTCCTGAGTCTTGCTTGGCATCAACATAAACTTCAGGTTTTCTGCAAGTAAAAAAGAAACATAAGTGATTAAGTTTGTTACGTTTGTAGCATTTAAAGGTCAAACCCATTGTTTTAAATGTTTAAATGTCCCAATGCCGCATGTTCTCCTTGAATTGCTGGCTGTCTGAGTGGTGTCCAAAAAATGAGGTGGGCTTCATAGATAACTGGCAAAGCTTCTGGGGAAAACCTGGTCTTGTTAGGAGAGACGGCATCCATCCCACTTTGGATGGAGCAGCTCTCATTTCTAGAAATCTGGCCAATTTTCTTAAATCCTCCAAACCGTGACTATCCAGGGTTGGGACCAGGAAGCAGAGTTGTAGTCTTACACACCTCTCTGCAGCTTCTCTCCCCCTGCCATCCCCTCATTACCCCCATCCCCGTAGAGACGGTGCCTGCTCCCAGACCACCAATAACCAGCAAAATCTATTAAGCATAAAATTCAAAAAGAAAAAATAATATAGCACCTTCAACTGCACCTCAGACTAAAACAGTTAAATGTGGTCTATTAAACATTAGGTCTCTCTCTTCTAAGTCCCTGTTAGTAAATGATATAATAATTGATCAACATATTGATTTATTCTGCCTTACAGAAACCTGGTTACAGCAGGATGAATATGTTAGTTTAAATGAGTCAACACCCCCAAGTCACACTAACTGCCAGAATGCTCGTAGCACGGGCCGAGGCGGAGGATTAGCAGCAATCTTCCATTCCAGCTTATTAATTCATCAAAAACCCAGACAGACCTTTAATTCATTTGAAAGCTTGACTCTTAGTCTTGTCCATTCAAATTGGAAGTCCCAAAAACCGGTTTTATTTGTTATTATCTATTGTCCACCTGGTCGTTACTGTAAGTTTCTCTGTGAATTTTCAGACCTTTTGTCTGACTTAGTGCTTAGCTCAGATAAGATAATTATAGTGGGCGATTTTAACATCCACACAGATGCTGAGAATGACAGCCTCAACACTGCATTTAATCTATTATTAGACTCTATTGGCTTTGCTCAAAATGTAAATGAGTCCAGCCACCACTTTAATCATATCTTAGATCTTGTTCTGACTTATGGTATGGAAATTGAAGACTTAACAGTATTCCTTGAAAACTCCCTTCTGTCTGATCATTTCTTAATAACATTTACATTTACTCTGATGGACTACCCAGCAGTGGGGAATAAGTTTCATTACACTAGAAGTCTTTCAGAAAGCACTGTAACTAGGTTTAAGGATATGATTCCTTCTTTATGTTCTCTAATGCCATACACCAACACAGTGCAGAGTAGCTACCTAAACTCTGTAAGTGAGATAGAGTATCTCGTCAATAGTTTTACATCCTCATTGAAGACAACTTTGGATGCTGTAGCTCCTCTGAAAAAGAGAGCTTTAAATCAGAAGTGCCTGACTCCGTGGTATAAGTCACAAACTCACAGCTTAAAGCAGATAACCCGTAAGTTGGAGAGGAAATGGCGTCTCACTAATTTAGAAGATCTTCACTTAGCCTGGAAAAAGAGTCTGTTGCTCTATAAAAAAGCCCTCCGTAAAGCTAGGACATCTTACTACTCATCACTAATTGAAGAAAATAAGAACAACCCCAGGTTTCTTTTCAGCACTGTAGCCAGGCTGACAGAGTCAGAGCTCTATTGAGCCGAGTATTCCTTTAACTTTAACTAGTAATGACTTCATGACTTTCTTTGCTAATAAAATTTTAACTATTAGAGAAAAAATTACTCATAACCATCCCAAAGACGTATCGTTATCTTTGGCTGCTTTCAGTGATACCGGTATTTGGCTAAACTCTTTCTCTCCGATTGTTCTGTCTGAGTTATTTTCATTAGTTACTTCATCCAAACCATCAACATGTCTATTAGACCCCATTCCTACCAGGCTGCTCAAGGAAGCCCTACCATTATTTAATGCTTCGATCTTAAATATGATCAATCTATGTTTATTTGTTGGCTATGTACCACAGGCTTTTAAGGTGGCAGTAATTAAACCATTACTGCGGTGGTTTGAATCATATTTATCTAATAGATTACAATTTGTTCATGTAAATGGGGAATCTTCTTCACAGACTAAGGTTAATTATGGAGTTCCACAAGGTTCTGTGCTAGGACCAATTTTATTCACTTTATACATGCTTCCCTTAGGCAGTATTATTAGACGGCATTGCTTAAATTTTCATTGTTACGCAGATGATACCCAGCTTTATCTATCCATGAAGCCAGAGGACACACACCAATTGCAGGATTGTCTTACAGACATAAAGACATGGATGACCTCTAATTTCCTGCTTTTAAACTCAGATAAAACTGAAGTTATTGTACTTGGCCCCACAAATCTTAGAAACATGGTGTCTAACCAGATCCTTACTCTGGATGGCATTACCCTGACCTCTAGTAATACTGTGAGAAATCTTGGAGTCATTTTTGATCAGGATATGTCATTCAAAGCGCATATTAAACAAATATGTAGGACTGCTTTTTTGCATTTACGCAATAGCTCTAAAATTAGAAAGGTCTTGTCTCAGAGTGATGCTGAAAAACTAATTCATGTATTTATTTCCTCTAGGCTGGACTATTGTAATTCATTATTATCAGGTTGTCCTAAAAGTTCCCTGAAAAGCCTTCAGTTAATTCAAAATGCTGCAGCTAGAGTACTAACGGGAACTAGAAGGAGAGAGCATATCTCACCCATATTGGCCTCTCTTCATTGGCTTCCTGTTAATTCTAGAATAGAATTTAAAATTCTTCTTCTTACTTATAAGGTTTTGAATAATCAGGTCCCATCTTATCTTAGGGACCTCATAGTACCATATCACCCCTATAGAGCGCTTCGCTCTCAGACTGCAGGCTTACTTGTAGTTCCTAGGGTTTGTAAGAGTAGAATGGGAGGCAGAGCCTTCAGCTTTCAGGCTCCTCTCCTGTGGAACCAGCTCCCAATTCAGGTCAGGGAGACAGACACCCTCTCTACTTTTAAGATTAGGCTTAAAACTTTCCTTTTTGCTAAAGCTTATAGTTAGGGCTGGATCAGGTGACCCTGAACCATCCCTTAGTTATGCTGCTATAGACTTAGACTGCTGGGGGGTTCCCATGATGCACTGAGTGTTTCTTTCTCTTTTTGCTCTGTATGCACCACTCTGCATTTAATCATTAGTGATTGATCTCTGCTCCCCTCCACAGCATGTCTTTTTCCTGGTTCTCTCCCTCAGCCCCAACCAGTCCTAGCAGAAGACTGCCCCTCCCTGAGCCTGGTTCTGCTGGAGGTTTCTTCCTGTTAAAACAGAGTTTTTCCTTCCCACTGTCGCCAAGTGCTTGCTCACAGGGGGTCATTTTGACCGTTGGGGTTTTTACGTAATTATTGTATGGCCTTGCCTTACAATATAAAGCACCTTGGGGCAACTGTTGTTGTGATTTGGCGCTATATAAATAAATTGATTGATGATTTATTGATATATATATATATAAACCCAACACTTTTGGTTTTGCTCCCATTTTGTATGAGATGAACTCAAAGATCTAAAACTTTTTCCACATACACAATATCACCATTTCCCTCAAATATTGTTCACAAACCAGTCTAAATCTGTGATAGTGCGCACTTCCATCCCACCTCACAGGTGTGCCATATCAAGATGCTGATTAGACACCATGATTAGTGCACAGGTGTGCCTTAAACTGCCCACAATAAAAGGCCACTCTGAAAGGTGCAGTTTTTTTTTTTAGCATTTTAGCATTTTACAGACACACATGCCAAAAAGCATTATGGGAAAATTCAGTGCCACTGGTATTCACACTGCCATAAACACTGCCATCTACTGTATGGCAGTGTTCATTGCCACACATTCACTAAAAGTGCTGAATCACTTAAACAGAATTTTCTATTTTCAAATTGCCTTTTTTTTTTTTACAAATGAAAAAAATGACATGTTTACAAATACAGATTTATTTGTAAAAACCAACACACATGTTAGAGTAACTTGTGTGTTGTTTTTTTTTTTTTTGTTTGTTTTTTATTACATATAGCTTCCAACCACTGATGACAGGAAACTAATTTTCCCATAATGCGTTTTGGCATGTGTGTCTGTAAAACACTAAAACTTTCAAAATTAGTGCATTACTTTAAACTAAAACATATAGCTGATATTTTCACTTTGCAAAATAACAGAGGTGACATTAATTTCAATAACTTGTCTGGAATTGGTTTGTTTAAAATTATGACCATAACTCAAAACTGTCTTGCTGTGCATGACTACTGTGCAAGGTTTTGAAATGGCAACATAACCATTTATGTCTTAAAGAAATTCTGTCATAATGTCACAATATGGCTCTTTGATGTGGCTGTTTTATTTATTTTTATTTGATTTTATTCATTTATTATTGTGAGGTGGTTGTCATGGATGAAAATTATGCTGAAATGTAACTGGTTCATCGACACATTTCAAATGGCAATCAGACACATAAATATTCTCAGTGTTGCATTTTATTTCACAATATTCTTCAAAATGTTGCATTTCTCTGTAAATAAACTCTTATAAAACAGAAAGTCTTATCGTCTTGTAAGTCTCTTGGGTATATGCAGATTAGTCTTGTGAACCTTTTGCGCATGTGGGTGGTGTTTTCAAAATCACAGTCGCATTGCAAGGTCCCAGTAAAGCTGCTCATTAGTTGTGGTTTTATGTTTTGATGGACCATTTAATTAGGTTATGTATGAGATAAAGGCCAGCCAAAAGTAATCACAAGGATTGTTTACCGTTCTTAATTGAGGTTCCATCTTAACACCACAACTAAAGGTTAATGTTCTCTTTCGATATTATTTATTGTCCACACTCCAAATGCTGCTTTTCCGCGTAGGAGTGAAAAGAGCCTCCATCGGAACATGAAAATGGAAAATGATTTGTGGAGGAGCTGAACTTTGGATATTTAATGGGTTCACTGTAAGATGACGGAAATCCAGTACAACCTTCATTAGAATAATCTTTCTTTCATCCAGGTGTGATGCTCAAGTTTCGTGGAGCTTAGAGCAGGTGTAGCCCATCACCACTCCTAATCTGTCCTTTAACTGAGCGCACAGCGCCAGATAATTCTCTGTGCACGTGTAAGTCACAGAGCGAGGTTTAAAGTGAATTGAAAGGTAGATTTGAAGTGACACTGTGTGATTAATTCTGCTGCTCTCTAAATGACCCTCGGCTCTGACTCACAGCAAAAGCTGCTCTAATAGTCTTTCCAATAGTGATTATAATTACAAAAACTGAACCTGTAGGTTAATAAAAATGGTAATTTAACTAATATCTAATTTAATTGCCTTTGAAGATGTACTGAAACATGTTTTCATGCTGGGGGAAAAAGATATTGGAATATCCAGCTGTCAGGATAATAAATTTGACTGTTTCATCACTGTAATCTTCCCACAATCTCCCTTTGTAGTGGTTTCCACCAGAAGCCACTCACATAATAAATCAGCTCCATACTTTCAATTGTTTCATGTGTTTTAGAAGTATTTTAATGTAGTCAAAGGGCACAGTGTGTAGATCCAATAATCTTTGTACACTCAACAAAAATATAAACGCAACACTTTTGGTTTTGCTCCCATTTTGTATGAGATGAACTCAAAGATGCTCAATGCTGATTAGACACCATGATTAGTGCACAGGTGTGCCTTAGACTGTCCACAATAAAAGGCCACTCTGAAAGGTGCAGTTTTGTTTTATTGGGGGGGGATACCAGCCAGTATCTGGTGTGACCACCATTTGCTTCATGCAGTGCAACACATCTCCTTCGCATAGAGTTGATCACGTTGTCAATTGTGGCCTGTGGAATGTTGGTCCACTCCTCTTCAATGGCTGTGCGAAGTTGCTGGATACTGGCAGGAACTGGTACACGCTGTCATATACGCCGATCCAGAGCATCCCAAACATGCTCAATGGGTGACATGTCCGGTGAGTATGCTGGCCATGCAAGAACTGGGACATTTTCAGCTTCCAAGAATTGTGTACAGATCCTTGCAACATGGGGCCGTGCATTATCCTGCTGCAACATGAGGTGATGTTCTTGGATGTATGGCACAACAATGGGCCTCAGGATCTCGTCACGGTATCTCTGTGCATTCAAAATGCCATCAATAAAATGCACCTGTGTTCTTCGTCCATAACAGATGCCTGCCCATACCATAACCCCACCGCCACCATGGGCCACTCGATCCACAACATTGACATCAGAAAGCCGCTCACCCACACGACGCCACACACGCTGTCTGCCATCTGCCCTGGACAGTGTGAACCGGGATTCATCCGTGAAGAGAACACCTCTCCAACGTGCCAAATGCCAGTGAATGTGAGCATTTGCCCATTCAAGTCGGTCACGACGACGAACTGGAGTCAGGTCGAGACCCCGATGAGGACGACGAGCATGCAGATGAGCTTCTCTGAGACGGTTTCTGACAGTTTGTGCAGAAATTCTTTGGTTATGCAAACAGATTGTTTCAGCAGCTGTCCAAGTGGCTGGTCTCAGATGATCTTGGAGGTGAACATGCTGGATGTGGAGGTCCTGGGCTGGTGTGGTTACACGTGGTCTGCGGTTGTGAGGCTGGTTGGATGTACTGCCAAATTCTCTGAAACGCCTTTGGAGAAGGCTTATGGTAGAGAAATGAACATTCAATACACGAGCAACAGCTCTGGTTGACATTCCTGCTGTCAGCATGCCAATTGCACGCTCCCTCAAATCTTGCAACATCTGTGGCATTGTGCTGTGTGATAAAACTGCACCTTTCAGAGTAGCCTTTTATTGTGGACAGTCTAAGACACACCTGTGCACTAATCATGGTGTCTAATCAGAATCTTGATATGGCACACCTGTGAGGTGGGATGGATTATCTCAGCAAAGGAGAATTGCTCACTATCACAGATTTAGACTGGTTTGTGAACAATATTTGAGGGAAATGGTGATATTGAGTATGTGGAAAAAGTTTTAGATCTTTGAGTTCATCTCATACAATGGGAGCAAAACCAAAAGTGTTGCGTTTATATTTTTGTTGAGTGTATTTGAAGAGTTTCAGTCAGGTTTCAGAATTCATCATAGTACAGAAACAGCATTAGTGAAGGTTACAAATGATCTTCTTACGGCCTCAGACAGTGGACTCATCTCTGTACTTGTTCTGTTAGACCTCAGTGCTTCTTTTGATACTGTTGACCATAAAATTTTATTACAGAGATTAGAGCATGCCTGTTGTGTGGGCCGCTGAAGAGGAGGTACTGCTGGCCCACTACCACCAGAGGGCGCTCTGCTTGGAGTGCGGGCTCCAAGCACGAGAGGGCGCCAGACCCAGAGGAAGTGACAGCTGTCACTCATCACACCAGCTGTCACTCATCTACACCACCACTTAAGCCGGACTGCAACACCACCTCCCCGCCGAGAAATCGACTACCGAGAGGTACGTTCTCTGCTACTGACACATTGTGTTATAATCCAGTTCTCATTTGCAGCCCTATTCTTGTGGACGGAGCCTTATCTGGGACTTCGGCGCTTGGCGTAACGACGACGACTGCGCCTTACTCTCTGGACAGATAAGTGGTTACACAAGAGTTGCACGAGTGTGTGATTCGGAGGTGGAGGTTCCCCCTCCTAACGGTGTACAGACCGAGGACCACTGAGTGTACAGACTTACACTCATTCATCTTGTTTTTGCTTTTTGCCAGCAGTACCAGGGTCGACAGTCGAAGACAGAGGTCACCTGGGGATTCGGGACTTGGCGGCTCCGGTGTTCTTCAGGCCGTTGGTGGTGGAAGCCGTGTGGGACGCGGCCTCTCTCTCATCGGGGTCTCCTATCTTCGAGCCTGCCCACACGTCACCTGGTGTTAATTGACTTTGCAGATTTTGTGTGTTTAGTTGTGTATTGTCACAACATTAAATTGTTACCTTTTGGCTTACTCATTGTCCGTTCATTTGCGCCCCCTGTTGTGGGTCCGTGCTACGACACCTTCCCAACAATGCCATAGGTATTAAAGGCACTGTGCTGCGGTGGTTTGAATCATATTTATCTAATAGATTACAATTTATTCATGTAAATGGGGAATCTTCTTCACAGACTAAGGTTAATTATGGAGTTCCACAAGGTTCTGTGCTAGGACCAATTTTATTCACTTTATACATACTTCCCTTAGGCAGTATTATTAGACAGCATTGCTTAAATTTTCATTGTTACGCAGATGATACCCAGCTTTATCTATCCATGAAGCCAGAGGACACACACCAATTAGCTAAACTGCAGGATTGTCTTACAGACCTAAAGACATGGATGACCTCTAATTTCCTGCTTTTAAACTCAGATAAAACTGAAGTTATTGTACTTGGCCCCACAAATCTTAGAAACATGGTGTCTAACCAGATCCTTACTCTGGATGGCATTACCCTGACCTCTAGTAATACTGTGAGAAATCTTGGAGTCATTTTTTATCAGGATATGTCATTCAATGCACATATTAAACAAATATGTAGGACTGCTTTTTTGCATTTGCGCAATATCTCTAAAATTAGAAAGGTCTTGTCTCAGAGTGATGCTGAAAAACTAATTCATGCATTTATTTCCTCTAGGCTGGACTATTGTAATTCATTATTATCAGGTTGTCCTGGATCAGGTGACCCTGAACCATCCCTTAGTTATGCTGCTATAGACTTAGACTGCTGGGGGGTCCCCATGATGCACTGAGTGTTTCTTTCTCTTTTTGCTCTGTATGCACCACTCTGCATTTAATCATTAGTGATCTCTGCTCTCTTCCACAGCATGTCTTTTTCCTGGTTCTCTCCCTCAGCCCCAACCAGTCCCAGCAGAAGACTGCCCCTCCCTGAGCCTGGTTCTGCTGGAGGTTTCTTCCTGTTAAAAGGGATTTTTTCCTTCCCACTGTCGCCAAGTGCTTGCTCACAGGGGGTCGTTTTGACCGTTGGGGTTTTTCCGTAATTATTGTATCGCTTTTCCTTACAATATAAAGCACCTTGGGGCAACTGTTTGTTGTGATTTGGTGCTATATAAATAAAATTGATTTGATTGCTTTATTTCACTTTATCCTAATTTTTCCCAGCTAAAACCCTGAAGAGCATATGTCTGTGAGTAATATTTAATATTTTTATGTTAAACCGACCTGTTATGGTCTTCTGAAACAGTTGATACATGTATTTTATCACTTAAAAACGGGACCAATGCTAACGTGTTAGCATGTCTATGGCGTTTTCAATGTTAAAGTTAGCATTAAGCTGTTTGCATCAGCAAGTTTGTGTTGATTTGTTTTCTGTATAATTAATGGCTCAGCGTTCGTTGTCGTAAAAGAGTCAAATTGTAATTTTTTTAATTTATTTTTATTCATATATTATAACAACAACAACAATAGTCTACATAATAGACAATAATAGTCAATAATAATAGACTAATAATGTTACAATACAATTTTAGAGAAAGAGACAAAAAGAACCTAATGAAACAAAACACAGCAGAAAAGATAAAACTATGTAACAATGAAAATAAATAAATACATATAGAAATAAATAACTGTTTCCTGAGCAACACCTAGTGAGTAGCCTACTTTCGTTTAGGTTTTGAAACCTTGGTTCTGAAGTGTTTTTGTGTGATGTGCACAATTTTCAGTATTTTGACTAATACTACCAGTCATTTACAAGCCTAAATAAACTTTTATAAAAACAACAACAAAAAAAAATCAGTCCGTTTTTGATTATTAACATTTACTTGTACTTTTACTTTCAATACTTGAGTACATTTCATACTTAAGTAATACTTAAGTACAATAAATACTAGATACTTTAAGACTTTTACTTGAGTAGCATTGCAATCAGTGACTTGAACTTCTACCAAAGTCATTTTTTTAATGGGTATCTGTACTTTTACTTAAGTGTGATTTTCCGGTACTTTATACAACACTGTGTAAGTCACATGTAGAAATGTAGTAGGGGTTCCAAATCAGATAATATATTCAGGAGTATAATTTCATTTCTTATTTATATGAAGCCAATGATATGCTCCCGGGGCTATCATTTATCTGAGCCTTTTTGCAGAGCTGCGCTTTAAGAGAATTTATCTTTTAGACCCATCACCACAAAGACAATGAGCTGCAGAGCTGTGGAGTCAAACAGGGAAGACCGAGGCTGAGCGCGTTCACGATCCTGGAAAGACAGGGTCATGTTACAGGTGAGACCCATTACTCTTATCTGGATCCATTCTCAGTCCAACCATACTTTTCTTAAAAGCCAGGTCATGTGTGTTCAGGGCAGGTTTTACTGTACATCAGCACGGCACTACAAACTGAGTGAGCTTCAGGTTTCTGACAGTACACATCATCAGATGTCTGCGATAGCATAGGCGACACAATGCAGCTTGTCCCTGTCGCTGAGAAGTAGTGCCACAGTGTTGCCCACTGCATCTAATAAAATGGTGATGTAGAACTCTTCAGTTTTTAGGAGCTGTTAGCCCTGAGGCTAAGGCTAATGGTTTACTCACTTCCCGACAAGCCCTCGGGCTCCAGCGAGTCTCACATTGTCAAGCTGCACTCATTAACTCCTATAAGTCCTGCAGAGACATATGTGACACGGCCACACAATGGAGTCCTTCTCAGTGAAACTGCAACAGAAAGACACACATTCACATGCACCATAGAGGAAATTTACAGTGTGGTTTTGTTTGTGTCTGGTACTGTACACACACACACACACACACGTGTTAGGCCTGTCAAAGTTAACACAATGGTAATGCATTAGCACCAGTTTTTAACACATTTTTTTTGAGATATTGTCATGTAAACATGTTTTGTTTATTTACTTTTTATCTCATCAATTACACTTTGTGCAGAGCTGTAGTAGTAAACCCAAAATACTCATTGTTAACAATATATTAATTGTCATTACTATTTTTAAGATTATTCTTTTCATTATTATTGTTATTGTTGTTGTTTGTAAACACAAGTCTTTAAATGTCTTCAAAAGCAGACCTTTATGAATGGGGGGGGGGGGGGGGCAGGAAAATCTCATTTATTTTGGGGGGAATTTACTACCTGATTGGCCTGGAGGAAGGTAATATCATCAGAAACTAGAAGTGCACGATACCGGGAATTTTGGTATTGATCCGATACCAAGTAAATACAGGCCCAGTATCGCCGATATCGATACCGATTCCAGTACTTTTTTCATATTTAAGCTTCATAGATGCAAAAGTGCCAAAAGACCTAGGATAGAATTTCACCAAACATTGTATGTGACAACAAAATACTTTAAAATCACAATCAATCATTTTTGTGTTAAAAAAATATCACTCAACACAACTTAAAACAAAATCTCCTGAGGTAGAGGGCTGACAAACCACAATACAAGGGTTTTACACGAGGATCGTTCAATATCAATACCAGCGTTGGTATCGATATTATCGATATTAGGATCGATCCGCCCACCTCTACCAGCAACAGACTTGCTGTGCATCTGAAGTGATGTAGGTTTGCAAAGTTTCCTTGTGGAACTCAGGCTGTTATAGCTGTGAGCCGGTTAGCCAGACTTAAGAAACAGAGCAGACACCAGACTTATAGCAAAGCTGACATGTGTGTCCTTAGTCTTGAGTTTCATTAATCCGGTATAGATCAATAAAAAATGCTTTTATCTGGCATTTCTGCTCATTGGGATTGTTTCTGCTGCAGGGTTACTGATGCTCATGCTTCCTCCCACATTCAAACACATGCAGGTTTGTCTGTCTGCTGCAGGGGAAATAGATTTGCAGCTGCATATCTGAAGCATGAATGAGCCAAATCTGATTCTTATAAAGCATTGATTCATTTCGTTTTGCTTAGAGCAGAGAGAAAAGTCACAGAGTGGTGCCAGTTGTTTAAGTGACAAAGCAGTAAAGCCATGAAATGCTTCATTATGAATCATCTGCACTATTTGGTGATGCTACATATTCTTAGAATCATATTCCTAGATGTGCAGAGGCAGCTTTAATGCATCATTTTCATAAAAAGGCTTGTTTCATTCTAGTCCTGTCTGTCCTGGTGATGCAGACAATATTTAGGGGTCCAAGCCCCGCAGGGATGGAACCAGCACTGTTCCTAGTCCCAGTAGGGCTGGAACTCCTTACATGATTTTAAGATGTAATTCAAATGTACGGTGCATCCAGAAAGTATACACAGCACTTCACTTTTTCCACATTTTTTATGTTGCAGCTTTATTCCAAAATGGTTGAAATTCTTTTTTTCCCCTCAAAATTCTACATGCAACACCCCATAATGACAATGTGAATTTTTTTTTTTCTTTTTTTTTTTTAGATTTTTGCAAAATTGATTAAAAAATGAAGAAATCACATGGGCATAAGTATTCACAGCCTTTGCCATGGAGCTCAAAATTGAGCTCAGGTGCATCCTGTTTCTACTGATCATCCTTGAGATGTTTCTACAGCTTAATTGGAGTCCACCTGGGGTAAATTCAGTTGATTGGACATGATTTGGAAAGACACACACCTGTCTACATATAAGGTGCCACAGTTGACAGTGCATGTCAGAGCACAAAGCAAGCATGAAGACAAAGGAACTGTCTGTAGACCAGCGAGACAGGATTGTCTTGAGGCACAAATCTAGGCAAGGGTACAGAAACATTTCTGATGCTTTGAAAGTCCCAATAAGCACAGTGGCCTCCATTATCCAGTGGCCTTAATGGAAAAAAAGTTTGGCTCCACCTAGACCCTTCCTAGAGCTGGCCACCCATCTAAATTGAGTGATCGGCGGAGGAGGGGCTTAGTCAGAGAGGTCACCAAGAACCCGATGGCCACTCTGTCAGTGCTTCAGCATTCCTCTGTGGAGACAGGAGAACCTTCCAGAAAGACAACCATCTCTGCAACAATCCACTATTCAAGCCTGTATTGGTAGAGTGGCCAGATGGAAGCCACTCCTCAGTAAAAGGCATCTGGCAGCCTGCCTGGAGTTTAGAAATGGCATCTGGATGACTTTCAGACCATAAGAAACAAAATTCTCTGGTTTAATGAGACAAAGATTGAACTCTTTGCGTATATGTCAATTTTGGAGAAAACCAGGCACCATCCCTACAGTGAAGCATGGTGGTGGCAGCACCATGCTGTGGGGATGGTTTTTCAGCAGCAGGAACTGGAGGACTAGTCAGGATTGAGGGAAAGATGGATGCAGCAATGTACAGAGACATCCTGGATGAAAACGGGTTCCAGAGTGCTCTTGACCTCAGTCTGTGGTGACGGTTTATCTTTCAGCAGGACAATGACCCTCAGCACACAGCCAAGATATCAAATGAGTAGCTTCAGGACAGCTCTGTGAATGTCCTTAAGTGGTCCAGCCACAGCCCAGACCTGAATCTTATTGAACCTCTCTGGGAAGATCTACAAATTGTTGTGCACAGATGCTCCCCATCCAACTTGATGGAGCTTGTGAAGGGGTGCAAAGAGGAAGGGCCAAACTGCCCAAAGATAGGTGCATCAAGGTTGTGGCATCATAATCAAGAGGACTTGAGGCTGTAATTTCTGCCAAATGTGCAGAGACAAAGTATTGAGCAAAGGATGTAAATACTTATGTACATTATGTACATGTAATTTATTAGTTTATTTTTTATTATTTTCCATAAATTTGCAAAAAATGTCAACAAAAGTTTTCATGTTGACATTATGGGGTGTTGTGAGTGGAATTTTGAGGGAAAAAATTAATTTACTCCATTTTGGAATAAGGCTGTAACAAAATATGGAAAAAGTGAAGCGCTGTAAATACTTTCTGGATGCAATGCATAAGCAATAACCACCACTGATTCGGGTGATGATGGTGACAGTGATGGGTGATGATGATGATGATCATGATGATGATGATGGTGATTGTGATTGACTTCATGATGATTATGATATTGATGATAATGATGATGGCGATGTTGACAATACTAATGATGGTCATTGTGATTGAGGTTATGATGATGATGGTGATGTTGATAATGATGATGGTGATTGAGGTTATGATGATGTTGGTGATTGTGATATTGATAGTGATGATGGAGACTGTAGTTAAGGTTATTGTGATGATGGTGATTTTGATGATAATGATAATGGGTGATAATTGTAAGTGTGGTTATGAGAATGATTGTGGCGATGTTGACAGTGATGAGGATTGTGATTGTGATGATTATGATGTTGATGTTGACAATGATGATAATTATGATGGGTAGCAGTTTTGCTGATCATGTTCAGGTTCAATAAACAAGTGTGTTATCTGAAAAATATTGGGTTTTCATGATGTCTGAACTATTCTGTTGCCAGGGTGGAATGATTGTATAGCATATTGTGACATTACAGTTTTTCTCAATTTATAAGACACTAAATTCCATTGACTACTCGTTCAATAAGAACCCTCAGTTTATTGTTGTTTTTCTGCCACCATATTCTCCCTTCCTTAATACTATAGAGGAATTCTTTTCAGCGTGGAGGTGAAAGGTATATGAGCGGCATATACTCATGACAATAGTTTGCAGTCAATGGACTCGGCATGTGATGATGTGTCTGTTGATGCATGCCAGGGCTGGATCAGACACACAAGGTCTTTCTTTCCACGTTGCCTGTCCAGAGAAAGTATAGCTTGTGATGTTGATGAGGTCCTGTAACCTAATCAAGCTGACAGAATTGATGCAGATGTGGTGTAAATACTGTAATGTTATACAGTATACTGTACTGTGAACAATATTGTGCTGTAAGATTATTTCTAATTTTGTAATGTACAGTCAGGGACTGTAATGGTCCCCTCTGACTCAATTGTGAGTTGCATTTGTGTTCTAGTTGTCATTTTTGGAGACTACATCATTTTTAACACTTTTACAGTGCAGTGTGTTAATTTTAATCAGTGTGTGCACAGTTTGACTGGAGTGTTCTAATTTTGACAATAAAGTGCGCTTATGACACAAGTGTGCAGTGCTTTGTGAAATGTGTCCTATTTTGGGGAAATAGTGTGCAATATTTTGGGAAATGCATGCTATTTTTCAGGAATAGTGTTTTATCAATTGAGAAAAACTGTAAAACCACAAGAATTGGGTGCACAAGTTTGAATTTATTTTGGATCCTCTCTAAGGGCCCCTTCACACATAATGCGATTGAAGCTGACAAGTGCACGAAGGAGGAATTGCATGCAGTCATGAAAAATCAGAGCTGTCTCCAACACCTCGTACACCTGTCGCTACAATTATTCACACACACTGGTGGCCAAAAGACAAAGACTGCCTTGTGAGAGCCCATTCAATCCCTCTTGTGGCAGGTGTCGGCCAAATTCCATGTGACACACACGGACATCCAACACCGCTCACTGGACATTTTCGCGCTGTCAGCACGAAAACAGTGAGCACATGACCACTTTCGAGCTGGCTGTGGAATTTATCTAAGTGCCCCCATGACTGTGGAGTTGCCAAGCAACACAATGTCGGCTTCCCCCTCAACACATGGGTAGTGCGTGTGTATCGCACGTGTTGTGCCCCTCCCCTGCCCCCCACAACACGTGGGTGCGTGTGTTTCATGCTCCCCCCCACTCCCCCCCTCCCCTGCAACATATGTGGCGTGCAGGGGGAGGGCAACACTTGCTTAACATGCTGATATGTATGTACAGATGAGGGGCAGCCAGCCAGAGCACACACAGCACGGCGAGCCGCCTTTCAGCTGATCGCTGGCCAGAGACTCACTGACACCTGCAAATGACAGTGCACACAACGTGTAACATTAAAAACACAGAGACCACAGCCAGCGCACCACAAGACTACAAGCTAACAGTGCGAGAAATATGCCACTTTCAGTCAAGTATCACCAAAAGTACGCTGTAACAAATGTCGTTTTTTTCAGTTATTACGGCGCTTTTTTCGCTGTAATTAAAGACTTCCTCTTCCATCTATATCATCTTATTTCTCTTAAATACATTTATCTCCTTGTTGTTTTGAGGCATTTTACACTACTGTTATAGGACAGTGATGGTAGTGCAGTGGTAAAGTTTCCGTCTGTTAGGGCCCCTTCACACATAGTATGAATAAGTACAAATCAGGGCGGAACAGCTCGTATGACCGAACCACGAAAGCATCGAGCTGACAGGCAATAGTTGTAGCAATAGGTGTATGAGGCATTAGGGTTAGGCAGCTACGATTTTACACATATTGTATATGATTCCTGCTTCATGCGCAATTCAACCACATTCATACTATGTGTGAAGGGGGCCTAAATCAGAGCTTTTGTAAATTGCAGGTTCCAATCCCACTGGGTGGCATTTATTTTTTTATTTTTTGTTTCTTCACGATATGGTTCCAAACATTCCATCTGTTTTTTGTTTTTTTTCCACAGCAGCTGCGCAATGTTGTTCCTCACGTTCCAGATAGTTTTTATTTATTTATTTATTTTTCCACAGCAGCTGCGCGATGTGGTTCCACAGGCTCCAGCTGCTTGCACTGTGTTCCAGTTGCAGTGGTTTTGTGCATGAGTGTTAAAGATTTTGTATATATGTTATCACTGTTAAACATTTGTACCTTTGTCTTCTTTCTTATGAAAACGTTATTGTGCTGTTTTGCACCAGTCTTAAGATAACCCTGAGAATGCACATATTATTCAACTTTGTTTTAGCATGCTGGGGTCAGGCTGAACTGGGAGTAAAGAACTGGAGGTTGTTTTGACTGTTGTGAATTTATGGCCCTGTGATATGTGATGCTTAGTGTGAAGAACAGGACACTCCAGGCAGATGCAGAACAGATGATAAGTGCAACAAACGAACGGGATGTGCTGACCTTCGACGATAAGATTAAAGGAAAGAAACTGTTTTTCCTTACAGCTGCACTTATTGACGTATGTGTTTATGTTACGGGAAGAAACTTGTCTTGCGTTGTTCCCCCCACCCTTAGGACAAGTTTTATGATGTGGTTAGGGCTTCTCCAATAAAAAGAGCAGGAGCGCAGGCCAGACTTTAGTGTAGCTTTGGTGTACAGCCTGACTGCACTCCTCGCGAGATAAATTTGACTTTCTGTCTCACTGGTGGTTCTTGACTCTGTTTGTCTTGTTAAAGGTTTTAAGAATGTTTGGAGGAGAAAATACCCAACATTGACTGGGGGCTACGTCCGGGATCTCAACAATACCGGAGGTGTCCGGCGGGGGTCGCCAAGTCCAGACGTAAATCCTTGGCCAAGGTCCGATCGATTGATCGTGTCTGCAATTGTCGACCGCCGGTGGCATCGTCTGGTTGATGAGATTTTCCCGAAGAAGACAGACAGGAAGTCGAGTCAGTGAGTAGAATTTCTTTGTAACAGTACTGAGTGAGTGGTGATCAGATCACATAAACAGTTAAATTCCGCAAGCGATGATACAGAATCGTCTGTTAATGAAACACAGTTAAACTCTGTAAGGAGGTCGGACTCCTCTACGATGGCGAGGAACGCACGTAGTTAAATTCCGAAGGAGGGTGCGGACTCCTCTGTTTATATACGCGTACCGGTAGGGAATAAAAGTGTGATCACATAAACAGTTAAACTCCGTAAACGATGGCGTGGAATCGTCTGTTAATGTAAAGCAGTTAAACTCCGCGAGGAGGGCGGACTCCTCTACGGTTAGCGAAGGATGCACGTAGTTAAATTCCGGAAGGAGGGTACGGACTCCTCTGTTTTAAATACGAAGTAATACCGGTTTTTGAGAATAAAAGTGTGAGAGTGTAATACTTTGGACAACGTAAGCGACAACCGTGTGTGTGGAAGCAAAGGCAAGTGATTCCGCTTCCTACGGGGAGGTGAAAGGAATCAACCACACGACGGCAAATTAATTGTCACGTCCAAAGAAAGTGAAACCTTCAGATTTAGAACACCCTAGGTGTGCCCCCGTCTGAAGTCCAAATTATAACAAAGAATAATAATAAAAATGGGGGGAAAGATGTCTAAAAATAAGGGAAATTTATCAACTGACGACTGGAAATTTATGGAAGCAAAAAATCCAAAAGCAACTAAGAAATTGGAGACCTGGATAAATAAACATGACTTTGACGGACGACTGAACCTGACTAGTATTCAAAAGTTGAAGGAAAGGTTAGAAGAGGAACATAAAGGTGATAAGAAAAAGAAGCAGAAAATAGGGGCAGATTTAGTGGCGTTTTGGGAGGAGGAAGCAGAGAACAGACAGAAGGGAGCAGAGAAGCGACGATTAGAGAAAGCAAGGAAAAAGAAAGGCGTAGGTAAGGCAGAAGAAGATGTGATAATTCAGCACAGAGAACCAGAACAACCTCAACAACCACCGTCGGCTGGATCGTCGGTAACAACACAGTTATATCCTCCTCTACCAAAGGATGATGACGTACCGCCACCACAGTATGATTTGGCAGTAAAACCTAAGGTAAAAAGTGAAAAACAAGAAAAGCCACAAACACGCAGTCAAACAAAAGTGCCTACAGCTCCTCCCATGGAGGAACACAGTGACCAGGACGGTGCCTATCCTATGATAGAAGTACCAAATCCTCGTGCAGGCACAGCAGGACATCGACGAACCATGCTCGTATATCGAACATGGAATGCTGATGATATCAAAGCAGCAGTTGACATGATACCATCACCTCATGTTGACATTGAGGGATTCATGCAAGACATAGAAAACATTAGAAAGTCGTATCACCTAGATGGAACTGAGGTCCAACAGGTATGGATGAAAGCATGTGGCCCTAAATGGAGTCAGGTACGCGGAGATTGGAATCCTGTAGACCGGGATGGCGTACCGGTGCAACATGATGATCCAGTCTTGAAAACACGAGTGGAAGCCATGATTACACGAGCAAAAGGTGTGTTAGGACCAAAAATAAATTATACTGAAATTACCAGGACAGCTCAGAAAGAAGGAGAGCCATGGACAGAGTTTAGATGCAGATTTGAGAGTGTATTTAAGGTCCACAGTGGCATAGTGCCAGGAACACCAGTGTATGAACAACAATTGAAAAACGCTCTGATCCAGCAATCCAACAAGGATATAAAAGCTTGGATACAGAAACATTGGATTGGACTGCCTACAGGCACATTGGAAGAAACACACACCCACTGTTGTCATGCAGAAGAAGTCTTAAAGCAGAAAAAGACAGGTAACAGCGACAAAGGAGTGTATGTAGCACAAGGAGATGATGAAATATATTACCAACAGGGTAACTTAAGACAGCAGAAGAAGTGGAAACGCCCCCAAAAGCCATGGCAGAACAGACAAGGTGGACAGCCACAACGTCAAGGACCATGGCAACCGCAACAGCAGCGCAGACAGGGAGGGCCACCACGTGGTCCCCTGATTTGTTGGAACTGTGGAAGAGAGGGACACATGTCTAGAAATTGTTCGAATCCACCTGCTGATGGCGCAGCAGGAAGAATTCCACAACGGAATAATCCTCCACAACCACAGTATCCACAATGACTAGATTCCATAATCCATGGCACCACTTCAGACAGCGAATCTGAGTGCGATATGGATTTATGTGCCTTACTGGGAAATCCAGTACCAAAACCGGAAGTGACTTTGTTAGTAAATGGACAACCAGTGGTATTTCTTTGTGACACAGGAGCATGTAGAACCACATGTAATAACAACATACCTGTCCATAAACTAAGCAACGAAACCTTCAGGGTTCGCTCTGCAAATGGACAAACATCAGACGTCCCTATTACTAAACCCATAACCTTGGAAGATCCCTTTGGAATGGCGTGTACAATGCCATTGTTGAACATGCCACAGTGTCCCGTAAATCTGCTAGGACGAGACGGATTGACTGCATTGGGCTTGTCCATAATTGTGGAACAAGGGAAATTAGTTGTTAAGCGCACAGGAGGTGTTAACATGGTGAGAGAAGAAAGCGATGACCCCACATTCCACTATTACTATACATTTGACATTTCTGAAGAAGATGCTGCAGGATGGGGTAAAGATGTCGTTTTGCAAGCAACAGCCCTACTGAAACATCCTGAACAAAAGATGTCACCACCTGACCTGCATGTCACAATGTGGCATAAAGATCCTCCAGGTCCGGATGGTGACTATGAAAACAAATTGAAAGACATTTCACCTGTGAAGCTGACAATGACAGATTTGATTCATGATGGCAACTCCACAGCTGTCATAACAGTGACAGGTGCCACTGAAGATGTTTTAAAATTGAGATTCACAGGTATGCCATTACATGTGTCACTTTGTAAACCATATTTGACAGAATGGCAAGATTTGGGACTGATAGTCATGACAGCTTTGCCAGCCACTGATTGGAGCAGAGTTGGACCACGAACGGAGTTCAGCCCATCAACTAAATTGTATAAAGTGCCAGTTAATGTCTCATTAGTGCTGACAGCCGGAACACATATTGATGTGTCCACTTCACAATCCTGAGTGTTTCAGTTGAGTCCTGAAGAAGATGATCTTCTTTCTTCAGTACCATCAGGATTGTGGACAACAGGTCCTTCAGACGTAGGACTGATTAAAAATGCACAACCTGTAGTTATAAGACCAAAAACAGAATACAGACCATGTGTAAGACAATATCCATTGAAACCTGATGCAATTGAAGGAATTAGGCCAGTAATAGAGGATTTGTTAACAGCAGGAGTAATAGTGCCATGCCCAGATTCACCATGTAACACACCCATATTTCCTGTAAAAAAGGCTCCGCCCTCAGTGGGGTGGAGAATGATTCAAGATCTGCAGGCAGTAAATGCTGCTGTGATTAAAAGAGCACCATGTGTTCCAGATCCACACACCTTGTTAAATTCGCTGAGACCAAATTCTAATAGTTTCTCAGTAATTGACATAAGTAATGCATTTTTCTCTGTGCCAGTACACCCAGATAGTCAATTCTGGTTTGCTTTTACCTTTAAAGGACAACGATATACATTCACCAGATTACCGCAGGGTTACGCAGAGAGTCCAACTATTTATTCTCAAGTCATGTCAGCATGTTTAGCCAATTTTGTTCCACCGGCAGATAGCCAACTGTTAGTGTATGTTGATGACATTCTGATTGCCTCTGACACACGAGAAAACTGCATAACTGACACAGTAGCATTATTATGTTTCTTATTTAATAATGGCCACAAAGTGAGTAAAAACAAAGTTCAGTTGTGTAGGGATAAAGTAAAGTATTTAGGACATGAATTATCAGCCACAGGGCGCACGATCCTGTCTGACAGGAAGGAAGCGATTTTATATGCTCCGAAACCACAAACTAAAAGACAGATGATGTCATTTCTTGGACTGACTAATTACTGCAGGGCATGGATTCCCTGCTATGCAGAATTGACTAGTCCACTTTCTGATTTGATGTACAAAGATGATATTTCAATGTCAACCGTGTTGGAATGGAACAAAGAAGCTGAGGAAGCTTTTGTAAAAGTAAAACAAACGTTAGTGTCATCCACAGTTTTGACACTACCAGATTATAGTAAACCATTTACTCAAACAGTGGATTGTAAAAATAATTTCATGACAAGTGTCTTAGTACAGTCACATGGTACAAAATTACGACCAGTGGCTTACTATTCTTCCAAATTGGATACAGTAGCAAGTGCATTGCCTCACTGCGTGCGAGCTGTAATTGCAGCCTCTATGGCTGTTCAAAGTAGCAGTAATGTTGTTCTATTCCATCAGCTGACATTGAAAGTTCCACATGCAGTTTCTGCACTCCTGTTGCAGACAAACATGAGCTTTTTGTCCCCAGCAAGACATCTTTCGTGCATGTCCTTGCTATTATCACAACCACACCTTACAGTAGAGCGCTGTACAACATTGAATCCATCCACATTGATACCTTTACCTGAGGATGGTGAGCCGCACAATTGTCTTGATGTAGCAACAGTCTGTATGAAAGCACGCCCAGACCTCCAGGACACACCCATCCCAAACAGTACAATTGTGTATGTGGATGGTTCTTCCACTAAAAATGCTTATGGACAAACACAATCTGGATATGCTGTTGTCACAAATTCAGAAGTATTGGATTCTGCTTCATTGCCATCGTCATTTTCAGCACAAGCAGCTGAATTAGTTGCTTTAACTGCAGCTTGCCATCTGTTTAAAGGTACGGCTGTAACAATTTATACAGACAGCCAGTACGCTTTCAGCACAGTGCATGTGTTTGCAAAACTGTGGGAAGAGCGTGGAATGGTGACATCATCTGGAAAGCCAGTGACTCATGTCACTCTCCTAACTGCACTACTGAAAGCTGTGAAATTGCCTAAACAAATTGCTATATGCAAATGTGCGGCTCACACCAAAGGCTCTGATATAGTTTCACAAGGAAATGATTTTGCTGACAGAGCTGCGAAGGCGGCAGCAGCAGCAGCTTCTTCTATTTTTGTTGTACAGGAAACCACTCCAGATTTGCACTTAGGTCACATACTGCTTGCTGAGATGCAACAGCAGGCACCTGAGAAAGAAAGGCAGATGTGGTTAAACAAAGGAGCTACATTCGCAAATGATTTGTACTTATGACCACAAAAGAAACCCATATTGCCAAAAAATATGTTTAAATGGGCAGCTATCATGAGCCATGGCGTGACGCATGTCTCATCAGGGGGTATGATATCGCAATTGCAATCTATTTTTTGTCTTTATGGGTTCGATGCATATGCAAAACAGCATTGTAGAGCATGCATGACATGTGCAAAACACAACTCACAAGGCAATTTGAGACCCCAAAGAGGCAAATTTCCAACACCACAATATCCCTTTCAAGTGATTCATATGGATTATATACAGCTGAGTAAACATGAAGGAAAAGAATTTTGTTTAGTCATAATTGATGCGTTCTCAAAATGGGTAGAATTGTTCCCCACAAAACATGCAGATGCACTTACAGTGGCAAAAGCATTGTGCAAAGACATCATTCCACGATTTGGAATACCAGAAACAGTCTATTCAGATAATGGAGCGCATTTTGTTAATACAATAGTGCAATACGTAGGAGAAGCGCTACAGATTAATCTCAAAAATCATTGTGCTTATCATCCACAAAGTGCCGGATTAGTGGAAAGGATGAATGGAACAGTAAAAAACAGACTTAGAAAGACAATGGAGGAAACAGGCAGACCATGGACACATTGTGTAGATTTGGTAAAAATGTATATAAACATAACTAGTACCATGGGGTTGACACCGTATGAAACATTGTTTGGCAGAAAATACCGATTGCCATATTATGGGCAAATTTGGGATGTACCTGAGGAAGCCAATTTGGCAGATTACATGAGGAAGATGTTAGAAAGACAACAAGGGAGAGTTTCAAACACTGATGATCCCATTTCTCCACAGGATGACCCTAAAGTGGTACCTGGAGACTGGGTGTTGATAAGAAGCATCAAGAGAAAACACTGGCATTCACCTAAGTGGGAAGGGCCCCATCAAGTACTACTGACAACACCCACAGCTTTGAAAATTGGGGAAAGAAGTACATGGATTCATTTAACTCACTGTAAGAAAGTCATTTCTGCAGACACAGACAAACAGTAAGAGCAGTAGGATAAGACTAGTAATAGTGTGTGAGCTTGGTGTTAAGATCCAGGTTAGACACGAAAGCTAGCAGAAGACATTAAGAAGCCACTGTTCTGAACATAGGTGTGCTGTAGTGTGCAGAAATGGCGAAAGAAAAAAACAAAAAGAACGAGGGTTCCTGGACCCCATGGACAGTCCTTATTATGCTACTTTTCTTTTTCGGATTGGGCTTATTATTAAAAGCCATAAGCACGGGACATGATAATAAGGATCACATCCGCAGATTGCAGAGACCAAAAAGAAGTAACAAAGACCCCAGTCCGATAATAAATGCCACAGTACATAGGTGTGATAGGAACAATGCGTACCGATTTGGTGTACAAGCCTGCATTCCTAGAAATGCTTCTGTGGTCATCTCTGTACCATATAGTGCTCTTACCCATGGAACATGGGACGGTGACAGAGGGACTAATTACGGAAATAGTTTCTCATGGTATATGACCAATGATCAACTAGATAAGAGATGGGAAACGTTGGTAGCCGATGAATGGAGTAGATGGACACCAGGATGGGCACAAACCGAGTGGGCTAAGTACCAGAGTCAAATTCTTAAAATGTATCAAACAGATGATAAGCTGTTTATAGTGGTGAATACCACAGAAAAAGGAACCATATTCCCACCTGATATAAAGGGAGACTGTTGGTTGTTCCTCCTTTGGGTATACAAATCAGGAAAAAGATCCGTATTTCCATTTTTTCCTCTGTGAAACAGATAGAGTACAGCAACCAATATTGACAGAATTAAGTACGTCAAAGGGGGTGTCCATACAAGGCACAAAACACATGAAAACAGATGACTGGTTCCTGGTAACCACAGGAATTAGTGGACAAAATAACAATTGGCTTTTAATGGCAGAACAAGCAGGACTAGCTACAAAGAAGGACTGTGTTGTATGTATGGGACCCAGACCTATATTACAGGTAATACCGGCAGCATTACCCACAGACTGTCTGTTGACTGTAATGACACAGACATACATTGCAGCGAGCAACGATTGTTCTAAGTGGGACAAGATCTATCCATTGACCAAATTGACTAAGATTAAACCTTTATTTTCAAGCAAAGTTGGGCATGCTAACCATACATGTGTAAACTTGACAGGGACAGGTAAGACTTTGGGTAGCTTAAACCACACTGCCTGGTGTAAGGATGTGGTCCATAGTAATCCCACATTCAAACCTGTCAGTAGGAGTGACGTATGGTGGTGGTGTGGTGATAACAGAATCTTTGACAGACTGCCAAGAAATGTGTCAGGTTATTGTGCATTAATATCATCATTGTTACCAGTTAAAGCCATGCCCATGACACCTGAAGAAGTCATGACATATACAGCCTCTCTCATTCCTGAAGACTGGCAGAAAGGCATAATCAGACATAGAGTAAAAAGAGATTGGAAAGGAGTGGGAGATCCAACATATATTGATGCGATAGGAGTCCCCAGAGGAGTGCCTGACGAGTATAAACTGGCTGATCAGATAGCAGCTGGATTCGAATCCTCCATCTGTTGGTGGTGTTCAATTAATAAGAACGTGGACAGAATAAACTACATCCACTACAATGTACAGAAATTAGGAAATTGGACTGAGGAAGGGTTTAAGGCTGTCCATTCGCAGTTAGAAGCCACGTCCCTTATGGCCTTCCAGAACCGTATTGCTCTGGATATGTTGTTGGCAGAAAAAGGAGGTGTTTGTGCCATGTTCGGAGAACAATGCTGCACATTCATTCCCAACAACACAGCTGCAGATGGCAGCCTCACTCAAGCCATCGACGGGCTGAGGACGTTGAACAGGAAGATGAAAGAGCACAGTGGAGTAAACACCGAAGGCTGGGATTGGTGGCTGGAAGGGATGGGAAAATGGAGGTCTTTGATTTCTTCACTATTAGTGTCTATAGCAGTATTTGCTGCGATTCTAACATTGTGTGGATGTTGTTGTATTCCATGTCTTCGAGGCCTTGTAAATAGAATGATAACCACAGCAATAGGTCCAGGACCAGGAGGGGGACCAGCTTCATATCCACTCCTGGGGCAAAACGACGACGAGGAGGAAGAGGGCTCTCATGACCTGTACCCAGACCAATGGAAGTATGATGACCCAGACACCGATGATGATGACAATGATGACATAACCTCTGGGGTGTAAGCCTGTAGAACATACCATGATGAACCTCTTAGTGAAATTCTCAAAAGAAGTGCTAAGCTGGGTGATGCCTACTATACGTTTAACAGGCGATAAACAGGAGGGGAATGTTAAAGATTTTGTATATATGTTATCACTGTTAAACATTTGTACCTTTGTCTTCTTTCTTATGAAACGTTATTGTGCTGTTTTGCACCAGTCTTAAGATAACCCTGAGAATGCACATATTATTCAACTTTGTTTTAGCATGCTGGGGTCAGGCTGAACTGGGAGTAAAGAACTGGAGGTTGTTTTGACTGTTGTGAATTTATGGCCCTGTGATATGTGATGCTTAGTGTGAAGAACAGGACACTCCAGGCAGATGCAGAACAGATGATAAGTGCAACAAACGAACGGGATGTGCTGACCTTCGACGATAAGATTAAAGGAAAGAAACTGTTTTTCCTTACAGCTGCACTTATTGACGTATGTGTTTATGTTACGGGAAGAAACTTGTCTTGCGTTGTTCCCCCCACCCTTAGGACAAGTTTTATGATGTGGTTAGGGCTTCTCCAATAAAATGGCCATTCAGTAGACAGTTGTGTGGACAGCTTAAACTCAACGCTTATGACAACACTCGACCTGAATGTTCCACCTACATTAAAACCACCCCCCCCAAAAAAACCCCCCCCACAATCGCCTTGGTTCAATGATTGCTTACATGGCCGCAAGAATAAGGCAAGAGGACTATAATGAAAATGGCATTGTTCAAAACTACGTATTCGTGACTAAGTATTCCACCTTACGTGGTGTGCTGCAATTCTAGACTATTTTCAGTTTTTTTTCAATTTATTTCATTTATATAGTGCTAAATCACAACAAAGTTGCCTCAAGGTGCTTCACACAAGTAAGATCTAACCTTACCAACCCCTAGAGCAAGCACACAGGTGACAGTGGTAAGGAAAAACTCCATCTGATGATGTGAGGAAGAAACCTCAAGCAGTTTCTTCTCTATGGGGTGACCCTCTGCTTGGGCCATGCTACCGACACAATTGACAATAGGAATATACAGGAAATTTTGGGACTCTGTGCTGGTGCATAGGATGGGAGGCCTGCAGAAGAAAACACCCAGTCCCATCTCTGGATGGAGCTGAACCTCAGAGAGAAAAAAACACAACAAATACAGTATAATTTGTCTGCATTAAGCAACAAGAAAACCAGAAGAAACACTAAAGAGTCCACCGACCACCAGCCCTAAGCTTCACTAAAAGTCCAAGACTTTAGATAAGCTGAGGCTGCTGCCCGCTCTGTTTACTAATAAAACTAGAAGCACTCAGAGAGCGCAAACCTCCGCCAAAGCCATAGGGTCACTGACATCACATGGAATACCCTTTGGCAAAGAGACTTATTCCACGTCATTTCAGGCATCTACCATCATGTTTGAGATTCAGTGATTAAACCCTTAGATCTTCAGCAAATGTATTTATAAAGAGAAACTGCATGAACTACACGTTTTTTTTATTTTCTAATAAGTTTATTCAATGAGGAGAAACAAATGCTAAATTTTATTGTTCTGCCATAACTTAATTTTTGTTCAGCCTTTGTGACCCGTCTTCATGAAGTTAGATGCAAAAATGTTGAAATTGGCCCTATCCTGCAATGATAAAGAATCCTTAAAAAAATTACTGGATCCGGATTGTGTTCTGGATCAATACCAAAATTTACGTTAGGCAAAAATACACCCCTGGTAAAAATTTCATTGAAATCCATTGAGGAGTTTTTGAGTAATCCTACTAACAAACCAACCAATAAACAAATGGACGCGACCAAAAACATAACCTCCTTGGCGGAGGGAATTAATTTAAAAGGGTAGAAAACATAGTTCCATATTATGCCAGTATGCTAGCCGTACGAAAGGGAAAATAAGTGCATCTTAAGTCTGGACTTGAAAGTCTCTACTGAATCTGAATCTGTCTTATTGATGCAGGGAGATCATTCTACAAAGCAAGTGCATGATAAAAGAAAGCTCTGTGACCTTTTATTAACCCTAGAGACACAAAGTAGTCCTGTACTCTGAGAATGCAAAGTCTGGGCTGGTACATAGGGTTTAAGTAGGTCAGCTAAGTAGGGGGGTGCTAGTCTGTGAATAGAAGCTGTTATTACTAACAGAACCTCAAAATCTGATCTCACAGGGGAGAGGAAGCCAGTGAAGAGATGTCAAAATGGGTGTCATGTGGTCAAACTTTATGCTTCCTGTCAAAAGTTTGGCAGCAGCATTTTGAACCAATTGGAGAGCCCTAATGCAGGAATGCGGTAAACCAGAAAATAGAACATTGCAGTAGTCCAATCTAGAAGAAACAAATGCATGGATCAGGGTCTCAGCATCAGCCATAGACAGGATGGGAAGAATCTTTGCTATATTTCGCAGGTGGAAGAAAGCAGTCCTCGTAATATTTCTAATGTGGAGGTCAAATGACAATGTAGGATCAAAAATTACCCCAAGGTTCCTCACTTTGTCAGTGTGATGTGTGACACAGTAGCCTAGGCTAAGTGTTAGCTGGTCAAATTAATGCAGATGTCTCACTGGACCAAGAACCATCATTTCAGTCTTATCAGAGTTTAAAAGTAGGAACTTTGTCAGTGTGATGTGTGACACGTGACTCTAGCCTAAGCGTTAGCTGGTCAAATTGATGCCGATGTCTCACTGGACCAAGAACCATGTAATGAAAAATGCTGTGCTGATGACAGTCAGTTGTACATGCCGATAACTGCTGGTAAAATTGTATACATAAAATCCTTGTAAGTCTTGTCAGAATTTACAAGTAGGAAATTGCTAAACATCCAACTTTTCACTGATGCAAGGCAATCTTCTAAGGATTTTATGTGGAAGATTACCAGCAGTTATCGGCATATATAACTGAGTACCATCAGCATAGCAATGAAAGGTAATCCCAGAACACTGCAATATGTCCCCAATGGATGTGATATAAAGGGAGAAAAGCAGGGGGCCTAAGACAGACCACTGTGGAACCCCAAATTTCATGTCACTAAGGGTAGAGGTAGTGTTACTGTACAAAACACAGTGAGAACGACTGGTCAGGTATGAAGTCAACCATGCAAGGGCACTCCCAGTAATCCGAAAAAGATTTTTCAGCCGAATGAGTAGAATATGGTGATCCTCGGTATCAAACACAGCACTAAGATCTAACAGCACCAGAACCGTAGTGGTGTCCGAATCCATTGCAAGCAGAAGACCATTCATCACTTTAGCGAGAGCCGTCTCTGTGGAATGACACTTTCTAAAAGCAGACTGCAGTGGCTCAAAAAGTTTTTTTCTCAGTAAGTTGGTCCATGAGCTGCTGCAAAACCACCTTTTCCAGAATTTTAGAGCAAAATGATAGATTTCAGCCTATCATTTTTCAATATACTGGGGTCAAGATTAGCTTTCTTAAGTAATGGTTTAATCACTGCAGAGTTGAAACATTTAGGAACAAATCCAGAGGTTAATGAGAGATTAATAATTTCCAGCACAGTCAGCCCAAGAGTGGGTCACAGGTCCTTAAACAGTTTTGTTGTTGGTATAGGATCAAATATGCAGGTTGTGCTTTTAGCAGATGTTACAAGTCTCATCAGCACGCCTATTGAGATACTGTCTAATTGTCTAAATCTAGTTAATACCTCGGTGATGGCACCCACCTCAATAGCAGGGTGTAGTGGCTGGGTTAAGGCAGGCTAGGATATGTTTAACCTAATGATGTCTATTTTCGTCTTGAAGTAATGTAAGAAATCTTGTGCTGTAAAAGGAGATCAAATTGTGTTTGTCCATGCCCATGTCAAACAAGAACTTTGAGTTACACTTGTTTTTGCTGATCAAATCAGAGTCATAGGCCCGCTTTGTAGTAGTAGTGCATGCTTACAGTCTAAAATAGCATCACGCCATGTGATGGAATACGTCTAATTTTGAACTCTGCCATTTTCCTTCTAGACCTATAGCCTTATGCTTGAGATCATGCAAGTAATCATTGAACCAAGGTGACTGTGTTTTGGGGGGGCATGGTTTTAATATAGGTGGTGCAATCATGTTGAGTGTAGTTTTGAGCACTGAGTTTAAACTATCCACATGACTGTCTACTGATTGGGCATTTTCCAAACATGAAGCTAAGATATCAGGCAGTCTATCTTAGAGTTCAGTCGTAGTTGAGGAGTTGATGCATCACCACAATGATGAATAAGGTTGCTGTTCCACTAAACATGGCAGCAAAACTGTAAACCTAATAAGTGAGTGATCAGAGACCACTAATGCAAGAGGCATGATGTTCCACACAGCAAGGCACAGGCATGATGTTCCATTTGGTATTTCCACTAATGTGCATTGAATCCTGAATGGATTGCTATAATCCTAATACATCCATAATTTACAAAAATGATTTCCAGAGGGGATCAGAAGGCTTATTTATATGAATGTTGAAGTCACCAATAATCAGAATGTTATCTGCACTAGTTGAAAAATTAGAGATAAACTCACCAAATTCATCTAAGAATTCAGAACCTATAAGCATGCACTACTGGCTACAAAGCAGACCTACTCATCTGATTCGATTCATAAACACAAGCATAATTCAAAGTTCTTGTTTGACACAGTGGCAACTTATTCATGGACAACCACCTATAAGTTGTTCTCCTTTTACAGCACAAGATTTCATAGATTACTTTGAGAAGAAAATTGATGACATTAGGTTAAGGCATGCCTTAATCCACCTACTACACACTGTTATCGAGGTGGGTGCCATCACTGACACATTACCTAGATTTACCAGATTTGATAGTATCTCACTGGTTGGGCTGATGAGACTTGTAACGTCTGTTAAAAGCACAACCTGTTTGTTTGATCCCATACCAACAAAACTGTTAAAGACCTGTGGCCCACTCCTGGGCCTATTGTGTTGGAAATTCTTAATCTTTCACTAACCTCGGAATCTGTTCCTAAATGTTTCAAATCTGCAGTGATTAAACCATTACTTAAATTTAATCTTGACCCTAGTGTATTAAAAATTATAGGCCGATAAGAGATCTATCATTTTGTTCTAAAATTCTGGAAGAAGTGATTTCACAGCAGCTCGTGAACCATCTTACTGAGAATAATCTCGTTGAGTCACTGCAGTCTGCATTTCAAACATATCATTCCACAGAGACGGCTTTCACTAAAGTGGTTAATGATCTTCTGCCTGTAATGGATTCAGATACCACTACGGTTCTGGTGCTGTTAGATATTAGTGCTATGTTTTGACCATTGGGGTTTTTCCGTAATTATTGTATGGCTTTGCCTTACAATATAAAGCACCTTGGGGCAACTGTTTGTTGTGATTTGGCGCTATATAAATAAAATTGATTTGATTGATTTTGATTTGTTTGATATGATGGATCATGATATTTTACTCGACAGGCTGAAGAATCATTTGGGATTACTGGGAATGTCCTTGCATGGCTGACATCATACCTAAACAGTCGTTCTCATTGTGTGTGGTGCAACAACACTACCTCTACCTTAGTGACATGAAATATGGTGTTCCACAGGGGTCTATCTTAGGCCCCCTGCTTTCCGCCCTTTATATAGCACCTCTTGGGCACATATTTTGGCATTTTGGGATTACCTATCATTGCTGTGCTGATGACACTCAGTTGTGCAAGCCAATAACTGCTGGTAAACCTGTATACATAAAATCCTTAGAGGACTGCTTTGCATCAGTGAAAAGCTGGATGTCCAGCAATTTCTTACTTCTAAATTCTGAGGGGGGTATTTTGCAGTGTGCCTAATTACAGATAGATTTTTTTTTTCTCAATTCAGAGCCAGCACAGTCAGCAACTGTCACCAAGGGTCCATCTTTTTTGGAGGAACAAGATGTGACAGCAGGAATCAGGACAACTCTTTGAGGTTGCAAGTCAGCCACCTTCCTGCTGACAGTATACACACTGTTACAGGCCATAACTGTAAACCTCTGTACAACATGACCTCCACTGGAGCAGCACTAAGTGGCTCCTTTTTTGTGGATGACTTCTGGGCAGGAGGTTGAGATGATGGCTCCTGTTGTCTGCTGAATGTCATTTAGAAGAGGAGTCTCTAACTCTTCCCTGAAGAGCACCCACCTTGCTTTTGTTTTTGTTTTGTTTTTCTACATCAACCTTCTCTGCTCACACTGATTATTTAACTTTGGTGTTTCCTAAGTGTAACTGGCTGATCACACCTGAATGAGTAATTAGCTGAAGGTAAGTCGGGAGACTTAGAAAACATGCAAGATGGGTGCTCTCCAGGAGCAAGGTTGGAGATCTCCTATTCAATGAGGAGGTGCATGTGAGGCTGAATCAAACAGGAGAAATGGTAAATGGACTGCATTTATATTGCACTTTTCCATCTACATCAGAAGCTCAAAGCGCTTTACAGTTATGACTCTCATTCATCCATTCACCACACCAAGTCAGGGTGCTGCCATGCAAGGTGCTCACGACACACAAGGAGCAACTGGGGGCATTGTTCACTGAGTTATACACAGCAACACAGAAGATGGTAAAATGTGAATGGTTTATTAACATAGGAATGAATAACTACAGGAACAAATTGAAACAATAAGTAGAAACAAGGACGCTACACATGAACTACCGTCTCTTAAGGTGTTGAGAAAGATACTCAGTTGTCCATGCAGGAGATATGTAGAAGTTTACCTGACAGCAACTGGATTTAATTTTGCTTGTTTTTGGGACATTTCAAATTGCCACTGAACTGGTACCAATTATACAGCTAAATTAAATAAAAATAACCCATGAATCCAATAAATATAAATAACCCATGCCATCAAAATATGGCCATCGGGTATTGCAAAGGCTTGCATCCATCCATCCATCTGTTTGTCTATCCATCTGTCTGTGCTCAGCATAAGTCTGCCAGATCTTCAAATTCACAGGGAACATTCTTGGGACACAGACCTTGGACAAGTTCAAAGATGGATAACTTTGACCTATTTTAAGAGGTATTCTAAGAGGTTTAAAAGTCACATTCTGTTTCCTATTTTTATGCTATGAATTATGCAATCCATTTTGACGTGGGGGTGGGGTGACAGCCAATCAGAGTGGAGAGGCACAGTGATGCCACTGGCTAGTCTCTTCTGGTGCTCCCAAACGTAATATAAATAATAACAATGTAAATATAACATGTTTCAAATGTATTATGTAAAAACCCGTGAGAAACACTTCTAAAACTGAAAATGCTGTTTTTTGTAACCTGTTAACACCTTCTGGAGGTGACTTACAAGACATCTTGTGGACGTCAGTGTGCACACTGATCACATATTGTTGTGTGGGCCGCTGAAGAGGAGGTACTGTGGCCCACCACCACCAGTCGGCGCCCTGCTTGGATGTGCGGGCTTCAAGCATGAGAGGGCGCCGGAGCCATTGGAAGTGACAGCTGTCACTTGTCAACCACACCAGCTGTCTCTCATCAACCACCTCATAAGAAGAGGATTACAACTCCACCTCCTCGCCGAGAAATCATCTACCACTAGAGGTAAACTTCTCTGCTGTATTTTCTGAGTGTTTTTTTCAAATTGTGATCTGTGTGCAGCCGTATACACCTGTGAAGTCTGTTGGAGATTGGATTGGCGGATAGTGAGAGGACGACGGTCTTCGTCTCTCACTCCATCCAGAAGAGGGACAAACAGGAGCTGCACGAGTGATAACGTATCTGGAGGTGGAGGTTTTCCCTCCCGGAGGAATTGATGTGTACAGGTTGCTGGGCATGAGGACTCACACTCACCGTCATCTGTTTCTTGTCTGCCAGCAGTACCAGGGCCGAACAAAGGAGGACAGAGACCACCTGGGGACTCAGGACTTGGCGGCTCCGGTGTTCTTCAGGCCGTGGTGGTGGAAGCGGTGTGGGCCCGGCTCTTCGATCACCAGAGGTCTCCTATCTTCGAGCCTGCCCACAGTCCTCTTGTGTACAATTGGCAATCCATTATTTTCTGTCTGTATTCCGTTGTGTGCCTTCACAACATTAAATTGTTACTCCTTTTCTTATCCATTGTCCGTTCATTTGCGCCCCCTGTTGTGGGTCCGTGTTACGACACCTTCACAACACATATGGCAGAATCCACTCCCAAACCGCTTCGTTTCTGGGTAAATATAACATGTTTCTCATATATTATGTAAAAGCTAGCGAGAAATAAACACTTCCAAAACTGAAAACATTATTTTGTGACCTAATAAAACCTATGGAGTGATTTACAAGACATCTCGTGGACATCAGTGTGCACGTTCATCACACATGGCGGAATCCGCTCCTAAACCTCTTTCTTTCTGGGTAAATATAACATGTTTCTCATATATCATGTAAAAGTTAACGAGAAAGAAACACTTCTAAAACTGAAAACGCTGTTTTAACCTGATAACTCGATTTACAAAACATCCCACAGACATCAGCATCACATGTGATCAAAGGTAACTTCCGCTTTTTTCAAAAGCTCATGTATGCGCTGATGCATGCCCTCCTGCAGATGCTATTAAAACAAATGAAAATATTGTTTATGACTGATTAAGTTTATTCTGTAACATCAGTATAACATACAGGGGTGAAGGTATCAATGATACACTGATAACACAAGAAAGCATTGATGCTTATTTGCATTGCGATCCCTGTGAAATTATCATGTGTCAAAATAGAGGGGCTTGATTGAACATGTATAAATTGTACATAAGACAATAGCATCTGAATAATGAATGAATGAATGAATTTATTTATTTATTCGGCACACAGACTCAACAATAACAAAAAACTGATAAACAAGACAATTCAACAGTGAACATATGTGAGCGAAAGGATGTGGGCAGAAGCAAAGCTTAGAAATGCCCACCTCTTATATATACACATACACATCTACACATACCTCCAGCAAATGCATACTTCCAGCAAATGCCAGCACAGACAGTATAAATTAATCAGTAAAAATAAAACGCCAGACAAACAGTGCACACGCCACAAAAAACAGTAAGAAAATCTAAAAACCTAGTTCTTCAGATTAGAAGAAATAATCATATTGTTATTATAGAGCCTTTTAAAGATGACTAATGTACCAGACAATTTAATGCTATCAGGACAATTATTCCAAATAATGTGTACAGTGAAGAAAAGAAGTATTTGAAAACCCTGAGATTTTGCAAGTTCTCCCACTTAGAAATCATGGAGGGGTCTGAAATTTTCATCTTGGGTGCATGTCCACTGTGAGAGACATAATCTAAAAAAAAAAAAAAATCTGGAAATCACAATGTATGATTTTTTTAAATAATTTATTTGTATATTACTGCTGCAAATAAGTATTTGAACCCCTACCAACCAGAAAGAATTCTGGCTCTCACAGACCTGTTAATTTTTCTTTAAGAAGCCCTCTTATTCTGCACTCTTTACCTGTATTAATTGCACCTGTTTGAACTTGTTACCTGTATAAAAGACACCTGTTCACACACTCAATCAATCACACTCCAAGCTGTCCACCATAGCCAAGACCAAAGAGCTGTCTAAGGACACCAGGGACAAAACTGTACACCTGCACAAGGCTGGGATGGACTACAGACAACAGGCAAGCAGTTGGTAGAAGACAACAACTGTTATGTTTATTTATTAGAAGTGGAAGAAACACAAGATGACTGTCAATCTCCCTCAGTCTGGGATTCCATGCAAGATCTCATTTTGTGAGCTACAGATGATTCTGAGAAAGCTCAGAACTACACAGGAGGACCTGGTCAATGACCTGAAGAGAGCTGGGACCACAGTCACAAAGATTACATTAAACACATGATGCTGTCATGGTTTAAAATCCTGTGGTCCGTGTGGTCAGATGAGACCAGAATAGAGCTTTTTGGAATCAACTCCACTTACCATGTTTAGAGGATGAGAACAACCCCAAGAAAGGTGGCAGCACCATGCTGTGGGGATGGTTTTTCAGCAGCAGGAACTGGAGGACTAGTCAGGATTGAGGGAAAGATGGATGCAGCAATGTACAGAGACATCCTGGATGAAAACGGGTTCCAGAGTGCTCTTGACCTCAGTCTGTGGTGACGGTTTATCTTTCAGCAGGACAATGACCCTCAGCACACAGCCAAGATATCAAATGAGTAGCTTCAGGACAGCTCTGTGAATGTCCTTAAGTGGTCCAGCCACAGCCCAGACCTGAATCTTATTGAACCTCTCTGGGAAGATCTACAAATTGTTGTGCACAGATGCTCCCCATCCAACTTGATGGAGCTTGTGAAGGGGTGCAAAGAGGAAGGGCCAAACTGCCCAAAGATAGGTGCATCAAGGTTGTGGCATCATAATCAAGAGGACTTGAGGCTGTAATTTCTGCCAAATGTGCAGAGACAAAGTATTGAGCAAAGGATGTAAATACTTATGTACATTATGTACATGTAATTTATTAGTTTATTTTTTATTATTTTCCATAAATTTGCAAAAATGTCAACAAAAGTTTTCATGTTGACATTATGGGGTGTTGTGAGTGGAATTTTGAGGAAAAAATTAATTTACATCCATTGTGGAATAAGGCTGATAACAAAATATGGAAAAAGTGAAGCGCTGTAAATACTTTCTGGATGCAATGCATAAGCAATAACCACCACTGATTCGGGTGATGATGGTGACAGTGATGGTGATGATGATGATGATCATGATGATGATGATGGTGATTGTGATTGACTTCATGATGATTATGATATTGATGATAATGATGATGGCGATGTGACAATACTAATGATGGTCATTGTGATTGAGGTTATGATGATGATGGTGATGTTGATAATGATGATGGTGATTGAGGTTATGATGATGTTGGTGATTGTGATATTGATAGTGATGATGGAGACTGTAGTTAAGGTTATTGTGATGATGGTGATTTTGATGATAATGATAATGGGTGATAATTGTAAGTGTGGTTATGAGAATGATTGTGGCGATGTTGACAGTGATGAGGATTGTGATTGTGATGATTATGATGTTGATGTTGACAATGATGATAATTATATGGGTAGCAGTTTTGCTGATCATGTTCAGGTTCAATAAACAAGTGTGTTATCTGAAAAATATTGGGTTTTCATGATGTCTGAACTATTCTGTTGCCAGGGTGGAATGATTGTATAGCATATTGTGACATTACAGTTTTTCTCAATTTATAAGACACTAAATTCCATTGACTACTCGTTCAATAAGAACCCTCAGTTTATTGTTGTTTTTCTGCCACCATATTCTCCCTTCCTTAATACTATAGAGGAATTCTTTTCAGCGTGGAGGTGAAAGGTATATGAGCGGCATATACTCATGACAATAGTTTGCAGTCAATGGACTCGGCATGTGATGATGTGTCTGTTGATGCATGCCAGGGCTGGATCAGACACACAAGGTCTTTCTTTCCACGTTGCCTGTCCAGAGAAAGTATAGCTTGTGATGTTGATGAGGTCCTGTAACCTAATCAAGCTGACAGAATTGATGCAGATGTGGTGTAAATACTGTAATGTTATACAGTATACTGTACTGTGAACAATATTGTGCTGTAAGATTATTTCTAATTTTGTAATGTACAGTCAGGGACTGTAATGGTCCCCTCTGACTCAATTGTGAGTTGCATTTGTGTTCTAGTTGTCATTTTTGGAGACTACATCATTTTTAACACTTTTACAGTGCAGTGTGTTAATTTTAATCAGTGTGTGCACAGTTTGACTGGAGTGTTCTAATTTTGACAATAAAGTGCGCTTATGACACAAGTGTGCAGTGCTTTGTGAAATGTGTCCTATTTTGGGGAAATAGTGTGCAATATTTTGGGAAATGCATGCTATTTTTCAGGAATAGTGTTTTATCAATTGAGAAAAACTGTAAAACCACAAGAATTGGGTGCACAAGTTTGAATTTATTTTGGATCCTCTCTAAGGGCCCCTTCACACATAATGCGATTGAAGCTGACAAGTGCACGAAGGAGGAATTGCATGCAGTCATGAAAAATCAGAGCTGTCTCCAACACCTCGTACACCTGTCGCTACAATTATTCACACACACTGGTGGCCAAAAGACAAAGACTGCCTTGTGAGAGCCCATTCAATCCCTCTTGTGGCAGGTGTCGGCCAAATTCCATGTGACACACACGGACATCCAACACCGCTCACTGGACATTTTCGCGCTGTCAGCACGAAAACAGTGAGCACATGACCACTTTCGAGCTGGCTGTGGAATTTATCTAAGTGCCCCCATGACTGTGGAGTTGCCAAGCAACACAATGTCGGCTTCCCCCTCAACACATGGGTAGTGCGTGTGTATCGCACGTGTTGTGCCCCTCCCCTGCCCCCACAACACGTGGGTGCGTGTGTTTCATGCTCCCCCCCACTCCCCCCCTCCCCTGCAACATATGTGGCGTGCAGGGGAGGGCAACACTTGCTTAACATGCTGATATGTATGTACAGATGAGGGGCAGCCAGCCAGAGCACACACAGCACGGCGAGCCGCCTTTCAGCTGATCGCTGGCCAGAGACTCACTGACACCTGCAAATGACAGTGCACACAACGTGTAACATTAAAAACACAGAGACCACAGCCAGCGCACCACAAGACTACAAGCTAACAGTGCGAGAAATATGCCACTTTCAGTCAAGTATCACCAAAAGTACGCTGTAACAAATGTCGTTTTTTTCAGTTATTACGGCGCTTTTTTCGCTGTAATTAAAGACTTCCTCTTCCATCTATATCATCTTATTTCTCTTAAATACATTTATCTCCTTGTTGTTTTGAGGCATTTTACACTACTGTTATAGGACAGTGATGGTAGTGCAGTGGTAAAGTTTCCGTCTGTTAGGGCCCCTTCACACATAGTATGAATAAGTACAAATCAGGGCGGAACAGCTCGTATGACCGAACCACGAAAGCATCGAGCTGACAGGCAATAGTTGTAGCAATAGGTGTATGAGGCATTAGGGTTAGGCAGCTACGATTTTACACATATTGTATATGATTCCTGCTTCATGCGCAATTCAACCACATTCATACTATGTGTGAAGGGGGCCTAAATCAGAGCTTTTGTAAATTGCAGGTTCCAATCCCACTGGGTGGCATTTATTTTTTTTATTTTTTGTTTCTTCACGATATGGTTCCAAACATTCCATCTGTTTTTTGTTTTTTTTCCACAGCAGCTGCGCAATGTTGTTCCTCACGTTCCAGATAGTTTTTATTTATTTATTTATTTTTCCACAGCAGCTGCGCGATGTGGTTCCACAGGCTCCAGCTGCTTGCACTGTGTTCCAGTTGCAGTGGTTTTGTGCATGAGTGTTAAAGATTTTGTATATATGTTATCACTGTTAACATTTGTACCTTTGTCTTCTTTCTTATGAAAACGTTATTGTGCTGTTTTGCACCAGTCTTAAGATAACCCTGAGAATGCACATATTATTCAACTTTGTTTTAGCATGCTGGGGTCAGGCTGAACTGGGAGTAAAGAACTGGAGGTTGTTTTGACTGTTGTGAATTTATGGCCCTGTGATATGTGATGCTTAGTGTGAAGAACAGGACACTCTAGGCAGATGCAGAACAGATGATAAGTGCAACAAACGAACGGGATGTGCTGACCTTCGACGATAAGATTAAAGGAAAGAAACTGTTTTTCCTTACAGCTGCACTTATTGACGTATGTGTTTATGTTACGGGAAGAAACTTGTCTTGCGTTGTTCCCCCACCCTTAGGACAAGTTTTATGATGTGGTTAGGGCTTCTCCAATAAAAGAGCAGGAGCGCAGGCCAGACTTTAGTGTAGCTTTGGTGTACAGCCTGACTGCACTCCTCGCGAGATAAATTTGACTTTCTGTCTCACTGGTGGTTCTTGACTCTGTTTGTCTTGTTAAAGGTTTTAAGAATGTTTGGAGGAGAAAATACCCAACATTGACTGGGGGCTACGTCCGGGATCTCAACAATACCGGAGGTGTCCGGCGGGGGTCGCCAAGTCCAGACGTAAATCCTTGGCCAAGGTCCGATCGATTGATCGTGTCTGCAATTGTCGACCGCCGGTGGCATCGTCTGGTTGACTGAGATTTTCCCGAAGAAGACAGACAGGAAGTCGAGTCAGTGAGTAGAATTTCTTTGTAACAGTACTGAGTGAGTGGTGATCAGATCACATAAACAGTTTAAATTCCGCAAGCGATGATACAGAATCGTCTGTTAATGAAACACAGTTAAACTCTGTAAGGAGGTCGGACTCCTCTACGATGGCGAGGAACGCACGTAGTTAAATTCCGAAGGAGGGTGCGGACTCCTCTGTTTATATACGCGTACCGGTAGGGAATAAAAGTGTGATCACATAAACAGTTAAACTCCGTAAACGATGGCGTGGAATCGTCTGTTAATGTAAAGCAGTTAAACTCCGCGAGGAGGGCGGACTCCTCTACGGTTAGCGAAGGACTGCACGTAGTTAAATTCCGGAAGGAGGGTACGGACTCCTCTGTTTTAAATACGAAGTAATACCGGTTTTTGAGAATAAAGTGTGAGAGTGTAATACTTTGGACAACGTAAGCGACAACCGTGTGTGTGGAAGCAAAGGCAAGTGATTCCGCTTCCTACGGGGAGGTGAAAGGAATCAACCACACGACGGCAAATTAATTGTCACGTCCAAAGAAAGTGAAAACTTCAGATTTAGAACACCCTAGGTTGTGCCCCCGTCTGAAGTCCAAATATAACAAAGAATAATAATAAAAATGGGGGGAAAGACTGTCTAAAAATAAGGGAAATTTATCAACTGACGACTGGAAATTTATGGAAGCAAAAAATCCAAAAGCAACTAAGAAATTGGAGACCTGGATAAATAAACATGACTTTGACGGACGACTGAACCTGACTAGTATTCAAAAGTGAAGGAAAGGTTAGAAGAGGAAACATAAAGGTGATAAGAAAAAGAAGCAGAAAATAGGGGCAGATTTAGTGGCGTTTTGGGAGGAGGAAGCAGAGAACAGACAGAAGGGGAGCAGAGAAAGCGACGATTAGAGAAAGCAAGGAAAAAGAAAGGCTAGGTAAGGCAGAAGAAGATGTGATAATTCAGCACAGAGAACCAGAACAACCTCAACAACCACCGTCGGCTGGATCGTCGGTAACAACACAGTTATATCCTCCTCTACCAAAGGATGATGACGTACCGCCACCACAGTATGATTTGGCAGTAAAACCTAAGGTAAAAAGTGAAAAACAAGAAAAGCCACAAACACGCAGTCAAACAAAAGTGCCTACAGCTCCTCCCATGGAGGAACACAGTGACCAGGACGGTGCCTATCCTATGATAGAAGTACCAAATCCTCGTGCAGGCACAGCAGGACATCGACCAACCATGCTCGTATATCGAACATGGAATGCTGATGATATCAAAGCAGCAGTTGACATGATACCATCACCTCATGTTGACATTGAGGGATTCATGCAAGACATAGAAAACATTAGAAAGTCGTATCACCTAGATGGAACTGAGGTCCAACAGGTATGGATGAAAGCATGTGGCCCTAAATGGAGTCAGGTACGCGGAGATTGGAATCCTGTAGACCGGGATGGCGTACCGGTGCAACATGATGATCCAGTCTTGAAAACACGAGTGGAAGCCATGATTACACGAGCAAAGGTGTGTTAGGACCAAAAATAAATTATACTGAAATTACCAGGACAGCTCAGAAAGAAGGAGAGCCATGGACAGAGTTTAGATGCAGATTTGAGAGTGTATTTAAGGTCCACAGTGGCATAGTGCCAGGAACACCAGTGTATGAACAACAATTGAAAAACGCTCTGATGCTGCAATCCAACAAGGATATAAAAGCTTGGATACAGAAACATTGGATTGGACTGCCTACAGGCACATTGGAAGAAACACACACCCACTGTTGTCATGCAGAAGAAGTCTTAAAGCAGAAAAAGACAGGTAACAGCGACAAAGGAGTGTATGTAGCACAAGGAGATGATGAATATATTACCAACAGGGTAACTTAAGACAGCAGAAGAAGTGGAAATGCCCCCAAAAGCCATGGCAGAACAGACAAGGTGGACAGCCACAACGTCAAGGACCATGGCAACCGCAACAGCAGCGCAGACAGGGAGGGCCACCACGTGGTCCCCTGATTTGTTGGAACTGTGGAAGAGAGGGACACATGTCTAGAAATTGTTCGAATCCACCTGCTGATGGCGCAGCAGGAAGAATTCCACAACGGAATAATCCTCCACAACCACAGTATCCACAATGACTAGATTCCATAATCCATGGCACCACTTCAGACAGCGAATCTGAGTGCGATATGGATTTATGTGCCTTACTGGGAAATCCAGTACCAAAACCGGAAGTGACTTTGTTAGTAAATGGACAACCAGTGGTTATTTCTTTGTGACACAGGAGCATGTAGAACCACATGTAATAACAACATACCTGTCCATAAACTAAGCAACGAAACCTTCAGGGTTCGCTCTGCAAATGGACAAACATCAGACGTCCCTATTACTAAACCCATAACCTTGGAAGATCCCTTGGAATGGCGTGTACAATGCCATTGTTGAACATGCCACAGTGTCCCGTAAATCTGCTAGGACGAGACGGATTGACTGCATTGGGCTTGTCCATAATTGTGGAACAGGGAAATTAGTTGTTAAGCGCACAGGAGGTGTTAACATGGTGAGAGAAGAAAGCGATGACCCCACATTCCACTATTACTATACATTTGACATTTCTGAAGAAGATGCTGCAGGATGGGGTAAAGATGTCGTTTTGCAAGCAACAGCCCTACTGAAACATCCTGAACAAAAGATGTCACCACCTGACCTGCATGTCACAATGTGGCATAAAGATCCTCCAGGTCCGGATGGTGACTATGAAAACAAATTGAAAGACATTTCACCTGTGAAGCTGACAATGACAGATTTGATTCATGATGGCAACTCCACAGCTGTCATAACAGTGACAGGTGCCACTGAAGATGTTTTTAAAATTGAGATTCACAGGTATGCCATTACATGTGTCACTTTGTAAACCATATTTGACAGAATGGCAAGATTTGGGACTGATAGTCATGACAGCTTTGCCAGCCACTGATTGGAGCAGAGTTGGACCACGAACGGAGTTCAGCCCATCAACTAAATTGTATAAAGTGCCAGTTAATGTCTCATTAGTGCTGACAGCCGGAACACATATTGATGTGTCCACTTCACAATCCTGAGTGTTTCAGTTGAGTCCTGAAGAAGATGATCTTCTTTCTTCAGTACCATCAGGATTGTGGACAACAGGTCCTTCAGACGTAGGACTGATTAAAAATGCACAACCTGTAGTTATAAGACCAAAAACAGAATACAGACCATGTGTAAGACAATATCCATTGAAACCTGATGCAATTGAAGGAATTAGGCCAGTAATAGAGGATTTGTTAACAGCAGGAGTAATAGTGCCATGCCCAGATTCACCATGTAACACACCCATATTTCCTGTAAAAAAGGCTCCGCCCTCAGTGGGGTGGAGAATGATTCAAGATCTGCAGGCAGTAAATGCTGCTGTGATTAAAAGAGCACCATGTGTTCCAGATCCACACACCTTGTTAAATTCGCTGAGACCAAATTCTAATAGTTTCTCAGTAATTGACATAAGTAATGCATTTTTCTCTGTGCCAGTACACCCAGATAGTCAATTCTGGTTTGCTTTTACCTTTAAAGGACAACGATATACATTACCAGATTACCGCAGGGTTACGCAGAGAGTCCAACTATTTATTCTCAAGTCATGTCAGCATGTTTAGCCAATTTTGTTCCACCGGCAGATAGCCAACTGTTAGTGTATGTTGATGACATTCTGATTGCCTCTGACACACGAGAAAACTGCATAACTGACACAGTAGCATTATTATGTTTCTTATTTAATAATGGCCACAAAGTGAGTAAAAACAAAGTTCAGTTGTGTAGGGATAAAGTAAAGTATTTAGGACATGAATTATCAGCCACAGGGCGCACGATCCTGTCTGACAGGAAGGAAGCGATTTTATATGCTCCGAAACCACAAACTAAAAGACAGATGATGTCATTTCTTGGACTGACTAATTACTGCAGGGCATGGATTCCCTGCTATGCAGAATTGACTAGTCCACTTTCTGATTTGATGTACAAAGATGATATTTCAATGTCAACCGTGTTGGAATGGAACAAAGAAGCTGAGGAAGCTTTTGTAAAAGTAAAACAAACGTTAGTGTCATCCACAGTTTTGACACTACCAGATTATAGTAAACCATTTACTCAAACAGTGGATTGTAAAAATAATTTCATGACAAGTGTCTTAGTACAGTCACATGGTACAAAATTACGACCAGTGGCTTACTATTCTTCCAAATTGGATACAGTAGCAAGTGCATTGCCTCACTGCGTGCGAGCTGTAATTGCAGCCTCTATGGCTGTTCAAAGTAGCAGTAATGTTGTTCTATTCCATCAGCTGACATTGAAAGTTCCACATGCAGTTTCTGCACTCCTGTTGCAGACAAACATGAGCTTTTTGTCCCCAGCAAGACATCTTTCGTGCATGTCCTTGCTATTATCACAACCACACCTTACAGTAGAGCGCTGTACAACATTGAATCCATCCACATTGATACCTTTACCTGAGGATGGTGAGCCGCACAATTGTCTTGATGTAGCAACAGTCTGTATGAAAGCACGCCCAGACCTCCAGGACACACCCATCCCAAACAGTACAATTGTGTATGTGGATGGTTCTTCCACTAAAAATGCTTATGGACAAACACAATCTGGATATGCTGTTGTCACAAATTCAGAAGTATTGGATTCTGCTTCATTGCCATCGTCATTTTCAGCACAAGCAGCTGAATTAGTTGCTTTAACTGCAGCTTGCCATCTGTTTAAAGGTACGGCTGTAACAATTTATACAGACAGCCAGTACGCTTTCAGCACAGTGCATGTGTTTGCAAAACTGTGGGAAGAGCGTGGAATGGTGACATCATCTGGAAAGCCAGTGACTCATGTCACTCTCCTAACTGCACTACTGAAAGCTGTGAAATTGCCTAAACAAATTGCTATATGCAAATGTGCGGCTCACACCAAAGGCTCTGATATAGTTTCACAAGGAAATGATTTTGCTGACAGAGCTGCGAAGGCGGCAGCAGCAGCAGCTTCTTCTATTTTTGTTGTACAGGAAACCACTCCAGATTTGCACTTAGGTCACATACTGCTTGCTGAGATGCAACAGCAGGCACCTGAGAAAGAAAGGCAGATGTGGTTAAACAAAGGAGCTACATTCGCAAATGATTTGTACTTATGACCACAAAAGAAACCCATATTGCCAAAAAATATGTTTAAATGGGCAGCTATCATGAGCCATGGCGTGACGCATGTCTCATCAGGGGGTATGATATCGCAATTGCAATCTATTTTTTGTCTTTATGGGTTCGATGCATATGCAAAACAGCATTGTAGAGCATGCATGCATGTGCAAAACACAACTCACAAGGCAATTTGAGACCCCAAAGAGGCAAATTTCCAACACCACAATATCCCTTTCAAGTGATTCATATGGATTATATACAGCTGAGTAAACATGAAGGAAAAGAATTTTGTTTAGTCATAATTGATGCGTTCTCAAAATGGGTAGAATTGTTCCCCACAAAACATGCAGATGCACTTACAGTGGCAAAAGCATTGTGCAAAGACATCATTCCACGATTTGGAATACCAGAAACAGTCTATTCAGATAATGGAGCGCATTTTGTTAATACAATAGTGCAATACGTAGGAGAAGCGCTACAGATTAATCTCAAAATCATTGTGCTTATCATCCACAAAGTGCCGGATTAGTGGAAAGGATGAATGGAACAGTAAAAAACAGACTTAGAAAGACAATGGAGGAAACAGGCAGACCATGGACACATTGTGTAGATTTGGTAAAAATGTATATAAACATAACTAGTACCATGGGGTTGACACCGTATGAAACATTGTTTGGCAGAAAATACCGATTGCCATATTATGGGCAAATTTGGGATGTACCTGAGGAAGCCAATTTGGCAGATTACATGAGGAAGATGTTAGAAAGACAACAAGGGAGAGTTTCAAACACTGATGATCCCATTTCTCCACAGGATGACCCTAAAGTGGTACCTGGAGACTGGGTGTTGATAAGAAGCATCAAGAGAAAACACTGGCATTCACCTAAGTGGGAAGGGCCCCATCAAGTACTACTGACAACACCCACAGCTTGAAAATTGGGGAAAGAAGTACATGGATTCATTTAACTCACTGTAAGAAAGTCATTTCTGCAGACACAGACAAACAGTAAGAGCAGTAGGATAAGACTAGTAATAGTGTGTGAGCTTGGTGTTAAGATCCAGGTTAGACACGAAAGCTAGCAGAAGACATTAAGAAGCCACTGTTCTGAACATAGGTGTGCTGTAGTGTGCAGAAATGGCGAAAGAAAAAAACAAAAAGAACGAGGGTTCCTGGACCCCATGGACAGTCCTTATTATGCTACTTTTCTTTTTCGGATTGGGCTTATTATTAAAAGCCATAAGCACGGGACATGATAATAAGGATCACATCCGCAGATTGCAGAGACCAAAAAGAAGTAACAAAGACCCCAGTCCGATAATAAATGCCACAGTACATAGGTGTGATAGGAACAATGCGTACCGATTTGGTGTACAAGCCTGCATTCCTAGAAATGCTTCTGTGGTCATCTCTGTACCATATAGTGCTCTTACCCATGGAACATGGGACGGTGACAGAGGGACTAATTACGGAAATAGTTTCTCATGGTATATGACCAATGATCAACTAGATAAGAGATGGGAAACGTTGGTAGCCGATGAATGGAGTAGATGGACACCAGGATGGGCACAAACCGAGTGGGCTAAGTACCAGAGTCAAATTCTTAAAATGTATCAAACAGATGATAAGCTGTTTATAGTGGTGAATACCACAGAAAAAGGAACCATATTCCCACCTGATATAAAGGGAGACTGTTGGTTGTTCCTCCTTTGGGTATACAAATCAGGAAAAGATCCGTATTTCCATTTTTTCCTCTGTGAAACAGATAGAGTACAGCAACCAATATTGACAGAATTAAGTACGTCAAAGGGGGTGTCCATACAAGGCACAAAACACATGAAAACAGATGACTGGTTCCTGGTAACCACAGGAATTAGTGGACAAAATAACAATTGGCTTTTAATGGCAGAACAAGCAGGACTAGCTACAAAGAAGGACTGTGTTGTATGTATGGGACCCAGACCTATATTACAGGTAATACCGGCAGCATTACCCACAGACTGTCTGTTGACTGTAATGACACAGACATACATTGCAGCGAGCAACGATTGTTCTAAGTGGGACAAGATCTATCCATTGACCAAATTGACTAAGATTAAACCTTTATTTTCAAGCAAAGTTGGGCATGCTAACCATACATGTGTAAACTTGACAGGGACAGGTAAGACTTTGGGTAGCTTAAACCACACTGCCTGGTGTAAGGATGTGGTCCATAGTAATCCCACATTCAAACCTGTCAGTAGGAGTGACGTATGGTGGTGGTGTGGTGATAACAGAATCTTTGACAGACTGCCAAGAAATGTGTCAGGTTATTGTGCATTAATATCATCATTGTTACCAGTTAAAGCCATGCCCATGACACCTGAAGAAGTCATGACATATACAGCCTCTCTCATTCCTGAAGACTGGCAGAAAGGCATAATCAGACATAGAGTAAAAAGAGATTGGAAAGGAGTGGGAGATCCAACATATATTGATGCGATAGGAGTCCCCAGAGGAGTGCCTGACGAGTATAAACTGGCTGATCAGATAGCAGCTGGATTCGAATCCTCCATCTGTTGGTGGTGTTCAATTAATAAGAACGTGGACAGAATAAACTACATCCACTACAATGTACAGAAATTAGGAAATTGGACTGAGGAAGGGTTTAAGGCTGTCCATTCGCAGTTAGAAGCCACGTCCCTTATGGCCTTCCAGAACCGTATTGCTCTGGATATGTTGTTGGCAGAAAAAGGAGGTGTTTGTGCCATGTTCGGAGAACAATGCTGCACATTCATTCCCAACAACACAGCTGCAGATGGCAGCCTCACTCAAGCCATCGACGGGCTGAGGACGTTGAACAGGAAGATGAAAGAGCACAGTGGAGTAAACACCGAAGGCTGGGATTGGTGGCTGGAAGGGATGGGAAAATGGAGGTCTTTGATTTCTTCACTATTAGTGTCTATAGCAGTATTTGCTGCGATTCTAACATTGTGTGGATGTTGTTGTATTCCATGTCTTCGAGGCCTTGTAAATAGAATGATAACCACAGCAATAGGTCCAGGACCAGGAGGGGGACCAGCTTCATATCCACTCCTGGGGCAAAACGACGACGAGGAGGAAGAGGGCTCTCATGACCTGTACCCAGACCAATGGAAGTATGATGACCCAGACACCGATGATGATGACAATGATGACATAACCTCTGGGGTGTAAGCCTGTAGAACATACCATGATGAACCTCTTAGTGAAATTCTCAAAAGAAGTGCTAAGCTGGGTGATGCCTACTATACGTTTAACAGGCGATAAACAGGAGGGGAATGTTAAAGATTTTGTATATATGTTATCACTGTTAAACATTTGTACCTTTGTCTTCTTTCTTATGAAAACGTTATTGTGCTGTTTTGCACCAGTCTTAAGATAACCCTGAGAATGCACATATTATTCAACTTTGTTTTAGCATGCTGGGGTCAGGCTGAACTGGGAGTAAAGAACTGGAGGTTGTTTTGACTGTTGTGAATTTATGGCCCTGTGATATGTGATGCTTAGTGTGAAGAACAGGACACTCCAGGCAGATGCAGAACAGATGATAAGTGCAACAAACGAACGGGATGTGCTGACCTTCGACGATAAGATTAAAGGAAAGAAACTGTTTTTCCTTACAGCTGCACTTATTGACGTATGTGTTTATGTTACGGGAAGAAACTTGTCTTGCGTTGTTCCCCCCACCCTTAGGACAAGTTTTATGATGTGGTTAGGGCTTCTCCAATAAAATGGCCATTCAGTAGACAGTTGTGTGGACAGCTTAAACTCAACGCTTATGACAACACTCGACCTGAATGTTCCACCTACATTAAAACCACCCCCCCCAAAAAACCCCCCCCACAATCGCCTTGGTTCAATGATTGCTTACATGGCCGCAAGAATAAGGCAAGAGGACTATAATGAAAATGGCATTGTTCAAAACTACGTATTCGTGACTAAGTATTCCACCTTACGTGGTGTGCTGCAATTCTAGACTATTTTCAGTTTTTTTTTCAATTTATTTCATTTATATAGTGCTAAATCACAACAAAGTTGCCTCAAGGTGCTTCACACAAGTAAGATCTAACCTTACCAACCCCTAGAGCAAGCACACAGGTGACAGTGGTAAGGAAAAACTCCATCTGATGATGTGAGGAAGAAACCTCAAGCAGTTTCTTCTCTATGGGGTGACCCTCTGCTTGGGCCATGCTACCGACACAATTGACAATAGGAATATACAGGAAATTTTGGGACTCTGTGCTGGTGCATAGGATGGGAGGCCTGCAGAAGAAAACACCCAGTCCCATCTCTGGATGGAGCTGAACCTCAGAGAGAAAAAAACACAACAAATACAGTATAATTTGTCTGCATTAAGCAACAAGAAAACCAGAAGAAACACTAAAGAGTCCACCGACCACCAGCCCTAAGCTTCACTAAAAGTCCAAGACTTTAGATAAAGCTGAGGCTGCTGCCCGCTCTGTTTACTAATAAAACTAGAAGCACTCAGAGAGCGCAAACCTCCGCCAAAGCCATAGGGTCACTGACATCACATGGAATACCCTTTGGCAAAGAGACTTATTCCACGTCATTTCAGGCATCTACCATCATGTTTGAGATTCAGTGATTAAACCCTTAGATCTTCAGCAAATGTATTTATAAAGAGAAACTGCATGAACTACACGTTTTTTTTATTTTCTAATAAGTTTATTCAATGAGGAGAAACAAATGCTAAATTTTATTGTTCTGCCATAACTTAATTTTTGTTCAGCCTTTGTGACCCGTCTTCATGAAGTTAGATGCAAAAATGTTGAAATTGGCCCTATCCTGCAATGATAAAGAATCCTTAAAAAAATTACTGGATCCGGATTGTGTTCTGGATCAATACCAAAATTTACGTTAGGCAAAAATACACCCCTGGTAAAAATTTCATTGAAATCCATTGAGGAGTTTTTGAGTAATCCTACTAACAAACCAACCAATAAACAAATGGACGCGACCAAAAACATAACCTCCTTGGCGGAGGGAATTAATTTAAAAGGGTAGAAAACATAGTTCCATATTATGCCAGTATGCTAGCCGTACGAAAGGGAAAATAAGTGCATCTTAAGTCTGGACTTGAAAGTCTCTACTGAATCTGAATCTGTCTTATTGATGCAGGGAGATCATTCTACAAAGCAAGTGCATGATAAAAGAAAGCTCTGTGACCTTTTATTAACCCTAGAGACACAAAGTAGTCCTGTACTCTGAGAATGCAAAGTCTGGGCTGGTACATAGGGTTTAAGTAGGTCAGCTAAGTAGGGGGGTGCTAGTCTGTGAATAGAAGCTGTTATTACTAACAGAACCTCAAAATCTGATCTCACAGGGGAGAGGAAGCCAGTGAAGAGATGTCAAAATGGGTGTCATGTGGTCAAACTTTATGCTTCCTGTCAAAAGTTTGGCAGCAGCATTTTGAACCAATTGGAGAGCCCTAATGCAGGAATGCGGTAAACCAGAAAATAGAACATTGCAGTAGTCCAATCTAGAAGAAACAAATGCATGGATCAGGGTCTCAGCATCAGCCATAGACAGGATGGGAAGAATCTTTGCTATATTTCGCAGGTGGAAGAAAGCAGTCCTCGTAATATTTCTAATGTGGAGGTCAAATGACAATGTAGGATCAAAAATTACCCCAAGGTTCCTCACTTTGTCAGTGTGATGTGTGACACAGTAGCCTAGGCTAAGTGTTAGCTGGTCAAATTAATGCAGATGTCTCACTGGACCAAGAACCATCATTTCAGTCTTATCAGAGTTTAAAAGTAGGAACTTTGTCAGTGTGATGTGTGACACGTGACTCTAGCCTAAGCGTTAGCTGGTCAAATTGATGCCGATGTCTCACTGGACCAAGAACCATGTAATGAAAAATGCTGTGCTGATGACAGTCAGTTGTACATGCCGATAACTGCTGGTAAAATTGTATACATAAAATCCTTGTAAGTCTTGTCAGAATTTACAAGTAGGAAATTGCTAAACATCCAACTTTTCACTGATGCAAGGCAATCTTCTAAGGATTTTATGTGGAAGATTACCAGCAGTTATCGGCATATATAACTGAGTACCATCAGCATAGCAATGAAAGGTAATCCCAGAACACTGCAATATGTCCCCAATGGATGTGATATAAAGGGAGAAAAGCAGGGGGCCTAAGACAGACCACTGTGGAACCCCAAATTTCATGTCACTAAGGGTAGAGGTAGTGTTACTGTACAAAACACAGTGAGAACGACTGGTCAGGTATGAAGTCAACCATGCAAGGGCACTCCCAGTAATCCGAAAAAGATTTTTCAGCCGAATGAGTAGAATATGGTGATCCTCGGTATCAAACACAGCACTAAGATCTAACAGCACCAGAACCGTAGTGGTGTCCGAATCCATTGCAAGCAGAAGACCATTCATCACTTTAGCGAGAGCCGTCTCTGTGGAATGACACTTTCTAAAAGCAGACTGCAGTGGCTCAAAAAGTTTTTTTCTCAGTAAGTTGGTCCATGAGCTGCTGCAAAACCACCTTTTCCAGAATTTTAGAGCAAAATGATAGATTTCAGCCTATCATTTTTCAATATACTGGGGTCAAGATTAGCTTTCTTAAGTAATGGTTTAATCACTGCAGAGTTGAAACATTTAGGAACAAATCCAGAGGTTAATGAGAGATTAATAATTTCCAGCACAGTCAGCCCAAGAGTGGGTCACAGGTCCTTAAACAGTTTTGTTGTTGGTATAGGATCAAATATGCAGGTTGTGCTTTTAGCAGATGTTACAAGTCTCATCAGCACGCCTATTGAGATACTGTCTAATTGTCTAAATCTAGTTAATACCTCGGTGATGGCACCCACCTCAATAGCAGGGTGTAGTGGCTGGGTTAAGGCAGGCTAGGATATGTTTAACCTAATGATGTCTATTTTCGTCTTGAAGTAATGTAAGAAATCTTGTGCTGTAAAAGGAGATCAAATTGTGTTTGTCCATGCCCATGTCAAACAAGAACTTTGAGTTACACTTGTTTTTGCTGATCAAATCAGAGTCATAGGCCCGCTTTGTAGTAGTAGTGCATGCTTACAGTCTAAAATAGCATCACGCCATGTGATGGAATACGTCTAATTTTGAACTCTGCCATTTTCCTTCTAGACCTATAGCCTTATGCTTGAGATCATGCAAGTAATCATTGAACCAAGGTGACTGTGTTTTGGGGGGGCATGGTTTTAATATAGGTGGTGCAATCATGTTGAGTGTAGTTTTGAGCACTGAGTTTAAACTATCCACATGACTGTCTACTGATTGGGCATTTTCCAAACATGAAGCTAAGATATCAGGCAGTCTATCTTAGAGTTCAGTCGTAGTTGAGGAGTTGATGCATCACCACAATGATGAATAAGGTTGCTGTTCCACTAAACATGGCAGCAAAACTGTAAACCTAATAAGTGAGTGATCAGAGACCACTAATGCAAGAGGCATGATGTTCCACACAGCAAGGCACAGGCATGATGTTCCATTTGGTATTTCCACTAATGTGCATTGAATCCTGAATGGATTGCTATAATCCTAATACATCCATAATTTACAAAAATGATTTCCAGAGGGGATCAGAAGGCTTATTTATATGAATGTTGAAGTCACCAATAATCAGAATGTTATCTGCACTAGTTGAAAAATTAGAGATAAACTCACCAAATTCATCTAAGAATTCAGAACCTATAAGCATGCACTACTGGCTACAAAGCAGACCTACTCATCTGATTCGATTCATAAACACAAGCATAATTCAAAGTTCTTGTTTGACACAGTGGCAACTTATTCATGGACAACCACCTATAAGTTGTTCTCCTTTTACAGCACAAGATTTCATAGATTACTTTGAGAAGAAAATTGATGACATTAGGTTAAGGCATGCCTTAATCCACCTACTACACACTGTTATCGAGGTGGGTGCCATCACTGACACATTACCTAGATTTACCAGATTTGATAGTATCTCACTGGTTGGGCTGATGAGACTTGTAACGTCTGTTAAAAGCACAACCTGTTTGTTTGATCCCATACCAACAAAACTGTTTAAAGACCTGTGGCCCACTCCTGGGCCTATTGTGTTGGAAATTCTTAATCTTTCACTAACCTCGGAATCTGTTCCTAAATGTTTCAAATCTGCAGTGATTAAACCATTACTTAAATTTAATCTTGACCCTAGTGTATTAAAAATTATAGGCCGATAAGAGATCTATCATTTTGTTCTAAAATTCTGGAAGAAGTGATTTCACAGCAGCTCGTGAACCATCTTACTGAGAATAATCTCGTTGAGTCACTGCAGTCTGCATTTCAAACATATCATTCCACAGAGACGGCTTTCACTAAAGTGGTTAATGATCTTCTGCCTGTAATGGATTCAGATACCACTACGGTTCTGGTGCTGTTAGATATTAGTGCTATGTTTTGACCATTGGGGTTTTTCCGTAATTATTGTATGGCTTTGCCTTACAATATAAAGCACCTTGGGGCAACTGTTTGTTGTGATTTGGCGCTATATAAATAAAATTGATTTGATTTGATTTTGATTTGTTTGATATGATGGATCATGATATTTTACTCGACAGGCTGAAGAATCATTTTGGGATTACTGGGAATGTCCTTGCATGGCTGACATCATACCTAAACAGTCGTTCTCATTGTGTGTGGTGCAACAACACTACCTCTAACCTTAGTGACATGAAATATGGTGTTCCACAGGGGTCTATCTTAGGCCCCCTGCTTTCCGCCCTTTATATAGCACCTCTTGGGCACATATTTTGGCATTTTGGGATTACCTATCATTGCTGTGCTGATGACACTCAGTTGTGCAAGCCAATAACTGCTGGTAAACCTGTATACATAAAATCCTTAGAGGACTGCTTTGCATCAGTGAAAAGCTGGATGTCCAGCAATTTCTTACTTCTAAATTCTGAGGGGGGTATTTTGCAGTGTGCCTAATTACAGATAGATTTTTTTTTCTCAATTCAGAGCCAGCACAGTCAGCAACTGTCACCAAGGGTCCATCTTTTTTGGAGGAACAAGATGTGACAGCAGGAATCAGACAACTCTTTGAGGTTGCAAGTCAGCCACCTTCCTGCAGACAGTATACACACTGTTACAGGCCATAACTGTAAACCTCTGTACAACATGACCTCCACTGGAGCAGCACTAAGTGGCTCCTTTTTTGTGGATGACTTCTGGGCAGGAGGTTGAGATGATGGCTCCTGTTGTCTGCTGAATGTCATTTAGAAGAGGAGTCTCTAACTCTTCCCTGAAGAGCACCTACCTTGCTTTTGTTTTTGTTTTGTTTTTTCTACATCAACCTTCTCTGCTCACACCTGATTATTTAACTTTGGTGTTTCCTAAGTTGTAACTGGCTGATCACACCTGAATGAGTTAATTAGCTGAAGGTAAAGTCGGGAGACTTAGAAAACATGCAAGATGGGTGCTCTCCAGGAGCAAGGTTGGAGATCTCCTATTCAATGAGGAGGTGCATGTGAGGCTGAATCAAACAGGAGAAATGGTAAATGGACTGCATTTATATTGCACTTTTCCATCTACATCAGAAGCTCAAAGCGCTTTACAGTTATGACTCTCATTCATCCATTCACACACCAATGTCAGGGTGCTGCCATGCAAGGTGCTCACGACACACAAGGAGCAACTGGGGGCATTGTTCACTGAGTTATACACAGCAACACAGAAGATGGTAAAATGTGAATGGTTTATTAAACATAGGAATGAATAACTACAGGAACAAATTGAAACAATAAGTAGAAACAAGGACGCTACACATGAACTACCTGTCTCTTAAGGTGTTGAGAAAGATACTCAGTTGTCCATGCAGGAGATATGTAGAAGTTTACCTGACAGCAACTGGATTTAATTTTGCTTGTTTTTGGGACATTTCAAATTGCCACTGAACTGGTACCAATTATACAGCTAAATTAAATAAAAATAACCCATGAATCAATAAATATAAATAACCCATGCCATCAAAATATGGCCATCGGGTATTGCAAAGGCTTTGCATCCATCCATCCATCTGTTTGTCTATCCATCTGTCTGTGCTCAGCATAAGTCTGCCAGCTCTTCAAATTCACAGGGAACATTCTTGGGACACAGACCTTGGACAAGTTCAAAGATGGATAACTTTGACCTATTTTAAGAGGTATTCTAAGAGGTTTAAAAGTCACATTCTGTTTCCTATTTTTATGCTATGAATTATGCAAATCCATTTTTGACGTGGGGGTGGGGTGACAGCCAATCAGAGTGGAGAGGCACAGTGATGCCACTGGCTAGTCTCTTTCTGGTGCTCCCAAACGTAATATAAATATAACAATGTAAATATAACATGTTTCAAATGTATTATGTAAAAACCCGTGAGAAACACTTCTAAAACTGAAAATGCTGTTTTTGTAACCTGTTAACACCTTCTGGAGTGACTTACAAGACATCTTGTGGACGTCAGTGTGCACACTGATCACATATTGTTGTGTGGGCCGCTGAAGAGGAGGTACTGCTGGCCCACCACCACCAGTCGGCGCCCTGCTTGGAGTGCGGGCTTCAAGCATGAGAGGGCGCCGGAGCCATTGGAAGTGACAGCTGTCACTTGTCAACCACACCAGCTGTCTCTCATCAACCACCTCATAAGAAGCGGATTACAACTCCACCTCCTCGCCGAGAAATCATCTACCACTAGAGGTAAACTTCTCTGCTGTATTTTCTGAGTGTTTTTTCAAATTGTGATCTGTGTGCAGCCGTACACCTGTGAAGTCTGTTGGAGATTGGATTGGCGGATAGTGAGAGGACGACGGTCTTCGTCTCTCACTCCATCCAGAAGAGGGACAAACAGGAGCTGCACGAGTGATAACGTATCTGGAGGTGGAGGTTTTCCCTCCCGGAGGAATTGTGTGTAAAGGTTGCTGGGCATGAGGACTCACACTCACCGTCATCTGTTTCTTGTCTGCCAGCAGTACCAGGGCCGACAACGGAGGACAGAGACCACCTGGGGACTCAGGACTTGGCGGCTCCGGTGTTCTTCAGGCCGTTGGTGGTGGAAGCGGTGTGGGCCCCGGCTCTTCGATCACCAGAGGTCTCCTATCTTCGAGCCTGCCCACAGTCCTCTTGTGTACAATTGGCATCCATTATTTTTCTGTCTGTATTCCGTTGTGTGCCTTCACAACATTAAATTGTTACTCCTTTTCTTATCCATTGTCCGTTCATTTGCGCCCCCTGTTGTGGGTCCGTGTTACGACACCTTCACAACACATATGGCAGAATCCACTCCCAAACCGCTTCGTTTCTGGGTAAATATAACATGTTTCTCATATATTATGTAAAAGCTAGCGAGAAATAAACACTTCCAAAACTGAAAACATTATTTTTGTGACCTAATAAAACCTATGGAGTGATTTACAAGACATCTCGTGGACATCAGTGTGCACGTTCATCACACATGGCGGAATCCGCTCCTAAACCTCTTTCTTTCTGGGTAAATATAACATGTTTCTCATATATCATGTAAAAGTTAACGAGAAAGAAACACTTCTAAAACTGAAAACGCTGTTTTAACCTGATAACTCGATTTACAAAACATCCCACAGACATCAGCATCACATGTGATCAAAGGTAACTTCCGCTTTTTTCAAAAGCTCATGTATGCGCTGATGCATGCCCTCCTGCAGATGCTATTAAAACAAATGAAAATATTGTTTATGACTGATTAAGTTTATTCTGTAACATCAGTATAAACATACAGGGGTGAAGGTATCAATGATACACTGATAACACAAGAAAGCATTGATGCTTATTTGCATTGCGATCCCTGTGAAATTATCATGTGTCAAAATAGAGGGGCTTGATTGAACATGTATAAATTGTACATAAGACAATAGCATCTGAATAATGAATGAATGAATGAATTTATTTATTTATTCGGCACACAGACTCAACAATAACAAAAAACTGATAAACAAGACAATTCAACAGTGAACATATGTGAGCGAAAGGATGTGGGCAGAAGCAAAGCTTAGAAATGCCCACCTCTTATATATACACATACACATCTACACATACCTCCAGCAAATGCATACTTCCAGCAAATGCCAGCACAGACAGTATAAATTAATCAGTAAAAAATAAAACAGCCAGACAAACAGTGCACACGCCACAAAAAACAGTAAGAAAAATCTAAAAACCTAGTTCTTCAGATTAGAAGAAATAATCATATTGTTATTATAGAGCCTTTTAAAGATGACTAATGTACCAGACAATTTAATGCTATCAGGACAATTATTCCAAATAATGTGTACAGTGAAGAAAAGAAGTATTTGAAAACCCTGAGATTTTGCAAGTTCTCCCACTTAGAAATCATGGAGGGGTCTGAAATTTTCATCTTGGGTGCATGTCCACTGTGAGAGACATAATCTAAAAAAAAAAAAAAAAAAAAAAATCTGGAAATCACAATGTATGATTTTTTTAAATAATTTATTTGTATATTACTGCTGCAAATAAGTATTTGAACCCCTACCAACCAGAAAGAATTCTGGCTCTCACAGACCTGTTAATTTTTCTTTAAGAAGCCCTCTTATTCTGCACTCTTTACCTGTATTAATTGCACCTGTTTGAACTTGTTACCTGTATAAAAGACACCTGTTCACACACTCAATCAATCACACTCCAAGCTGTCCACCATAGCCAAGACCAAAGAGCTGTCTAAGGACACCAGGGACAAAACTGTACACCTGCACAAGGCTGGGATGGACTACAGGACAACAGGCAAGCAGCTTGGTAGAAGACAACAACTGTTATGTTTATTTATTAGAAAGTGGAAGAAACACAAGATGACTGTCAATCTCCCTCAGTCTGGGATTCCATGCAAGATCTCATTTTGTGAGCTACAGATGATTCTGAGAAAGCTCAGAACTACACAGGAGGACCTGGTCAATGACCTGAAGAGAGCTGGGACCACAGTCACAAAGATTACATTAGTAACACATGATGCTGTCATGGTTTAAAATCCTGTGGTCCGTGTGGTCAGATGAGACCAGAATAGAGCTTTTTGGAATCAACTCCACTTACCATGTTTAGAGGATGAGAACAACCCCAAGAAAACCGTCCCAGCCGTGAAGCATGGGGGTGGAAACATCATACTCTGGGGGTGCTCTTCTGCAAAGGGGACAGGACGACTGCACCGTATTGAAGGGAGGATGGTTAGGGTCATGTATTGCGAGATTTTGGCAAACAACCTCCTTCCCTCAGTAAGAGCATTGAAGATGGGTCATGGCTGGGTCTTCCAGCATGACCCCAAACACACAGCCAGGGCAACTAAGGGGGGCTCCGTAAGAACCATTTCAAGGTCCTGGAGTAGCCTGGCCAGTCTCCAGACCTGAACTCAATAGAAAATCTTTGGAGGGAGCTGAAACTCAAAACCTGAAAGATCTAGAGAAGATCTGTATGGAGGAGTGAACAAAAATCCCTGCTGTAGTGTGTGGAAACCTGGTGAACAACTACAGGAAACATCTGACCTCTGTAATGGCAGACAAAGGCTACTGTACCAAATATTAACATTGATTTTCACAGGTGTTGAAATACTTATTTGCAGCAGTAACATACAAATAAATAATTTAAAAAAATCATACATAGAAAACTACACCACATTATTTGCCTGATCATAAAGATTCCAAAAAAGGTATCTATCTGTGACTGATTGTTCTGGAGTTATGAGGTAAAAGCAGGAAGAATGGTGACAAAGTTAAAGTTGCTCCATTAATTTTGCTCCAGCTGTATTTGTGCAGAATTTGATGCTTGTATCACCATTTGAAGGACTGTTTCAGTTATCTGCTGTACTAATAAGCCAACAACAATAAGCCACCCAAATTAAATGAGAAATCCTGCTTTTAACAACCTGGACCTCATTTCTGGCATAAAATATGGTCATTTACTCACCAATATAAGTTTGGGGTGATTATAGAAGTCCATATTTCAAACGAGGTGTTCACTTCAAATCTGGAGCAAACATTTTTCTTCTTCTACTTCACACATAGTGTGAAGTTTGGTCGAATACAGCGAAACAGCGCAAAACAGTTCGAATTAGCGCACCATGAAACATCGCGCCAATGGGCAGGCATGCACGATCCTGGTGCGAGGGTTCATGCACGCGACGGTGTCTTTCGAACAGGAACACAGTGCGAGGTGCACCACATGGCATCCCTGATGTGGAATAAATAAAAAATAAAAACCAGCTGGGACCTGTGGAACCACATGGCATCCCTGATGTGGAATAAATAAAAAATTAAAAACAGCTGGTTCCTGTGGAACCACATTGCATCGCTGATGTGGAATAAAAAAAAATATATATATATATATATATATATATATATATATATATATATACACCACCCATGGGAATTGTACCTGCACTGTACAGGTTGCTTTACCACTTTACCAAAACTTTACCACTGAGCTCCCGTCACTGGCCTGTAAATGGTGCCGGAAAAATGCCTGAAATCAACAAAGAGATGGGCGTATTTAAAAAAATAAATAAAACCATACGCGGTTGAACATGAGTGAGTGAGTGATAAAACCATACACCATAAAAAACACAGCATTTTGTATTGAATCCCTCTTGTCAAGCAAGCAATACAAATATGATCCGTCTGTTCTTCTGTAAATGACCTATGGTCACAGACATACAGTCATGAAATGACATGAATGAGAAGCAGTTCGCTGTTCTCATGTCCACATCTGCTAGCGCGTGTCCTGCCCGACTTGTCTTGTGGACCGCGCGCCAGAACTGACACTGCGTCATATGGAACAGAGCTCACGTGGGTGACGTGAAAGTCAGATCACCCGCTGCATGTTATGATCTGACAGTCCATTTCAGCCTGGGGGCAGCCTGTCAATGGGCTGCAGTGAGGGAGCGCATGCCCACAGCAGCCCACAGCAACTCACAGCATATATGGCCACAGCAATATATGTTTTTATGTCCACGTGATGACAGCAAACAGACACGCACATCACAGTGGGCAGTTGTTAGTCCATGTCCATCCAAACACACTACGTGTTGTTCAGCTGGGATGTCCAGATTGACAGATCTCCAGCTCCGCTTCGTAAACTGACAAATAATGGGTTTGTTGGTTCACGGTAGGGTTTGTCACTAATAATTCTTACAGCTTTCATTTGTAGTAAAAATATTGGTTTTGTATTAGTTTTGTATGTGTTTTCCCCAAACCTCAATGCAATAGATCATATATGGAACAAGTAATGAATGATATAAAGTAGTTAATGAATGCTGCGAGAGGAAGTATTTTGCTTTATACAGGATTGCAATGACTTTAGATATTTTAGATTTAACATAATTCATGTGTTTCCCAAAAAACCTTGTTTCAGTTACAAGTTAAATTTCAGTATCATGTTACAATAAATTTCTGCTTAAATTCCTGGACTTATTTCCAACTACGTATAATACACTTAGTTTTACCAAAATGGAGCAATAATTTGTTTGAATCAAACCATTGTTTAAATTTCTTTTATTGCTTAACCATCATGTCCAAAAGCTGTCCCAAATGATCCCCACTCCAAAATACAGTTGTATAATCAGCAAACAAAATACAAATCAGGGACTTAGAAATTAAAACATATATCATTAATATATAAAAGAAACAACAATGGACCAAGGACTGCGCCTAATAATGAATGTAAATAACAATAAATGTATAATTATAATTATTATATTTGTCACTCTCAAGTCATGAATCAGCAAGTCCCAAGTCAAGTCTCAAGTCATAATGACCACCAATTGGTTGCAAGCTGATGAGATGAGAATGACTTGACAGTGACTTTGCCCCACCTCTGATATATATATATATGGTAAGGAGTCCAACATAGAGAAATATTGGATGAAGAAAAGCTATATTGGACTCGGCTGCGCCTCGTCCAATATAACTTTTTGGAATCCAATATTTCTCTATGTTGGATGACTTGCCATCCATCAATTGTTATGTTCTCCACCCCCCTCCCAAATTAAGCAAACAACAAAGAGTCAAGTAAATTAGATCAATTTATTTTGTTGTGAACAGCATATGAATGCTTCTAAAACATCAGTAGCGTACTTGTCTACCTTCTTAGTGTTTTTGGCATCCTTGGAGTTCAATATTTCCACCAGTTCCTCCTCTGTGAACTCAGCAAACCTCACTGGCAGACGATTTTCTGCTGTTGTTGACGTTTGTTGCCATTTTTCAACCAGCATCTGTCAGCTAGTTCCTGACCTTCGTATGCCGCGCTCTGATTGGCTAGCTGTTGGCACTAAGCTCTAACGCTATTGGTCAGTGGGAACCGATCCAATATAACTTTTGGTCCTAACCTTTTGGATCCAACATAACTTTCTGACGCCAAGCATGCCAAAATACAGGTGCCAAAATGATGGACAGAAAGGCTAATCTGTGATTGGTTATTGCAATCTGAGTGGAGAACACACACACACACACACACACACACACACACACACACACACACACACACACACACACACACACATATATACGAGGTCTGTCCATAAAGTATAGGTCCTTTTTATTTTTTTCAAAAACTATATGGATTTCATTCATATGTTTTTACGTCAGGCATGCTTGAACCCTCGTGCGCATGCGTGAGTTTTTCCACGCCTGTCGGTGACGTCATTCGCCTGTGAGCACTCCTTGTGGGAGGAGTCGTCCAGCCCCTCGTCGGAATTCCTTTGTCTGAGAAGTTGCTGAGAGACTGGCGCTTTGTTTGATCAAAATTTTTTCTAAACCTGTGAGACACATCGAAGTGGACACGGTTCGAAAAATTAAGCTGGTTTTCAGTGAAAATTTTAACGGCTGATGAGAGATTTTGAGGTGACACTGTCGCTTTAAGAACTTCCCACAGTGCGAGACGTCGCGCAGCGCTCTCAGGCGCCGTCATCAGCCTGTTTCAAGCTTAAAACCTCCACATTTCAGGCTCTATTGATCCAGGACGTCGTGAGAGAACAGAGAAGTTTCAGAAGAAGTCGGTTTCAGCATTTTATCCGGATATTCCACTGTTAAAGGAGATTTTTTTAATGAAAGACGTGCGGACGGGTCCGCGCGTCGGGACGCAGCCGACTGGTGCGGCGGCACAGGAAAAACACCTCCGTGTTGATAACCATTTGTAAAATCCAGGCGGCTTTTGATGGCTTTCAGTGGAGTGAGTATATGAGAAATTGTTTAACAGCTGGACATGTTCCAACTTGTCCTTAAGGCTTCCAGCAGAGGTGTTTTTCCTGTGGCGGAGCTTGAAACAGGCTGATGACGCTGCCTGAGAGCGCTGCGCGACGTCTCGCACCGTGGGAAGTCCTTAAAGCAACAGTATCACCTCAAAATCTCTCATCAGCCGTTAAAATTTTCACTGAAAACCAGCTTAATTTTACGAACCGTGTCCACTTCGATGTGTCTCACAGGTTTAGAAAAAATTTTGATCAAACAAAGCGCCAGTCTCTCAGCAACTTCTCAGACAAAGGAATTCCGACGAGGGGCCGGACGACTCCTCCCACAAGGAGTGCTCACAGGCGAATGACGTCACCGACAGGCGTGGAAAAACTCACGCATGCGCACAAGGGTTCAAACATGTCTGACGTAAAAACATATGAATGAAATCCATATAGTTTTTGAAAAAAATTAAAAGGACCTATACTTTATGGACAGACCTCGTATATATATATATATATATAGTTTGCACTGGGATAGCAATTAAACAATTGTAAATTATAAAGAAGACAATGCTCATAGGGCCGAGGGTATTTTCATTGCATTATAATTTTTATCATTTAATGTAAAAACTCCATGTTTGTAACCAGATAATAACTTTGTCCTGATTAACAAGACATCTCACAGAGATGTTAGGAAACTAACTAGCGATACAGGAGCATCACTGTGACACATGTTGTACTGAAATACGTTACTCAAACTCTGGTTCGTTCTGTCAAGCAGTTGAGGAAATATACATGACATAGAGTGATCCCCTCGGTCCACTTTTTGCAAGTCTCCATGAGACTTGCAAAAAGTGTTTCTGCAGATTGAAGTGTGTTCTTAACAAATTAACTCATTTCTAGTTTTTGAAAAAATAAGTCTTTGCATGTTTTACTTTCTATTCTTTTCTGCCTCCACACTTGTGCTGGTTCAAGTTGAAAAGATTAGGAAAAGTCATGAAATCGTGAACTCACTTTCAACCTCAGGGCATCAGTAATGCTCTGCTCCAAAGCTGGATAATCTCACATCAGTGTGGTTTGTTCATTTAGCGAAAAATGTAGGAGCATTTTAGAAGCACCTCCTTAGGATATTATGAAGCCTTTCATACTCATGATAATAAACCCATTTTGGCACCTGTGTAATTTACTAATGATGTGATTTTAGCATGCAATGACTGTGAGGGGAAGAATTACTATAAACTACAGAACATCTGCAGGGATGCCAGCCTCTGACATTGAAGCAGAATCTGATTGGGTTGCACTTCAACTTCTTTAATTAGGTGTGTTTACTTTGTATTTTATTTGCAGAGATCATGGAGAAGCCTGGGGAAAGATAGATTTAATTAAGGGACATTGATGGAAGCACACAACTATTACGATTTCAGAAGTGTTTCCTCTGATATTGCTGCAAAAGATCGTGATGACAGATGGTGCTGGGGAGGAGTTGACATGGGTGTGAAACAATCATTTGGATTCATTCTCACCATGTGTAGGTGGGAAAGTGTTCAAGGTCTTCTGTTATATATCACTGAACCCAATTTTACTGCAAAATAAATCCATTTAAATACACAATCTGACTCACAGCGTGTATGAGAGCAGTAATATGAGTGGAAATGTTTAAAAAAAAAAGAAGTCTGTTCGTCGATGAACTAGATAGTAGAAATGTACAAGCAGCATTGTAATTAGCAAGTGCAGGCCTGCCACACTTTCAATTGCCCTTGTGCTCTGTCTGTGCGATAATTGTTACAGCCCCTCTCTTTTATTGCAATCTGTCACAGAGTCAACCACATTCATTATGGATTCTTATCTGAATGTGCTTTAGCATTTGGCAGATGGCTCATCGGTATCAAAAGCTAATAATGATGCTGTAAGGAAATTAACACTTTATCAAAAACTACTTAATGCTGTAAAAAAGGAAACAAAAAATACTTCAGTGCTGCAGTTGATTTATGATGATTCAATCTGTGACCGTATAAAAGGTGACTTACCCTATCTTGTCTTAGAATATGCGAATTGCAAAGCAAAGATGAAACCACATTTTGCTCAGATTTTTATTTATTTATTTTTTGGTTATAATATGAGAAAGAAATACATACATAAATGAGATGTTTAATTATTAACTAATTTAATTATTAACGCTCACCCAAACAAAATATTGGTAGGAACATAATTGAGTGCACCATATGTCTGTATATCCACCTGAACACTTTGTCCTTTGGGCCAAATTTGGGACATGGGTAGTCCCAGTGGGGTACCATTCACTATAGAAAGAGTGACAATTTACATATTAATTAGGTCACAAATCATTCATTCTTTTTCTAAAATACTTACTCCACTCAAGGGTCATGGTGGCCTGGAGCCTATCCCAGCAGTCATAGAGCAAGAGGCGGAGTACAGCATGTCAGTCTATCATATGGCCACATGTAGACAGACAAATTCATTCACACTCGTATGCACGCCTGCTGTCAAATTCCATCCATCCATTTTTTCAATACCTGTTTACTCCAATACATCCTATGACTGCTGGAGCCTATCCCAGCAATCATAGGATGTGAGCTGGGGTACACCCTGGACACGACGCCATTCAATTGCAGGGCCACATATTATAGACAAACAAACTCCTTCACACTCTCATGCACACCTATGGTCAATTTAGAGTTTCCAATTCACCTAACCTGCATTTCTTTGGCTGTGGAAGGAAGCCAAAGCACCCGGAGGGAACCCATGCAAACACGGGGAGATCATGCAAACTCCACACAAAGGTTCCCAAGTGGGAAGCGATCCCACGACCTTCTTGTTGTGAGGCAACAGTGCTAATCACAAAGCCACCGTGCTGCACCTGCTGTCCAATTAATATTTCCAATTAACCTAACATGCATCTCTTTGGAAGTGGAAGGAAACCAGAGCACCGGGAGAGCACCCACACAAACATGGGGAGAAACATACAAACTACACACAGAAATCACTAAGTGGAAACTGATCCCAGGACGGTTCCCAAGAAGTCAACCATCGACTGAATTCCAGCCCTGCAGGGTACTCATTAAATGCAAGTGTAAATCTTGGCAGAGCTTCTTTGCAGCCTATGTTGATTTTCACAAAGTCTTGATTGGGCTGCTCTCTAGGACATCCTGACAATTCATTCATGTTATACCAAGTACTTGCTGTACATCATAGCCAATCTATACACAAATACTGTGAATGCTGTGTAGAGTGGAGACAGAGACTCTGAGTCTTTCCCATTGAAAACTGGCATCGATCAGGGATGTGTTCTGGCTCCTACACTGTTCAATACTTGCATGGAATGGGTGTTGAGCAGGATAGTGGAAACAAGCACCTTTCATTGGCAAAGAAAGGTTTAATGTGATCCTGGCTTTGCACACAATGATGTGATCTTTGCCCAATGAATGGACACTCTGATTGTAGCTCTTGAGAAGCTGAGTGAGGAATTGGAGTGTCTGGGTTTGCAGTTGCCTAGATTAAAACTAAGATCCAAGATTTTACTGACTTCCTGGACTCAGCTATCAGAAGCATATATGTCTGTGGCAACAGTGTTGAACTGGTAGGTACATTGACTTAACTCGTTAGTGGTATTCATGTTTGTGTGTCCTCTGGCTTTCAGGTCAAGAGATGCCTCTTACAACTGATTAAAAACTGCTGTAATATCACTGTGTTGCTGTTCATCAAACATCTTAATATGCTGGAGACACCAGTATAGTTAAGTGCTTTTAAAACAGGAAATGGTATGATAAGCTTAGTGCTACTTTGAAACTTGACACATGCTTTCAAATCTTATAATAATTCCTGACACCATATAGGAGCAACCTGTTTTTATACCCATAAATGATATTAGTCTCAGAGGAGGCAAATTCTTAAGTGCATGACATTCACGTGACAAGTAGGGGGTCGTTTTGACCGTTGGGGTTTTACATAATTATTGTATGGCCTTGCCTTACAATATAAAGCACCTTGGGGCAACTGTTTGTTGTGATTTGGCACTATATAAAAAAATTGATTGATTGATTGATTACCTTTGGAGACTTTGCACATCTCTTTTAAGCCTAAATGCCACATATTGCTTAAAAATAGGATTTACCTTAAACTCAAAGACACTGCACAAAATCAGTACTAAATCAAACTGTATCTGTGTACTGAATATGTGTTCACTCACTCACTCACTCATCTTCAACTGCTAATGGTCACAGGGGGCCGGAGCCTATCCCAGCAGTCATAGGGTGTGAGGCGGGGTACACACTGGACAGGACGCCAGTCTGTCGCAGGGTCACATATAGACAATCAAGCACATTCACACCCGCACGCACACCGATGGATATTTTAAAGTTTCCAATTCACCTCACCTGCATACATATCTTTGGATGTGGGAGGGCGCCAGAGCACCCAGACGGAACACACTCACACATGGGCGAACATGCAAACTCCACACAGAAAGGCCACAGGTGGGAATTGATCCCATGACCTTCTTGCTGTGAGGAAACAGTACTAACCACTAAGCCACCGTGTTGCCCTGAATGTGTTAATTTACATATTTTTTATGATGTCACAATGGATGGATGGATGGATGGATGGATGAGATTTATTGTCATTGTCATTACAAGTGCAGCAACGAGATTACGTCCACACACATTTCCATAGACAAACAGTAATTAATCCACAATTATTACTTGTTTACCATAATAATGGCACACATCAGAATTAAGACAACACATATACATTTGACATTGCTTATGTGCACTAAACTTGAAACAGTCCATTTTCCAAACTTGGCGATGTGAGTGTGTGGTAGCCGCTGCAACAGGAGTCGTACCGCCGCTAGCTTGGGAGGAACGGGGACCTGCCACAGCTAAAACCGCACAGCCCCCGGAAAGGAAAGGGGTGGCGTGAGCGGTGGACGGGATGGGGTGTGTGATGGGAGGGGAGGTAGGAGGGAAAGTGGTGCATGCTTCAGTCTTTGTCCATGTGTGAGTCTGTCTGTCCTTGTGTACTGGAGTAAGAGAGATAAGGAGGCAGCCAATCTTCCCAAGGCCATAGAAATTCTTCTGGAGGAAAAACAATGGGCATTTTATCCTTGAGAGGCTGATAAGCCTGCCGTGTTTGTGGTTGAGCAGTGAAAAACACTTTTCCAGCTTCACATGAACAAACCAGATCCCAATTCTGAAAATTCCCCGGCCTCTGAAATCTTCACCTTCTCCTGCAAGGCACGCATTTATCCAATTTGCATCTGAGTTGAAGGGTTAATGCAGTCTGAAAATGCATCGCCTTGCCCAACTCATTAATCATGACGGACAAGCGAGGGGTCGTGTTTTTGGTGGCAGCCATCTTGTCAATCTTCCGGTAGGTCAGGGCAGCACATAAGTACCAGCCCTCCTACTATGAATCCAAATATGAATAAATCCTCGACGTCCTCCACGGAGAAAGGCGTAAAGCATGTGACCCGCCAAGTCTCCCAGGCGTCGAGAACATAGCCCGCAGGGTAAGTTCCATCTGGGCACGCAGGGTCCTCTGGCCCTGATCTTCTTGTAGAAAAAAATGGTGTCAATAGCGTTCAGAGACCAGCTGATCAATTCCATGATTAAACCAATATAGTTTGAAGAATTCACAGCCCAGTAAAGTAGGGATTTTGAAGGTTGGAGCAGAGATAGAGGAGAGAGGAGGAGATGCGACCGCCCTCACCGGAGTCCCAGGCTGAAGAGTAACTCACCTGAGGATGCAAACAAAACACTGTTCATATCAATCACATGGTGTTTATCAGGCAAATTTAAATGTCTTTTCATGTTAAATTGGAATACTTTTGTTTGTCACCAAATACCACAAAAATGAATAAAATATGTCATAGAAAAATACTGTAAAGACTATGTTTTGTTTGTTTGTATTTTTTGTTGTTGTTGATGTTATGTGTCGGACGCAGCTCGGAGAACCGACCAGCGTTTGAAGGACCCAGTATGAAATAAGCAGAGCACGGTACAAAGGCTAACTGAATTTAATACATAACAGTGATAATATAACAAAAAGGTGCGGCCTGGCGTGGTGCGCTCCCAGCAGCGCTAACGGTCCGGAGCCAGAAGCTGTTTCGGACCCAAGGACCCCGCCGACACCCCCCAAGTGGCCGCAACAACCGAGTCTGTGAAAGAAGGAACCATTATGTGAGTCCACACTCTACACACAGAACACTTAAAGGTGTACAAACAGCAAACACTTCCTGGCTTGATTACTGATCAGCTTCCCAACCTGCAGGCATGGAACATCCCGTTCACAAAACTCCACTGCAGTGGAAGCTGATACATGACTAACAAACAGCTCAATACAATAAGGTGTGAGGGACACCACATTTACTGACTGTATAACTGTTAGTCACAAAATCTAACGTACCTCAGGAAGTGTGCTGACGAGCGTGAGACCTCACCCCCTCCTCTTTCACAGACTGTGCATCAAACCTGGACGTTCTCAGCATCCGCTGTTGATGAGATGGCTCCCGAGACGACGATCTCACCCGTCTGGTCACAAGGTCGAGTCTCTGGCAAATACACACTGTGCACTCCAGTCTTAAATGCCAACATGTTCCAATCCATCCAGATGCACCACAGCTGTGAGTCCTGACGAGTCGCAGGTGATCAGGGTGAGGTCCTGACAGCCTCAGCAACACAGCCACTCAGTCCCAAATGCACGCCACCTGGGAGGAAACCAAAAGACAAACAAACCGGCAGCCAGGCCCCCCCAGCCATATAACAGTTGATGTTGTTTTTTTTTTGTTTTCCTTGAAATAATATGAGAAAATGGGCTCATCTTATCTTCAGGGACCAGACTTTTGCATGTGAATACATCTACAACAGCATGTGGTGCCAAATACCAGTAAAATGAGTGTGTCCCACAGGACTGAAGTGGTCCACCTCTCTAAAATTCTTTGGAAGGAGTTTTCTGAAGTTTAAGGGCATATTTTACAACAGGTTTGAGTGCATTTCAAATGCACAAAATAGTGCATATTATCCATTTATCACCTTTGCTTTTGTGAATATGCAATTTGGGGCTTGTCCACACAAGTCCACAAAATTGTGGGAGGAAACATTGAAATTAGTGAGGATTTCACACACGACACAATTTATCAAGGTCAAAAATAAATTTAGAAGGTCCTGATGGAGTCAGTATTTTCTGAGTTTGAGTTGTTGGTGTTAACCTATTGTGCTTGACAGATTGCTGTTCTAAAGTGGTTTTCCAGCACAGAAATAAAAAACAAGATCATTCATTGCAAGCATCTGTGATATTTAACTTTATTTCATACTTGTTTCTTTAACCCTAGTGCTGCTGCTGTGCTCTGGGGTCCGAGGGCATTTTTGGACAGTTCGCTCGCCTGGCATAAATGTTTTATTATTGCTGTTAACAGCTCTTCCTGCATCCCTCAATCAAGTTTTATGTCTCTTTTTCAGGACAACCTGTACTTTCAAAATATATATGCTATAGCTGTGTTTTATAAGTGTAATAAAGGTTTACAATCAGAAACAAGAAAGGAAAAAGTAAAGCAGAAATAATTGTCCACACACATTTATTCAAAACACAGCAAACTATAATAAACAACTGTTTTGACACTTTATAAAGGTAATTTGGGCTCTTGTGTGAAAGACTACAACAAAAAGGTTCAAACAATAAACATAAATGCACATTTTGAACAATATGTACAAAATGGTCTATGCATTTTGTTTGTGTTCATCTCAAAGCAATTTCTGTCTGCTATTACACAAAGGTCACATCACAAACTTCTACTATGAAGTTGACTGTGTGTTTGTTCTCTCCTGCTCTGAAAGCAACATTCACACTTCGAGGCTCATTCAGTTTGAGGAGCAGCCCCTCCCCCCTCTCTCCATTGATATGGTAAACAGTGCTTTACTCACTGTTTGTCTGTGGCGAGAGAGCTTGCCACAGGCTTATCCAGTAACATTCATGGGAAAACTAGTCAAGCAATCCTGATACTCACACACTGTTTGAGCACATGAGATTGTATGAGAGGCTCTCCATCTGCTCCCTTTCACTTTCACTGTGTGTAATGGCGCAGGGTGCATTGGAGCAGCCAGGGGGCTATTCAAGCAGGCCATCTAGTAACACATCACTCCTAAAAACAATCTTTGGTGTGTCATGTGAGGTGAATCTGCCCTACGATTGGATTTTGGAAAACCATGTGATGGTGAACCAATTCTGGACACTCACATTGCACACGTCATCACACAGCTTCTATGAGGAGTACAAAGATGGTGGACGGTGGCTCGAAAGTCAGCGGAGTTAACTTTTCAGCAAATAAAAGTAAGTTTCTATCTCATATCATTAAAAAGTTATTTATAATTTAGTAAAGCTTGGTCTCAGCCGTTGTACACGACGGCGTCGTCCCCAGAGGGTTAAACATCCCCAGCCGCCTGTTTATTACAACAAAGTGAAAATTCATGTGCTGTGAAAACAGCCAAATCTCCCTACTGTAAGACACAGTACTCATATGAAAGTCATAATAAATCAGTAGAATAGAGAATGCAGAATGCAATAGTGAAGTTCTTACCTATGCTCCCATTCAATGATTACCATGATATGGTGAAAATGGAGAACTGTTATGCATACATTGAGGAATATGACTTATCCTTCCAAAAATACTACACTGAAATATGAGTGATGTCATTATTCAACCAAGTATTTAATTTGCAAGGACTTTACAATGTGTCGTGGATCTGGGTGGCCCTGAAAAGCGCCATTGGGGGATCGGAATCAGATGATTCTGAACAAAAACTGGATAACCGTTGTTCTCATCTCCAGCACCTCTCCTGTCCATGAGTCCCTCACATGAACTGCTGACTTTTTTGCTCCGAAATGCCATTTGTCCAGTGTACATCTTTGAGTTCTGCAGACTCCAGTTTGCCATCATCTCACTCAAAAAACAGGAAATCACCATTGGAATCCTCTGTCATAAAGATTCCCCTGAATAATTCCCTATTCCCCAGTTCAACGTTGTCAAGTATGTAGTCTTCATCAACAACAGTATCTGCTGTCACCGCCACATGTTCAGAGAAGCCCCTTATATTGGGGGAGAGAATTGTCTTAATGCAAAACGAGCATTATACCCGGAAGTATGTCTGACACATATGAACTGGTGTCACCGACTAAATGGCCCCTCTTAAAAATTGGTCCACCCTGCCTTCACGGCGCAGCAATTCACCGATTATCACCTTGTTTCTGCTTAAAACTGTAATCCAGTCATCATCTATCTCAGCGACAGATATCTGATGCTTTTGTTCAACCAGATAAATTCAGCATTATTTCACAATAAAAGACGAGGGAATGATCAGAGCGCCACAGCAGTGAGACTGACTCTCTGAGTCTGACTCTCTGCACCCACAGCAATCAAACGGAATAATGTGACTATTAGCTGTCAGATGACAAAGTAAAACCTAAATCATTCTAAAGTCAGTTTTAAGCAGAAACAAGGCGATAATCGGTGAATCGCTGCTGGCGCTCCGAAATGATGCATGTGCAGTATTTGCCTCAAAATCCAGTTAACTCTTATTTGAACATTCTCCTCTTCCAGTGGTAACCTTTGATAGGCTCAGATCAGGCCCCAGAAAAAACTGGTGGCTCCAAAATCAATCAATATCCCATTCAAGTGCATGTTAAAATGTCAAAAGTTACAGCAGAAATAAACGTGTTTTCAGCCTGGTACAAGAATTGGTTTTGGTCTATACAGACAGTTCGCCTCCCATGACAACTATACGGGGGTGAATTTTTTCTAACATCTTTGAGCCCTAACAGTATATATAATAAGAGGCGTGGTCAGTTTGAGTAACACCGGCTGAGTTCATCATCTCTGCCTCTCATAACGTCCTCAGAGTCCGCTGAACGCGGCTGCTACCTCTTGGGGAGGGCTGTGTCTGTCCTTTTGAGCATTTTATGACAAATGACTGGAATAATATGGCTTGTTGTGTGAGGAAATGTCTGAATGGATCAGCTGAGATGTCCCTGCTTCAGTATTCACGTCGAGTGAGGTTCTCGTCTTAGTTAATGTCATATGCTTTTCTTGGCATTAGCACTTTTAGAAGCTGTTGGCAATTTGATCTGTTAGGTGTCCTTAATGCACAGTTTTAGGGGTGGCCAAGTGGTTAATGCGCTTGGTTTCAGTGCAGAAGGTTCCGGTTCAAATCCCACCCCTCTCACATTTCTCCATGTAATGTGGAGCTGCGTCAGGAAGGGCATCCGGCGTAAAACCTGCGCCAATTCAACATGCAGATCCACCTTGGATTTGCTGTGGTGACCCCCGAGTGCAAACAAGGGAGCAGCCGAAAGGACTTACTACGTAGGTGCATTTAATGCATAATTACTGAGAAGCAGCTCATAACTTCTTATGCAAAAACCAAAGCAAACCATTGTGACAACCACCACACCGTCCCCAAAAATATAATTTAATAAACACGTGAAAAGGATGTTAATCTGTGTTTTTTCAGACTTGAAGATAGGAGCATATTTGGGCTCCTTTCATCACACACTAAGCCACGCGTGCTCCATCTCTTTATTCATTAATGTGTTCATACTGATGCAGCCAGTCAGTACTACTGATGCCACCAACATGGCAACACCCAGATATGGTGTTATAAAAAAATTGTGAGTGATGTCACACAGGCTTTGTCCAGTATATATACAATCTATGGTCCTGCAACATCAAATTAGAACCCATCAAAGACTTTTTAGAAGTATCTTGATGAATGACAAATAAAAAACACCAGTGACCACATGGCCAACTTGCTGGAGATAAGAGAAAAAAATTTTGTTCTGAATTTTCAATTTAAATTTTCACCTTGGATGCTCAGGTTGAAGAGACCTTTATTTTATCTGTACCGTTACAGTGACAGGCACCTGTACATAGTGTTTTCAAATCCTTTTGGTAAAACATGTCATCAAGTGGTCTGTCCAACATATTTGTCAGCATTACACTTTTAAGATTAGGCTTAAAACTTTCCTTTTTGCTAAAGCTTATAGTTAGGGCTGGATCAGGTGACCCTGAACCATCCCTTAGTTATGCTGCTATAGACGCAGACTGCTGTGGGTTCCCATGATGCACTGTTTCTTTCTCTTTTTGCTCTGTATGCACCACTCTGCATTTAATCATTAGTGATTGATCTCTGCTCCCCTCCACAGCATGTCTTTTTCCTGGTTCTCTCCCTCAGCCCCAACCAGTCTCAGCAGAAGACTGCCCCTCCCTGAGCCTGGTTCTGCTGGAGGTTTCTTCCTGTTAAAAGGCAGTTTTTCCTTCCCACTGTCGCCAAGTGCTTGCTCACAGGGGGTTGTTTTGACCGTTGGGGTTTTTACGTAATTATTGTATGGCCTTGCCTTACAATATAAAGCGCCTTGGGGCAACTGTTTGTTGTGATTTGGCGCTATATAAAAAAAAAATTGATTGATTGATTGATTACACAAATTGAGCAGTTTTTGCTCTCAGTCGTGTCTGTGAAAGACATAACTAAACCAAAACTGATATTTTAGCTCATATTCTACCTGTCAACACACAGAATCACCCTGCTGTTGTAAAGATATTTGAGTTGTTCAGTTGCAGTAATGTTTGGAGAAAAAACTGTGGAAAACTTAATGGAAGAATGAGACTGTGACAAGTCCAATATTTTAATAATTGTGAAAAAATTTTGCTCAACCAAGTAACAGTCACACATTTGTGCCACAGTAAAGTGCATCATCCAGATAGTTTCAGCTTTAGCTGGTATGAGTGCATTTCTGGCATTTGTGTCAACTGACTAACAAGCATGAGTCACTGAGACATTTCTTATGTAGACAGGCTTTAACCACCAAGTGATACAACACTGAAATAACAGCAAGTAAAACAAAATACAGCCACTACATGTATGTGTGTACAAGTGCGAGGGGTTGGGTATGTGTGTGTGTGTATGTGGGGTGGGGAGGAAGGTAAAATTTATATGGATTAAACCTAAAGGAGAGTTGGGCTTTGACCTGCACTACAAGATATATATATATATATATATATATATATACACACACACGCACACAGTGGGGAAAATAAGTATTTGACCCCCTGTCAGTTTTGCAGGTTTTCCCACCAACAAAGAATGGAGAGGTCTGCAATTTTTATCATAGATACACTTCAACTGTGAGAGACAGAATCAAAACAAAACAAATAAAAAATCCAGAAAATCACATTGTATGATTTGTAAATAATTAATTTTTATTTTATTAGCATAAAATAAGTATTTGACCCCCTACCAACCAGCAAGAATTCTGGCTCTCACAGACCTGTTAATTTTTCTTTAAGAAGCCCTCTTATTCTGCACTCTTTCTTCTTCTTCTTTGTCTTTCGGCTGTTCCCGTTAGCGGTCGCCACAGCAGATCAATCGTTTCCATCTCACCCTGTCCTCTGTATCTTCCTCTGTCACACCAACCACCTGCATGTCCTCTCTCAGCACATCCATGAACCTCCTCTTTGGTCTCCCTCTTCTCCTCCTGCCTGGTGGCTCCATCCTCAGCATCCTTCTCCCTATATACCCTGGGTCCCTCCTCTGCACATGTCCAAACCATCTCAATCTTGCCTCTCTGACTTTGTCTCCAAACCGTCCCACCTGAGCTGTCCCTCTGATATGTTCATTCCTAATCTTGTCCATTCTTGTCACTCCCAGAGAGAATCTCAACATCTTCAGCTCTGCCACCTCCAGCTCTGCCTCCTGTCTTTTTGTTAGTGCCACTGTCTCTAAACCATACAACATAGCTGGTCTCACTACTGTTTTGTAAACTTTCCCCTTCACTCTTGCTGATATTCTTTGGTCACAAATCACTCCTGACACCTTTCTCCACCCACTCCACCCTGCCTGCACTCTCTTCTTCACCTCTCTACCACACTCTCCATTACTTTGAACAGTTGACCCCAAATATTTAAACTCATCTACTTTCACCACTTCTACTCCTTGTAACTGCACTAGTCCACTGGGCTCCCTCTCATTCACACACATGTACTCAGTCTTGCTTCTACTGACTTTCATTCCCCTTCTCTCCAAAGCATATCTCCACTTCTCCAGACTAGACTCAACTTGCTCTCTACTCTCACTACAGATCACAATGTCATCTGCAAACATCATAGTCCATGGGGACGCCTGTCTGATCTCATCTGTCAACCTGTCCATCACCACTGCAAACAAGAAAGGACTCAGAGCTGATCCTTGGTGTAATCCCACCTTCACCTTGAATGAGTCTGTCATTCCAACTGCGCATCTCATCACTGTCACACTATTCTTGTACATGTCCTGCACTACCCTAACATACTTCTCTGCCACTCCAGACTTCCTCATACAATGCCACAACTCTTCTCTTGGCACCCTATCATAAGCTTTTTCTAAGTCCACAAACACACAATGTAACTCTTTCTGTCCTTCTCTGTACTTTTCCAACAGTATTCTCAGAGCAAACATTGCATCTGTAGTGCTCTTTCTCGGCATGAAACCATATTGCTGCTCACAGATCTTCACCTGTTTTCTAAGCCTAGCTTCTACTACTCTTTCCCATAACTTCATGCTGTGGCTGATCAGCTTTATGCCTCTGTAGTTACTGCAGCTCTGCACATCACCCTTGTTCTTGAAAATAGGAACCAGCACACTTCGTCTCCACTCCTCAGGCATCCTCTCACTTTCCAAGATTTTATTAAACAATCTGGTTAGAAACTCTACTGCCATCTCTCCTAGACATTTCCATGCCTCCATTGGAATGTCATCTGGACCACTCTTCATCCTCTTCATAGCAGCCCTCACTTCTTCCTTGTTAATCTCTTCTACTTCCTGATTTACTCTCACCACATAATGCAGCCTTTTCTCTCGCTCATTTTCTTTATTCATCAACTCTTCAAAATATTCCCTCCACCTTCTCAGCACACACTCCTCACTTGTCAGCACATTACCATGTGCATCTTTTACCACCCTAACCTGCTGCACATCCTTTCCAGCTCTGTCCCTTTGTCTGGCCAATCGGTCCTTTTCTCCTTCCTTACTATTCAACTTCTTGTACAGCTCGCAATATGCCTTTTCCTTTGCTTTTGCCACTTCTCTTCTCGCCTTACGCCGCATCTCCTTGTACTCCTGTCTACTTTCTTCATCTCTCCAACTATCCCAAAACTTTTTCGCCAGCCTCTTTCTCCTTATGCTTTCCTGGACCTCTTCATTCCACCACCAAGTCTCCTTGTCTTCCTTCCACTGTCCAGATGTCATACCCAGTACTGCCCTAGCTGTCTGCCTCACCACATCTGCAATACTTTTCCAGTTGTTATTCTGCACTCTTTACCTGTATTAATTGCACCTGTTTGAACTTGTTACCTGTATAAAAGACACCTGTTCACACACTCAATCAATCACACTCCAACCTGTGCACCATAGCAAGACCAAAGAGCTGTCTAAGGACACCAGGGACAAAACTGTAGACCTGCACAAGGCTGGGATGGACTACAGGACAACAGGCAAGCAGCTTGGTAGAAGACAACAACTGTTATGATTATTTATTAGAAAGTGGAAGAAACACAAGATGACTGTCAATCTCCCTCAGTCTGGGATTCCATGCAAGATCTCACTTTGTGGGGTAAGGATGATTCTGAGAAAGCTCAGAACTGCACAGGAGGACCTGGTCAATGACCTGAAGAGAGCTAGGACCACAGTCACAAAGATTACATTAGTAACACATGATGCTGTCATGGTTCAAAATCCTGCAGGGCAGCAAGGTCCCCCTGCTCAAGCCAGCACATGTCCAGGTCCATTTGAAGTTCACCAGTGACCATCTGGATGATCCAGAGGAGGCATGGGAGAAGGTCATGTGGTCAGATGAGACCAGAATAGAGCTTTTTGGAATCAACTCCACTTACCATGTTTAGAGGATGAGAACAACCCCAAGATAACCATCCCAATCATGAAGCATGGGGGTGGAAACATTATACTCTGGGGGTGCTCTTTAGCGGCGCACATGCACAGTATATTCATTCGGCACAGTATCTTAGCTGTTCCTAGGACTGCACTCTTCTGGACAGACACTTCTGATGTTGTGCCTGGAATGTGCTCTCTTTCAGTTTTATGTGTTACAGCTCCTAGTGGTCCTATTACCACTGGGACTACTTTGGACTTTACCTTCCACATCTGCTCCAGTTGCTAATTCAGCCGTTGGTACTTCTCTATTTTCTCATGCTCCTTCTTTCTGATGTTGCTGTCAACAAGGATTACCACATCGATCACAACTGCAGTTTTCTTTCCCTTGTCAACCACCACTCTGTCTGGTTGGTTGACCAGCAGCTGCTTGTCTGTTTGGAATTTGAAGTACCACAGGACCTTAGCCCAGTCATTCTCAGCCACCTTCTGCCGTGTCTCCCATCAGGACGTGGGGGCTTCTCATCTGTATGCAGCGCAGATGTTCCTGTACATGATTCCTGACACTTGGTTGTGCCTCTCGGTGTACGCCGTCCCACCTTGCATCTTGCATCCTTCTACTATGTGATGGATTATGTCTGGGGCTCATTTGCACAGCCTGCAATTTGGGTCCTGTCGGCTGTGGTAGACTCCTGCCTCTATGGATTTGGTGCTTAGGGCTTGTTATTGTGCTTGTGTCATTGGTACATCCCATGGAGGGGTATGGTCTTCCATGATATCTCCTCCTCCTGTTTCTTATCATGTCTGTCTTCAGCTGTCTGAGGCATTTTTGTCGCAGTTGATCTGGATAATAAGTTGGCCACAGGAGGAGATACTAGATGCCACTGATGTCAAGACACAAATAAAACTTTCACAATGCATGGAGGCTTCCACCCAAAGTCCAGCAACATATGAGCAATAGAAGGAGGGAGGGCAAAGACACACACATATATATATATAGAATCGACTGAGCCGTTTTTTATATAGTACGTGTGTGCCTATGCATGCTCGTGCACGCACATGCACCCACACGTGCGTGCATGCATGGACACACCAAACCAATCCACTGTGCTGCCTGGAGGTTGTTAGCAGGAAGAAAGAACAAAAGCTGGACTCATTTCTGACGTGATTTTTTGTTTTTCCGCTGCACTGAAGACGTATACAGTCTTATTTTTGTTGTTCACGCACACACAAGCACCAACCAGGTTGCGTGTGTGTGCGTGCGCGCGGGGGACACGACTCTCCTGAGAAATAATTTGAGCTAACTGACACTGCTAATTCTTGTAAGACACACACACACACCAAAAAAAATCCACTGTGCTGTCTGTTAGCAGGAAGAGAAAGAAAACCTGGACTCATTTCTGACGTGACTTTTTTTTCTCGCTGCACTTAGGAGGTACACAGCTCAACCAAGCCGGTTGTGTGCGCGCGCGAGCACGGGACAGCGACATGATGATTTGATTGAGTTAACTGACGCTGCTACACACACACACACACACACAAAATCCACTCCATTGTAAGCCCTCTGGATGCATGACGAGCTGCTAACATAAAACACTGATGTGATTTTTGGCTGGACTAGTAAGTCCCTTCGGCTGCTCCCTTGTTTTGCACTCGGGGTCGCCACAGCAAATCCAAGGTGGATCTGCATTTTGAATTGGCACAGGTTTTACACCGGATGCCCTTCCTGATGCAACTCCACATTACATTTGGCAGGGGTGGGTTTTGAACCTGGAGCCTTCTGAACTGAAACCAAGCGCATTAACCACTTGGCCACCACCCCTGCTGATTTTTGGCTGGACTGAGGAACACATAGTCTTTTTTTTTTAATGGAAGTCCGAAGTCAGTGCACAGCATCACCAAACACCAAAATGTAAGTCCCTTTTCTGTTGTTTATAAATTAATAAAATATAAAATGAGAAGGATCTATTTTAACCTTTATATATGTAAAACAAATAATGAATGTTTTTACATTCTTTCAATGGTACGAATATTTCATGAGGTGAAAGCTGGAACATACCATTCAACGTACCATTGAATATTCGTACCATTGAACTCATAAACTCACAAACATTCATTATTTGTATAATATATATATATATATATAAAGATGAGGTACAATTATACAGGTCAATAAGAAGTCCTTAAGTCCATAAAAAGTTGGATAGTGAGATTCTTGCTTCTATAGTGTTTCAACTTTAATTTAAGAGGTTTAACAAAAACTATTTTGTAATTACAGCCATTTTTAGATGAACTCTCTCAATTTTCAGAAGAAGAAGAAAGTAGATAGAAGCACAAGTCCTATATAGGCCCTTAGGCACATTAATGGCAATGTTTATCCGCAGATTGCATATCTTGAAGTGGTTTGGAGTCTACAACTCTGAACAGGATGCCCGTCGGACACAGGTTACTTCCTCAGCCAGGAATGATACCCATTTACAGCTGGTTTGAGACAAGGTAGATGAAGTTTCTTGCTGAAGTACACAGAGAAATATCATGACTGGGAATCAACATCATGTTTTTCCCATTGAGCTACCTGTCATTGCTCCATTTTGCAGAGCCCATAAGTTATTGGATGAACATAATTTAAGGATAATTGTTGACACATCACTTTTACAGCCAGATTTATCTTGATACAGTGCATCCGGAAAGTATTCACAGTGCTTCACTTTTTCCACATTTTGTTATGTTACAGCCTCATTACAAAATGGAGTAAATTCATTTTTTCTGTCAAAATTCTACTCACAACAGCCCATAATGATGGTAACCAATCACAATTTTCAGGCTGTGTACGTGGTCCTCTTAACATAAACTACTTCATTACAATGTCTTAACTTTTTGAAAGCTGGATACACAAATGGACAGACTCACTGACTATTAAGGTTTCATAGCTGTGAACAAACAAGACATCTGGGTTTAATCTCAGCCAGGCCCGAGTACTCTGACTAATCACCAGAGTAATCCAAGTAAACTATTGCAGATGTAAGATAATTGCAGGGCTGACACTCAAAATAACTTAATTTAACATTGCAGGAGATGTTCTGTTAATATGAAGAGAAATGGTTACTGGCCTGATTTTTTCGGACTTCTCAGTGGACACCGCAAAGTTGTTGATTTTTTGAAGAGAATTCTGAATGTGTCTTCAGTGTTTTGTTATCATTTTCTAATATAACTAAAGAGTGTGTAAATCTATGTCTTGTTGGTAGCTTTTGAAAATGAGTAGTAAGAGACACTAACAGACTCATGCCCGGTTCACAAGGCAGGATTTTAAAATTATCTGTAGGTTTCCAAAACCTGAGAGACCACACACGTGGAGATAAAGAATCATAGATCTAACAGGTTTGGTCATACAGTGTGTGGTGTTCAGCCACACGGTGACATCAACACACCACACATGAACAGATTTCACACACGAACATTCCCAGGTCAGACAGGAAATCTCGTGAAATCTCTCGAGCTTAAATGTGACTTCAGAGTAAATAGACAGAGATAGTTTGTGGACTATTTAAAACAGAGGGAAAAAAGATACAAAAAGAAAAGGCATTCTTTAAAGGAGTGGAGACAGCGCGACCACCAGACTTTCTGGTAAGTCAGAAAAGCTGTTTTGATTTTATTTTCCTCTCCGTACATCGATTACCTTGCTTTCTGATTGGTTGCACGTCACATTCAGCAGGTTGCGTGCTTGTTTGTGGTCGGAGGACACCACACACACTGCGATTGCGGGCCAAGACAATCCAACATGTTGAATATCCCCGTTTTGCGATTGGAGCACTCCTGATGTCCTTCTGAGCAGATCAGAGCGCTCTTAACACACCACACACAGCAGGAATATCTGATAAGATTATCCTTAGCATTATCATGATTGTCGGGGCATCCTTAAGATTGTCGGAAGGGGAAGAACGGGTCGATATCGGCCTAATATCTTGCTGTGTGAACCAGGCTTAACAGCAACAAAATTTGCACATTAAAACATAAGCAGCAGACTGTCCTAGGATATTGTAAGAAGTAGGTTTCTCTGCACAGAGTTGTCCAGAATGTTATAATGCTTGGTTTGGTGGGAAGTTTACAAGATAATTGGATGTTTAACTATCAATAGTCCATGGACTTTTTGTTGTGGTTATAATGCTTGATTTGGTGGGAAGATTACTGGATAAGAGTAATCTTATTCAGTAATCTCAAGGCCATCATTTATGGCCATCAGGTATTGCAAAGACGTTGCGTCCATCCATCCATCTGTCTGTCCGTCTGTGCTCAGCATCAATCCAGTCCTGTTACTGCCAGGGTCTTCAAATTCACAGGGAACATTCTTGGCACACAGACCTTGAACAATTTCAAAGATGGCTAACCTTTACCTATTTGAAGAGGTTAAAAAGTCATATTCTGTTTCAATCTGTTCCATTTTTGTTTTGAGTGGCGGAAATAAGAGCCAATCAGACTAGAGCGGCAGCTTGACGTCAGTTGCTGGTCTCTCTAAAAATGCTTAATTTATCTGTTTATATAACATATTTCTCATATATCCTGTAAAAACTAGCAAGAAATAAACACTTCCAGAACTGAAAACACTGTTTTTGGAACCTAATAACACCTCTGAAGTGATTTACAAGGCATTTAGCAGACACTGGTGCTCAAACGTTTACATACCCTGGCAGATTTTTTTTAGTTATTTTTCAGAAAATATGAATGACAACACAAAAACTTTTTTCACTCATTATTATGGTGACGTCACAGGCTGGCAACTAGCTGTTTTGTTTGTGTGCAAATTAAATATAACATTTTTATCATATATTATGTAAAAACACTTCCACTTTTCTCAAAAACTCAAAAACATAAATATTGTTTCTGGTGGATTGATTGATTGATAGAGGGGCTATGCTGAGGAAGGAGAAGGAGAGAGAGAGACCTGACACTGACATCATACACATATATACAGTAGTGTTCAGAATAATAGTAGTGCTATGTGACTAAAAAGATTAATACAGGTTTTGAGTATATTTCTTATTCTTACATGGGAAACAAAATACCAGTAGATTCAGTAGATTCTCACAAATCCAACAAGACCAAGCATTCATGATATGCACACTCTTAAGGCTATGAAATTGGGCTATTAGTAAAAAAAAAAAGTAGAAAAGGGGGTGTTCACAATAATAGTAGTGTGGCATTCAGTCAGTGAGTTCATCAATTTTGTGGAACAAACAGGTGTGAATCAGGTGTCCCCTGTTTAAGGATGAAGCCAGCACCTGTTCAACATGCTTTTCTCTTTGAAAGCCTGAGGAAAATGTGACGTTCAAAACATTGTTCAGAAGAACTGCGTAGTTAGATTAAAAAGTTGATTGAAGAGGGGAAAACTTATATGCAGGTGCAAAAAATTCTAGGCTGTTCATCTACAATGATCTCCAATGCTTTAAAATGGACAAAAAAAACAGAAACGCATGGAAGAAAATGGAAAACAACCATCAAAATGGATAGAAGAATAACCAGAATGGCAAAGGCTCAGCCATTGATCAGCTCCAGGATGATCAAAGACAGTCTGGAGTTACCTGTAAGTGCAGTGACAGTTAGAAGACGCAGGTGTGAAGCTAATATATTTGCAAGAATCCCCCGCAAAGTCCCTCTGTTAAATAAAAGACATGTGCAGAAGAGGTTACAATTTGCCAAAGAACACATCAATTGGCCTAAAGAGAAATGGAGGAATATTTTGTGGACTGATGAGAGTAAAATTGTTCTTTTTGGGTCCAAGGGCCGCAGTTTGTGAGACAACCCCCAAACTCTGAATTCAAGCCACAGTTCACAGTGAAGACAGTGAAGCATGGTGGTGCAACTATCATGATATGGGCATGTTTCTCCTACTATGGTGTTGGGCCTATATATCAATCAATTTCAATCAGTTTTATTTATATAGCGCCAAATCACAACAAACAGTTGCCCCAAGGCGCTTTATATTGTAAGGCAAGGCCATACAATAATTACGTAAAAACCCCAATGGTCAAAACGACCCCCTGTGAGCAAGCACTTGGCGACAGTGGGAAGGAAAAACTCCCTTTTAACAGGAAGAAACCTCCAGCAGAACCAGGCTCAGGGAGGGGCAGTCTTCTGCTGGGACTGGTTGGGGATGAGGGAGAGAACCAGGAAAAAGACATGCTGTGGAGGGGAGCAGAGATCAATCACTAATGATTAAATGCAGAGTGGTGCATACAGAGCAAAAAGAGAAAGAAACACTCAGTGCATCATGGGAACCCCCCAGCAGTCTAAGTCTATAGCAGCATAACTAAGGGATGGTTCAGGGTCACCTGATCCAGCCCTAACTATAAGCTTTAGCAAAAAGGAAAGTTTTAAGCCTAATCTTAAAAGTAGAGAGGCTGTCTGTCTCCCTGATCCGAATTGGGAGCTGGTTCCACAGGAGAGGAGCCTGAAAGCTGAAGGCTCTGCCTCCTATTCTACTCTTACAAACCCTAGGAACTACAAGTAAGCCTGCAGTCTGAGAGCGAAGCGCTCTATTGGGGTGATATGGTACTATCAGGTCCCTAAGATAAGAAGGGACCTGATTATTCAAAACCTTATAAGTAAGAAGAAGAATTTTAAATTCTATTCTAGAATTAACAGGAAGCCAATGAAGAGAGGCCAATATGGGTGAGATATGCTCTCTCCTTCTAGTCCCCGTCAGTACTCTAGCTGCAGCATTTTGAATTAACTGAAGGCTTTTCAGGGAAATTTTAGGACAACCTGATAATAATGAATTACAATAGTCCAGCCTAGAGGAAATAAATGTATGAATTAGTTTTTCAGCATCACTCTGAGACAAGACCTTTCTAATTTTAGAGATATTGCGAAAATGCAAAAAAGCAGTCTTACATATTTGTTTAATATGCGCTTTGAATGACATATCCTCATCAAAAATGACTCCAAGATTTCTCACAGTATTACTAGAGGTCAGGGTAATGCCATCCAGAGTAAGGATCTGGTTAGACACCATGTTTCTAAGATTTGTGGGGCCAAGTACAATAACTTCAGTTTTATCTGAGTTTAAAAGCAGGAAATTAGAGGCCATCCATGTCCTTATGTCTGTAAGACAATCCTGCAGTTTAGCTAATTGGTGTGTGTCCTCTGGTTTCATGGATAAATAAAGCTGGGTATCATCTGCGTAACAATGAAAATTTAAGCAATGCCGTCTAACAATACTGCCTAAGGGAAGCATGTATAAAGTGAATAAAATTGGTCCTAGCACAGAACCTTGTGGAACTCCATAATTAACCTTAGTCTGTGAAGAAGATTCCCCATTTACATGAACAAATTGTAATCTATTAGATAAATATGATTCAAACCACCGCAGCGCAGTGCCTTTAATACCTATGGCATGCTCTAATCTCTGTAATAAAATTTTATGGTCAACAGTATCAAAAGCAGCACTGAGGTCTAACAGAACAAGCACAGAGATGAGTCCACTGTCTGAGGCCATAAGAAGATCATTTGTAACCTTCACTAATGCTGTTTCTGTACTATGATGAATTCTAAAACCTGACTGAAACTCTTGGGTGATCAAACACTGTTCTGAACTCCCCCACAAACCCAGTGTATGCTGATAACAACCGTGAGTTCTGTTCCCAGAGCGCCGTAGCCCAGGTGCGTGCCTTACCCCGAAGAAAGTTAATAACATAAGCCACCTTGCTGGCGTCAGACGCGTACATCACAGGTCGTTGTGCAAAGACGAGCGAACACTGCATCAGAAAGTCCGCCCCCGTCTCCACACAACCCCCGTACGGCTCTGGGGGACTTATGTATGCTTCAGGGGATGGTGGGGAGGTTAGTTGAACGACCAGTGGAATGTTAATATCCGGCACCGGGTCGGCAGGAGGAAGAGCTGCAGCAGCGCTCTGATCGCACGCTTCCACCTGTGCGGTGAGAACCTCCATCCTGCGATTAAGGATGACGTTTTGCTCGGACATCAAATCCAGCCGAGCGGTAAAGGCGGTGAGGATTTGCTGCAACTCACCGAGCACGCCTCCTGCAGATGCCTGTGCACCCTGCTCTTCCATTGGCTGTCCAACAGATGGGTGACGCCCCTCGGGATCCATGACGCTGGCCGAGATATCCTGTTGTGAAAGTGTAGTGACACGGACCCACAACAGGGGGCGCAAATGAATGGTCAATAGATGAGCCAAAAAAGTAACAATTTAATGTTGTGAAGGTGCACAACGAATATACAGACAATCTCAGAATTTGATAACAGTCAATCCACAAAGGTGACGTGTGGGCAGGCTCAAGGATAGAAGACGTCTGTCCTGAGAAGAGCCGGAACCACACGATTTCCGCTGCCACCGAACCTGGTGAATACTGGAGCCGCCAAGTCCCGAATTCCCAGGTGATCACCGTCCCCGACTGTCGGATCTGGTACTGCTGGCGAAGAGCAAAGACAGTCAAGTGTGGGTGTGTGTACACCCCGTAACAACAACGGTGGGAATGCCACCTCCACCTCAAATCACACACTCGTGCAGCGTCTGTGTAACCACTTATCTGGTTGGGGTGTGAGGCGAAGCCGTCGCTAATCACACCAAACGCCAATCCAGCAGATAAGAAAACACCACAGGAAAACGGCTGCAAAAAGAGCTCAGATTATTTCTTAATGTAAGTCAGCAGAGAAGTTACCTCCATAGAAGTACGATATCTCGGCAACGAGGTGGAGATGACGTCTGGTCTTTATGGAGTGAGATGATGTAGAGTAGATGGGTGACAGCTGTCAAGAGATAATGAGTGACAGCTGTCACCCCCGGCTGTGTCCGTGGCGGCAGCGCCCTCTCGTGCCTGAAGCCCGCACTTCAGGCAGGGCGCCCTCTGGTGCTGGGCCAGCAGTACCTCCTCTTCTGGCGGCCCACACAACAATTTTCTTCAATTAGTGATGAGTAGTAAGATGTCCTAGCTTTACGGAGGGCTTTTTTATAGAGCAACAGACTCTTTTTCCAGGCTAAGTGAAGATCTTCTAAATTAGTGAGACGCCATTTCCTCTCCAATTTACGGGTTATCTGCTTTAAGCTGCGAGTTTGTTCGTTATACCACGGATGTAAAACTATTGACGAGATACTCTATCTCACTTACAGAGTTTAGGTAGCTACTCTGCACTGTGTTGGTATATGGCATTAGGGAACATAAAGAAGGAAACATATCCTTAAACCTAGTTACAGCGCTTTCTGAAAGACTTCTAGTGTAATGAAACTTATTCACCACTGCTGGGTAGTCCATCCAGAGTAAATGTAAATGTTATTAAGAAATGATCAGACAGAAGGGAGTTTTCAGGGAATACTGTTAAGTCTTCAATTTCCATACCATAAGTCAGAACAAGATCTAAGATATGATTAAAGTGGTGGGTGGACTCATTTACATTTTGAGCAAAGCCAATTGAGTCCAATAATAGATTAAATGCAGTGTTGAGGCTGTCATTCTCAGCATCTGTGTGGATGTTAAAATCGCCCACTATAATTATCTTATCTGAGCTAAGCACTAAGTCAGACAAAAGTTCTGAAAATTCACAGAGAATCTCACAGTAACGACCAGGAGGACGATAGATAACAACAAATAAAACTGGTTTTTGGGACTTCCAATTTGGATGGAAAAGACTAAGAGTCAAGCTTTCAAATTAATTAAAGCTCTGTCTGGGTTTTTGATTAATTAATAAGCTGGAATGGAAGATTGCTGCTAATCCTCCGCCTCGGCCCGTGCTACGAGCGTTCTGGCAGTTGGTGTGACTCGGGGGTGTTGACTCATTTAAACTAACATATTCATCCTGCTGTAACCAGGTTTCTGTAAGGCAGAATAAATCAATATGTTGATCAATTATTATATCATTTACTAACAGGGACTTAGAAGAGAGAGACCTAATGTTTAATAGACCACATTTAACTGTTTTAGTCTGTGGTGCAGTTGAAGGTGCTATATTATTTTTTCTTTTTGAATTTTTATGCTTAAATATAATTTTTGCTGGTTACTGGTGGTCTGGGAGCAGGCACCGTCTCTACGGGGATGGGGTAATGAGGGGATGGCAGGGGGAGAGAAGCTGCAGAGAGGTGTGTAAGACTACAACTCTGCTTCCTGGTCCCAACCCTGGATAGTCACGGTTTGGAGGATTTAAGAAAATTGGCCAGATTTCTAGAAATGAGAGCTGCTCCATCCAAAGTGGGATGGATGCCGTTTCTCCTAACAAGACCAGGTTTTCCCCAGAAGCTTTGCCAATTATCTATGAAGCCCACCTCATTTTTTAGACACCACTCAGACAGCCAGCAATTCAAGGAGAACATGCGGCTAAACATGTCACTCCCGGTCCAATTGGGGAGGGGCCCAGAGAAAACTACAGAGTCCGACATTGTTTTTGCAAAGTTACACACCGATTCAATGTTAATTTTAGTGACCTCCGATTGGCGTAACCGGGTGTCATTACTGCCGACGTGAATTACAATCTTACCAAATTTACGCTTAGCCTTAGCCAGCAGTTTCAAATTTCCTTCAGTGTCCCCTGCTCTGGCCCCCGGAAGACAATTGGCTATGGTTGCTGGTGTCACTAACTTCACATTTCTCAAAACAGAGTCGCCAATAACCAGAGTTTGTTCCTCGGCGGGTGTGTCGCCGAGTGGGGAAAAACGGTTAGAAATGTGAACGGGTTGGCGGTGTACACAGGGCTTCTGTTTAGGGCTGCGCTTCCTCCTCACAGTCACCCAGTCGGCCTGCTTTCCCAGCTGCTTGGGATCTGCCAGAGGGAAACTAACGGTGGCTAAGCTACCTTGGTCCGCACCGACTACAGGGGCCTGGCTAGCTGTAGAATTTTCCACGGTGCGGAGCCGAGTCTCCAATTCGCCCAGCCTGGCCTCCAAAGCTACGAATAAGCTACACTTATTACAAGTACCATTACTGCTAAAGGAGGCCGAGGAATAACTAAACATTTCACACCCAGAGCAGAAAAGTGCGGGAGAGACAGGAGAAGCCACCATGCTAAACCGGCTAAGAGCTAGTAGCTGCGCTAAGCTAGCGGATTCCTAAAAACACGCAAAGTGAATAACGTGTAAATAATTTAGAGGTGATTCAGCAGAGGGAGTGCTTTAGTTAAGGCACATGAAGATTACACTGTGAAACAAATCATTATCTAGGTAACTAGATCAATCTAACTGCGCAGATTAAACAGCTAACAGATACAGCAAAACACCGCTGTGCTCCGGAACAGGAAGTGATACAATACCGCAGTGAGAGCCAACCACCAGTAGAGGTCAAAATACTTGAAGAGGTCATGTTGCCTTATGCTGAAGAGGACATGCCCTTGAAATGGGTGTTTCAACAAGACAATGACCCCAAGCACACTAGTAAACAAGCAAAATCTTGGTTCCAAACCAACAAAATTAATGCCTCGCAGATGTGAAGAAATCATGAAAAAGCTGTGGTTATACAACTAAATACTAGTTTAGTGATTCACAGGATTGCTAAAAAAGCAGTTTGAACATAATAGTTTTGAGTTTGTAGCGTCAACGGCAGATGCTACTATTATTGTGAACAGCCCTTTTTCTACTTTTTTTTTTTACTAATAGCCCAATTTCATAGCATTAAGTGTGTGCATATCATGAATGCTTGGTCTTGATGGATTTGTGAGAATCTACTGGTACCTTGTTTCCCGTGTAACAATAAGAAATATACTCAAAACTTGGATTAATCTTTTTAGTCACATAGCACTACTGTTATTCTGAACACTACTGTATATATATTTATACCACGGTCAGTGAGAATTCCATGTCTAACTGGCGTGCATTATTTTCATGTATACGCACACGTAGTTCGGCGAGTTAAATCACTGTAATAATCACTCCGCTCTGGTTGTCACCATAGCAATGCACCAAACAGTTGGCGCAGATCAGCTGTGTTTTGACAAGTTAATGACAGAAACCCGATAAAACATGGATTTCCAAGTGAATTTTAATATTGTTGGCCAAAATAAAACATTTGAGTAATGGAAAGAGTAGAGCAAACGAGAAGAACAGCAAAAGCAACGGTGTAAAGATTTAACATCGGACGAACTGGACAAGATTGAAGACGGGAAAGAAGGAGAGAACGGTTCTATCCTTGCGGGCGGCGGAGCGCTCCGCATCGAAACAGCGAGCATAGTTTCTGGACCTGTTTGACAGTTTGTCACAGCGAGACACAGCAGAGAGAGAGAGGAGGGGCGGTGCGAGTGGCCCGCTGCGGCGCGAGCCCACAGACTTGGTAAGTGCTCAGAGACAAAACATAAAATAGTCCCAAATACTCACACATTTTTATCAAGTTCTGTTAACTTTAATAAATATTTGTGTGTTAGCTCACTGTGTGGGACCATGGTATAAGCGGATTAAACAACTCGAAGCCGTGCATTACACGGTTTTAATGCGCTTCACGTCGTGGTGTTTCAGACTCCGCGTCCTGCATTAAAACCATGTAATGCACGGTTTCGAGTTGTTTAATCCTTAAATTAATTAAACAACGAGAAGCCGTGCATTACACGGTTTTACTCCGCGGTGTATATATATATATATATATATATATATATATACACACACACACACACACACACACACACACACACACACACACACACACACACTGGTGTTCAAAAGTTTACATGCCCTGGCAGATTTTATTTTTTTTTTTTTTGGTCATTTTTAAGAGAATATGAATGATAACACAAAAAACTTTTTTTTCACTCATGGCTAGTGGTTGGGTGAAGCCATTTATTGTCAAACAACTGCATTATTATTATTGACAACAAAACAAGAGGTGGGATGAAGTCACCATCAACTCACTCTCAAGTCATGAATCAGCAAGTCCCAAGTGAAGTCTCAAGTCAGCTTGCAAACAATTGGTCATTATGACTTGAGGCTTGACTTGGGACTTGCTGATTCATGACTTGAGAGTGAGTTGATGGTGACTTCATCCCACCTCTGACAGAAACTACCCAAATGAACCTGATCAAAAGTTTACATACCCCTGTTCTTAATGCAGTGTATTGCCCCCTTTAACCACTGACAGCTTGAAGTCTTTTGTGGTAGTTGTGGATGAGGCTCTCTGATGGTGAAGCTGCCACTGAATATGTCTTGGACTTTATTTACGTCAATTACATATAACTACAAACAATATGGACTTTATGGTAAATTTACATGGAGTAGACAGTTCTCAAAAACCGAGTGACTGTGCAAGAAGGAGAAGAGTGAGGAAAGCCACCAAGACACCCAGACAACCCAGGAGAAGTTATGGGCTTATGTGGCTGTGATTGGAGGAATTGTGCACAGTGCAAGCTTTGCATTTTGTATCACCACTCTTAGCTTCATAGTGGAGTAGAGCAGAGAAGGATATTCTTTCAAAAAACAGATCAAATCTAGACTTGCATCTCAAATGTATCTTCTGGCAATTTGTAGCTAAATTTGCACGAAAATCCTCCTCTATACCACTTCGTCATGAAGCTGAGTAACTGGTGATTGAATTAAAGCAGCACACGGTAACTGATAAAACATGCTTTCACAAATGTGACCAACGTTTCAACTGAACATGTTTGTGTCAAGGCTGTAACATTGTTCTGAAATGACAAAAAATCATGAACCCCCCGCTGAAGTCTCATTTCTCAGGCGTAGCCGTTGTAGCAGGACTTCCACTTTGTGCCGTTCTTTAACACGCCCATGGAAGTGTGGCGAGCAGTCGGATGTCCTGTTTGGCTCATTGTTCCTGCTAACAGAGCATGTCCCAACTGTTGTCAATTTATCAAAGTATCGTGCACTAGTGAGCACAGTTTGAGCCACCATTAGGACAGGTGCCTCCATCCATCATGGCCAAGTCACTTATTCCACCTTGTCAGGGCGAAACCAAATGGAGCATTTGAAGAAATGTAAACAACTCTCAGTGGACAATCAGAGGATCCATCTCAGCGCTCAAACTGAAGAACTGAGTGCAAATAGAGTTCAATCTGCCATTAACATTTAGGGCCTTCTGTGCATGTTAATGCTTTCCCATAGGTCTATTGTAGATGCATGCTGATAGACCGTGCATGGGCCACATATCACGTGTAATTAATGTAATTACAGCCAGATGCTGGAATTACATTAATAACCAAGAACGCTGTTTCTGTGTGCAGAGTGTATTTTATTTGTATGTCTGAAATGTCAGCTTTTCAACAATTAACCAACATTAGTTAATGGGTTTATATATATATATATATATATATATATATATATATATATATATATATATATATATATATATATATATATATATATATATATAGCTTTCAAGGAACGAAAATGTGCCTGTTTCAAAAATAGAAAAAAGAAAAATGTGCTAAAACACCAGCTTCTCTGTGATACTTGCACAATGCTTTCTATGATTCAGTGTGGATCAATCAGATATTTACCCTGTGCATCAACGAAGCTGCAACAGCAGGATATTGTTGTCACTGGTCTGTGTGTGTCTGTGGACAAGGTAACTCAAAAACAACTGGTCAAATTTCCTCCAAACTTGGTGGGAATATTACTTGCATAGATATTTACAATTCATTGGATTATTGAATAGTTTAGTCAAAGGTCAAGCTCTTGGAAAACATTATCTGAAAAAAAAAACACCCTTTTTTTGTCTCTCTCAACAATCATGAAGCCTAGAAGGATGAGCTAAATACATACTGATCAACAAAGTATTTGTGATTGATTGGTATAAGCACCATTGTAATGATGTCACACAGAAATAATATGATGAACTCATGTAGTCAAAAATACCATTAGAGACATATATATTGAATTGTACATTTATATTGTGTTGTGTTGTGTGGAGGGTCTACATCAGCCCTCTGATACTTTCAACTGTGTCTGTGTTCTCCATACATGAGAAGCCACTATTTAATTTATTCCTTAAATTTTACCCCACTGAAGCTCATATTGAGTAGTTTCATCTTGACAATTAGAATTTAATGAAGACTGGTCTCACCCTGAGGCTGAAGCTCATACATTTTGTTAAAGTGCCACACACAGCAGCCAGGGGTGAACTGAACCAGGTTTTAATTAAAAGACTAAAAGAAATCAAAAGTTGGAATTCACTAAGCTGTTAATCAATCCTCACCAATCAGCCAGGATAATGGTCCCCTGGCCATCAACAGCAGAAAAAGAACAGACAGCACAAAGACTGATAAAGGTTTTTAATCACAAATCTAAATCAGTGTTTGCAGTTATAAAGAAAACTGCTGTGTTTCCTAAATTAACACTGCCACACAGCTAATACTATTCACAGCAGTCTGCCATGTATTGTATACTTTACAATATTAATTTAACAAACTGTTTGTGTGTGTGTCCATATTTAATATTTGGGTTTTTTTTCTTATGTACAGTGCCATATTACAACATATGTAAGTCTATCTAAGTTAGAAACTAAAAACGGTCTAATCTTTCCAACCACATTGGCAACAGCAATACAAAAAAAAAAAAAAAAAAATCTTCCTTGCGTTTTGTTTTTTTGTTTTTTTTTTAAACAATAACAAAACTCAAGCAGACAAGACTCAGTGGAGTAACCATCTTCTTTAAATAAAAACAGAATACAATGATTTGCAAATCCTCTTCAACCTGTATTCAATTGAATACACCACAAATACACAATATTTAATGTTCAAACTGATAAACTTTATTGTTTTTGTGCAAATATTTGCTAATTTTGAAATGGATGCCTGCAACACATTTCAAAAAAGCTGGGACAGTGGTATGTTTACCACTGTATTATATCACCTTTCCTTCTAACAACACTCAATAAGCATTTGGGAACTGAGGACACTAATTGTTGAAGCTTTGTAGGTGGAATTCCTTCCCATTCTTGCTTGATGTATGACTTCATTTGTTCAACAATCCGGGGTCTCCGCTGTCATATTTTGGGTTTCATAATGCGCCACACATTCTCAAATGTTTTGTTACCCCGTCCCAACTTTTTTGAAATGTGTTGCAGGCATCCATTTCAAAATTTATGATGTATTCAATTGAATATAGGTTGAAGGGGATTTGAAAATCATTGTATTCTCTTTTTATTTACATTTTACACAACGTTCCAACTTCATTGGAATTGGGGTTGTAAAACAATGAAATAAAACAAAAGAACTATATTCATTCATTCATTCATTTCCTATTCCCACTGACACCAATCAAAGGTCATGGGTGCTGGAACACATTCCAGCAGTCATAGAGTGAAAGGCAGGCTACACCCTGGGCAAGACAGCAGTAAAAAGTACAACAAGGAATTGTAAAACATGAAGAGACAGACATTCTGCAACTAAGCAACCAAGTAGAATCCAGTCGTCGTAACAGACATTTGCTGAAAGGAGAACCTACAGGTGAAGAACAGATTCCCAGTAAAATGGAGTACAATTGTAATAGCACAGTCTACCATAATTAGCTTGTAGCTGCAAGAACAATTTTGGAAGTTTCTTTTCAGATTTTTGTTTATTGATCCAAGTTGTGCATATTTCCCTTCGCAGATATTTTATGAAATAGTTTTGGTTGACTACGACAAATAGTTTTGCTTGACTACAACATTATCCATTGCATAGGATTTGGATAACGTTGCATAGGATTGGAGGATTGACGGGTACAAAGTGCAGGGTGCCGGACTGACCGCAAGATGCCATGCCTGAAGCTGATGCAGCACACTGCAGTCTGCATTTGGAATGGACTCTGCTGTGGGAACAGCTCCACTGATGGCATGAGGAATGCTGGATGACCCCTGCCTGTACAATAAACACCTGTGTGGACTTCTTATCAAATGTATCTTCTTTTATGTTGTTTTTGATTTCCTGTTTTCTGTTTCGTTAGCTTTGTAAAAACCTTGTAACTGTTAGAATAATCTAAGCAGTGGGTTACCCCTCTGGGTCTGGTCTGCTTGAGGTTTCTTCCTCATTATCATCAGAGTTTTTACTTCCCACTGTCACTTGTGGGACAGTGGGAATTCTTGGCTTCCCACTGTAGCCAAGTGCTTGCTCACAGGGGGTCGTTTTGACCGTTGGGGTTTTACATAATTATTGTATGGCCTTGCCTTACAATATAAAGCGCCTTGGGGCAACTGTTTGTTGTGATTTGGCTCTATATAAAAAAATTGATTGATTGATTGACTTGTGTGTTTTCTCTAGGGGCTGGTAAAGGTAAGACTTTACTTGTGTGAAGCACCTTGAGGCAGCTTTATTGTGATTTGGTGTTATATAAATGAAATACAATGAATTAAATTGACTACCACAACATTGCAAATTATAAATAAAGAAAAGGTTTCCAAGCCCAGTTATGTATAAACATTGCTAGCAATCAAATCTCTGGAGTGCTGTATGCATTTTTTTTTGTCCTGAATCCTTGATTGACCAATCAAATTTCATGATGTCAGTTGTCTTGGTAACCCACGCTCACAGTCACACTGTTGATACATGAGGGACAGAATTTGTGACTTCATGTCCTAGATTGCTTGAACTGAGTCTAATGTCTACAACAAGTGTACAAAGCCATGGTGGAGAAAAAACTTTCACTTTTTACACTGTGTAAAAAATTAAATATTATGCAAATATTGAATGTTTATGAGTTCAATGGATTATTTTCATGAGGTGAAAGCTGGTATGTTCCAGCTTTCACCAAATATTCATTCCATTGAAAGAATGTAACAATATTCATTATTTGTTTTATATAACGGCTTAAATAGATGCTTGTCATTTGATATTTTATGAATTTAGAAACAACAGAAAAGGGACTTACATTTTGCTGCGTCACTGCTGCTTAACAGTCCAACACGAACTTTAAATAGGAGTCCAAAATTGTTCTCAGTCAAATTGAAAAAGCATTAGACTGTGATGCTGTGCACTGACTTCGTGTACTTACAACAAAAAAAAAAGGACGTGTACTTCCTCAGTACAGTGAAAAAATGTCAGAAATTAGTCCAGCTTTTCATCCTGACAGCACTTCATGCCTCCAGATGGCTTACAGCGTAGTGGATTTGTTTTTGTGTGTTAGAAGAATTAGCACCATCAGTTAGTTCCTTGAAACTGTCGTCCATCAGCAAAACAAACTGTGTGTTTAGCTGAATGCTGCCTCTACTAGTGGGCAGGGTTCACAAACCCCCAGAAGCTGAAAGGTTTTAGCCATGCTAATGCTCCCCTGAAGCATTTACTCACAAAGAAATTCTGAAGGACCTAAATGACAGAGATGCTGAAGAGCTTCACTTGTTTGTGTCCACGACATATACATATTAACCCTCTGGAGTCCAAGGTATAATTGCCTGTTTTTGACTACTTTTGGTTTTACCTTTATAATTTACCTTTAAAAGGTGTTTACCTGGCCTTGTTTGGTGTCATTTTTTTCAGTACAACCTCACCTATGTGACTTAACAGGTTCTTATTCATTCTGAACTACTGCATTAACACAGTGAACCTAAAATCACGCAAAAAACATAAAATCCTCAAAAAAAAAGTTTGCTTGTTTTTTTTACTGTGAAAACCACAAACTTTTCATAACTTAAAATGTAAATATAAATTGTAAATTTCAAAAACATATGTGTCAGGGATTTGGCCTGGTCAGGGCACTGAGCTCTTGTTTTTCCCCTTTTTGTGGTTTCCCGTCTGCTTCGGCTTTGATTTTTTAGTAATTATTTTCATCATGAGTTATTCTGTTATGTTTTTCTTATCACTTTGTTACTTTTCATACTTTAGCCATTGTCCAGTTCTGTTCTAGTTCTGTTCAGCTGGTTTGTGTTTTCATTGTTTATCATTTAGCTTTCATCTGTATATGTTGACTGTTGTTTCTGTTGTACTTTTATATCGGGTTTTGATTTCTGTTTATTAGTCTGTTCCTGTTTAATTTTGCTTTAGTATTGATTTCCTGATCAGTTCTAGTTGCTTTTGTTACATGCTTATGTTTGATTTGATCTTCATTGGCCTCTCTTCATTGGCTTCCTGTTAATTCTAGAATAGAATTTAAAATTCTTCTTCTTACTTATAAGGTTTGAATAATCAGGTCCCATCTTATCTTAGGGACCTCGTAGTACCATATTACCCCATTAGAGCGCTTCGCTCTCAGACTGCAGGCTTACTTGTAGTTCCTAGGGTTTGTAAGAGTAGAATGGGAGGCAGAGCCTTCAGCTTTCAGGCTCCTCTCCTGTGGAACCAGCTCCCAATTCAGATCAGGGAGACAGATACCCTCTCTACTTTTAAGATTAGGCTTAAAACTTTCCTTTTCGCTAAGGCTTATAGTTAGGGCTGGATCGGGTGACCCTGGACCATCCCTTGGTTATGCTGCTTTAGACGTAGATTGTGGGGGGGTTCCCATGATGCACTGTTTCTTTCTCTTTTTGCTCTGTATGCATCACTCTGCATTTAATCATTAGTGATCGATCTCTGCCCCCCTTCACGGCATGTCTTTTTCCTGGTTCTTTCCCTCAGCCCCAACCAGTCTCAGCAGAAGACTGCCCCTCCCTGAGCCTGGTTCTGCTGGAGGTTTCTTCCTGTTAAAAGGGAGTTTTTCCTTCCCACTGTTGGCCAAGTGCTTGCTCATAGGGGTCGTTTTGACCGTTGGGGTTTTTCATAATTATTGTATGGCCTTGCCTTGCAATATGGAGCGCCTTGGGGCAACTGTTTGTTGTGATTTGGCGCTATATAAGAAAAAAGTTGATTGATTGATTGATTGATTTCAGTTCTTGTTTTTGTAGTTCCACATTCGGTGTTAGTTTATTCCTCACACTCAGCTTAATATGTTCACATCACTGCACCTGCCCCATGTCTTTGTCTCCCACCTTGTTTATGTCTGCTTTGTGTTTTCGTTCACTCCCACTCTTGCTCCTGCTCCCGTGTCTTTGTCTAGTACATCACACCCTTCCTCACACTCTTGCCCCTGTCTTACACTTTAGCCAGAAGCCACACCCCCTTCTAGATTGTGCCTCACGTGCACCTCGTTTACACCACCTGCCCCTCGCTTCTCACTAGTTAGTCCACATGTATTTAAACCCCACAGTCCTTCACTTCCCCGCCAGATTGTTGTCTCAGTAAACTTTCCAGCGCCCATCAGAGTCCTGTCATTGTCTAGCCGTGTATCGAGCTTCTGCTCTGTATTTCCTCGACCGTGCCTCTTGCTTCATCCCAGATGTCGGTGTTTGCACGTGCCTCTGACCCCTGCTCGTTCATGACTGCGTCTCTGCCTAATCCTGTTTGTACTTCTGCTGCGCTAACTACATGTGTACCGAAACCAAGCCTGGAATAAAGACCATGATTTCTCCAACACGCAGTTGCATTGCGGGTCCAGCCACTCCTGGTGACGGGCTCCCGCCCCCGTTCTGACAATATGTACAAATGTAGCAAAAAACAAAGTTAAATACAACTATTTACATAAATGCTGGAAATGCTTCAGGTGTTTTTTTTGTTGTTGTTGTTTTGTTTTGTTTTTTTGTACAATTATTTACAAAACAGTCAGATATCACAATAAGATTTAGAATGTAAATATAAAATGTACATTTCAAAAACATACAGTGCAGGGAATGCTTATGCTAAACTACTTACAAAACAATCAGATGTCAAAATAAGATGCAAAACAAATTGTTTGTGCCACTCAAAACAAACAAACAAACAAAAAAAAAACAATTCCTCTCCAACACAGCACAGAGGGACACATCACAGGTCTGACACTTCACGGTCTGTCACTCCTCTTGTTGTCCACCTGAAGGCACCATTGACACCTCAGTCTGCCTTTTGTGGCTTTTTGGTGAGGATCTGTGCCTGTCACAATTGGCACAGGAACGTGGTTCTGGTTGTTCTGTGGAACACCTGTTTTGTCTGTGCCACACAGTTGACACACCAGTTCCACCATGAAGTCCTTGTGTGTCATGGCTGCACTTGCTTGACACTGCTGATCTCACAATGCAAGATGAATGCATTTGTGGTTGCAATGTCAAGGAAGTGCATCAACACTGTCCTGTACCAGTATGCAATTTTTCCGATGGGTCGAGTAGTACTGGATGAGTTGGTCAGATAGGTTGATTCCACCCATGTTTTATTATAAGCAATACTGTCATAGGACAGGGAATGTTCTTTCACCGTCCAGTGTCCAACCTTCCCATCCTTCACCCTTCTCTGCACTGTCTCACCCGAAAGTGCATGATGGATGGTGGAGCACACAGACACCTCCTGTGTGTTCATACACTTTACAACACCAGAGGCCCCTCTCTTATCCATCTTATAGATCCTCTTTCAGATTTTTTTGTGAGAGCATTTTGCCCTCCCTCTAGGGCATCCTCGTCTGTTCTCCCTGTATGTGCCACTTGCTGCAAACTTCATGTTAGCCAGGTCCATGAACAGTTTGGAACTCATTTAAAATTGTCCATGTAATATGGTACCCAGTACCAAGTGAAGATGACTGGATCAGGTTCATGACCACATCATATGACAGCCCGTGCTCACTTGTGGTCACAGTCTTGCCAGGTAAATGGTGAACTTGAGTGTGTAGCCATTACTTGAAATAGCCAACACAAAAACTTTCATGCCCCATTTTGTTGGCTTGTCCTTCAAATATTGAGTCATTACAGTTTTTGCCTTTATCAATCAATCAATCAATCAATTTTTTTATATAGCGCCAATCACAACAAACAGTTGCCCCAAGGCGCTTTATATTGTAAGGCAGGCCATACAATAATTATGTAAAACCCCACGGTCAAAACGACCCCCTGTGAGCAAGCACTTGCTACAGTGGGAAGGAAAAACTCCCTTTTAACAGGAAGAAACCTCCAGCAGAACCAGGCTCAGGGAGGGGCAGTCTTCTGCTGGGACTGGTTGGGGCTGAGGGAGAGAACCAGGAAAAAGACATGCTGTGGAGGGGAGCAGAGATCGATCACTAATGATTAAATGCAGAGTGGTGCATACAGAGCAAAAAGAGAAAGAAACAATGCATCATGGGAACCCCCCAGCAGTCTACGTCTATAGCAGCATAACTAAGGGATGGTTCAGGGTCACCTGATCCAGCCCTAACTATAAGCTTTAGCAAAAAGGAAAGTTTTAAGCCTAATCTTAAAAGTAGAGAGGGTGTCTGTCTCCCTGATCTGAATTGGGAGCTGGTTCCACAGGAGAGGAGCCTGAAAGCTGAAGGCTCTGCGTCCCATTCTACTCTTACAAACCCTAGGAACTACAAGTAAGCCTGCAGTCTGACAGCGAAGCGCTCTATTGGGGTGATATGGTACTATGAGGTCCCTAAGATAAGATGGGACCTGATTATTCAAAACCTTATAAGTAAGAAGAAGAATTTTAAATTCTATTCTAGAATTAACAGGAAGCCAATGAAGAGAGGCCAATATGGGTGAGATATGCTCTCTCCTTCTAGTCCCCGTCAGTACTCTAGCTGCAGCATTTTGAATTAACTGAAGGCTTTTTAGGGAACTTTTAGGACAACCTGATAATAATGAATTACAATAGTCCAGCCTAGAGGAAATAAATGCATGAATTAGTTTTTCAGCATCACTCTGAGACAAGACCTTTATCACCACCATCCTTTCATCCACTGCCAGCTCGAAACAGTTTGTCATGACCTACTGTTCCCTTTTTTTGATCATTTTCTACATCCTCATCTGGAACACTTAGGTGGATGTTCCAGAATATCGATCTAATGTGTCTCTGGACATTACTTTCACTAGAAAGGGCACAGACAAAATATGACTTTGTTTCCAGTAGTCCTGGAGACTTTGCAGTGACACCAACGACATGTATATCAGAAGTCCAAAAAACTGTACAGATCTTCCATTTCAATGTCTGTCCAGTTGTATTTTTTTTCCCTATAATGCCTTGCTTTTGCAACAATTTTATTGGTGTTGGTGCAAACTGTTCTAATTGTGTCAGTTGCAAAAAAACAAAAGAAAAAGTTGTTTTGGACATTGGGTGGAAAGTGTATCAACCTGGACTCCCGGTGTTCTCCGAGGCTGAAATCTGCTTACTGCTGGAGCAATGTGTGCGTCCTCCTCTGTGTTCCAGCAGTCAGTACTGGGGCGTGTCTCTGCTGCACGTCAGAGCGAAGATCTGGAATTTGAAACAGAAGCGTGTGCTCCGACCTGTTAAGCTCTCCGTGCGCATGTTAGTGGATCCACCTGCTTTGGTTGCTCTTCCAGAACAAAAGAGGAATCATCTCTTTCATGACCAGAATCCTCACTGTCTGTTTCAGACTCTGAAGATGCGGTGCATACGCCGTCTTCCTCCAGTTCAAAAAATAAAGGAAGCGTTTGCTCAACATTCATAAAATGCCTCATTTTTACAAAAAAAAAAACAACAACAAAACACTAACCACACATGCTTCCCACCAGTAACATAAAGAAAGCGACCACACAATCAAACCCCACATGGGGTGGGTGGGCTGTGATCAAACACATGTGGGTGAATGAACACATGTGGGGTTAGTGACTTCTGATTGGTGGAAAATTCACGAGCCAACCAACCACTGAGGAAGAAGGAGTCATATTTCTTCCCACTGCTGTCATTGCTGCAGTAGAGAAGGAAATTATCCTTTTGGCTGCGTGTGTGTACATAAACGTGCAGCGAAAAAATGACAATAATATTCATGAAAATGCATGGTGTAAAAAATACTCATAAGTCATGTTATACTAGGCCTATTAATAAAATTTAAAAAGTGCTATAAGGTTGAAGTTTCCATGTTCAAAATGAATTTAAATGGAGCCTCAGAGTGCAGCAGATTGAGCGTTACATCCACTTAATTAGGTCATGTGACTTTTACACGAGGCCGCGTCATTCGACTGCAGAGGGTTAAAGAAAAACGATATCATAGGACTGATGTATACCCTGCACATTTTACACATTATGATATAAAGTACAAGTATATATACACATCTGGAATGGTGGTTTTGCCTAAGGGTAGTATCTCACTGCGCTGTGAGTGTTGGAGAGGAGTTGAAGACACAAAATCTTGACAGAACACACAAATTGCCGAAGACATTTCATTTGGAATCGAACTGAATTTTACTCCCGACATGTTAGCGCATGTCGCCCAAAAATTGTGAAATGTCTGTATACATAGTGCGGAAGTGCCGCTCAAAAATCTGTGAGTTTCTCTGTGAATTTTCAGACCTTTTGTCTGACTTAGTGCTTAGCTCAGATAAGATAATTATAGTGGGCGATTTTAACATCCACACAGATGCTGAGAATGACAGCCTCAACACTGCATTTAATCTATTATTAGACTCTATTGGCTTTGCTCAAAAAGTAAATGAGTCCACCCACCACTTTAATCATATCTTAGATCTTGTTCTGACTTATGGTATGGAAATAGAAGACTTAACAGTATTCCCTGAAAACTCCCTTCTGTCTGATCATTTCTTAATAACATTTACATTTACTCTGATGGACTACCCAGCAGTAGGGAATAAGTTTCATTACACTAGAAGTCTTTCAGAAAGCGCTGTAACTAGGTTTAAGATATGATTCCTTCTTTATGTTCTCTAATGCCATATAACAACACAGTGCAGAGTAGCTACCTAAACTCTGTAAGGGAGATAGAGTATCTCGTCAATAGTTTTACATCCTCATTGAAGACAACTTTGGATGCTGTAGCTCCTCTGAAAAAGAGAGCTTTAAATCAGAAGTGTCTGACTCCGTGGTATAACTCACAAACTCGTAGCTTAAAGCAGATAACCCGTAAGTTGGAGAGGAAATGGCGTCTCACTAATTTAGAAGATCTTCACTTAGCCTGGAAAAAGAGTCTGTTGCTCTATAAAAAAGCCCTCCGTAAAGCTAGGACATCTTTCTACTCATCACTAATTGAAGAAAATAAGAACAACCCCAGGTTTCTTTTCAGCACTGTAGCCAGGCTGACAAAGAGTCAGAGCTCTATTGAGCTGAGTATTCCATTAACTTTAACTAGTAATGACTTCATGACTTTCTTTGCTAACAAAATTTTAACTATTAGAGAAAAATTACTCATAACCATCCCAAAGACGTATCGTTATCTTTGGCTGCTTTCAGTGATGCCGGTATTTGGTTAGACTCTTTCTCTCCGATTGTTCTGTCTGAGTTATTTTCATTAGTTACTTCATCCAAACCATCAACATGTTTATTAGACCCCATTCCTACCAGGCTGCTCAAGGAAGCCCTACCATTATTTAATGCTTCGATCTTAAATATGATCAATCTATCTTTGTTAGTTGGCTCTGTACCACAGGCTTTTAAGGTGGCAGTAATTAAACCATTACTTAAAAAGCCATCACTTGACCCAGCTATCTTAGCTAATTATAGGCCAATCTCCAACCTTCCTTTTCTCTCAAAATTCTTGAAGGGTAGTTGTAAAACAGCTAACTGATCATCTGCAGAGGAATGGTCTATTTGAAGAGTTTCAGTCAGGTTTTAGAATTCATCATAGTACAGAAACAGCATTAGTGAAGGTTACAAATGATCTTCTTATGGCCTTGGACAGTGGACTCATCTCTGTGCTTGTTCTGTTAGACCTCAGTGCTGCTTTTGATACTGTTGACCATAAAATTTTATTACAGAGATTAGAGCATGCCATAGGTATTAAAGGCACTGCGCTGCGGTGGTTTGAATCATATTTGTCTAATAGATTACAATTTGTTCATGTAAATGGGGAATCTTCTTCACAGACTAAAGTTAATTATGGAGTTCCACAAGGTTCTGTGCTAGGACCAATTTTATTCACTTTATATATGCTTCCCTTAGGCAGTATTATTAGACGGTATTGCTTAAATTTTCATTGTTACGCAGATGATACCCAGCTTTATCTATCCATGAAGCCAGAGGACACACACCCAATTAGCTAAACTGCAGGATTGTCTTACAGACATAAGACATGGATGACCTCTAATTTCCTGCTTTTAAACTCAGATAAAACTGAAGTTATTGTACTTGGCCCCACAAATCTTAGAAACATGGTGTCTACCAGATCCTTACTCTGGATGGCATTACCCTGACCTCTAGTAATACTGTGAGAAATCTTGGAGTCATTTTTGATCAGGATATGTCTTCAAAGCGCATATTAAACAAATATGTAGGACTGCTTTTTTGCATTTACGCAATATCTCTAAAATCAGAAAGGTCTTGTCTCAGAGTGATGCTGAAAAACTAATTCATGCATTTATTTCCTCTAGGCTGGACTATTGTAATTCATATTATCAGGTTGTCCTAAAAGTTCCCTAAAAAGCCTTCAGTTAATTCAAAATGCTGCAGCTAGAGTACTGACGGGGACTAGAAGGAGAGAGCATATCTCACCTATATTGGCCTCTCTTCATTGGCTTCCTGTTAATTCTAGAATAGAATTTAAAATTCTTCTTCTTACTTATAAGGTTTTGAATAATCAGGTCCCATCTTATCTTAGGGACCTCGTAGTACCATATCACCCCAATAGAGCGCTTCGCTCTCAGACTGCAGGCTTACTTGTAGTTCCTAGGGTTTGTAGGAGTAGAATGGGAGGCAGAGCCTTCAGCTTCTCCTGTGGAACCAGCTCCCAATCCACAGCATGTCTTTTTCCTGGTTCTCTCCCTCAGCCCCAACCAGTCCCAGCAGAAGACTGCCCCTCCCTGAGCTGGTTCTGCTGGAGGTTTCTTCCTGTTAAAAGGGAGTTTTTCCTTCCCACTGTAGCCAAGTGCTTGCTCACAGGGGGTCGTTTTGACCGTTGGGGTTTTACATAATTATTGTATGGCCTTGCCTTACAATATAAAGCGCCTTGGGGCAACTGTTTGTTGTGATTTGGCGCTATATAAAAAAAATTGATTGATTGATTGATAAATGTCATGCGCCACTCGCGTGGCCTTGGCAGGTGCAAGGATTTGCATACGAATGTCGCGCTGCACTCTCATAGATGTCCTAAGGTCTCAGAGATGACATTCAGAAGCCTTCTTGGTTGTTGAGATCTAAAAAAAAAAAAAATGTATTTTTTGGGTGATGTTCTCCTTGACCATTGACAAAACAACTCCAAAATCTAAATGTACACTCAACAAAAATATAAACGCAACACTTTTGGTTTTGCTCCATTTTGTATGAGATGAACTCAAAGATCTAAATCTTTTTCCACATACACAATATCACCATTTCTCTCAAATATTGTTCACAAACCAGTCTAAATCTGTGATAGTGAGCACTTCTCCTTTGCTGAGATAATCCATCCACCTCACAGGTGTGCCATACCAGATGCTGATTAGACACTATGATTAGTGCACAGGTGTGCCTTAGACTGCCCACAATAAAAGGCCACTCTGAAAGGTGCAGTTTTATCACACAGCACAATGCCACAGATGTCGCAAGATTTGAGGGAGCGTGCAGTTGGCATGCTGACAGCAGGAATGACCTCCACATCCAGCATGTTCACCTCCAAGACATCTGAGACCAGCCACTTGTACAGCTGCTGAACAATCGGTTTGCATAACCAAAGAATTTCTGCACAAACTGTCAGAAACCGTCTCAGAGAAGCTCATCTGCATGCTCGTCGTCCTCATCGGGGTCTCGACCTGACTCCAGTTCGTCGTCGTAACCGACTTGAGTGGGCAAATGCTCACATTCGCTGGCGTTTGGCACGTTGGAGAGGTGTTCTTTTCACGGATGATGCCAAGGAGATGTGTTGCACTGCATGAGGCAAATGGTGGTCACACCAGATACTGCCTGGTATCCCCCCCCCAATTAAACAAAATTGCACCTTTCAGAGTGGCCTTTTATTGTGGGCAGTCTAAGGCACACCTGTGCACTAATCATGGTGTCTAATCAGCATCTTGATATGGCACACCTGTGAGGTGGGATGGATTATCTCAGCAAAGGAGAAGTGCTCACTATCACAGATTTAGACTGGTTTGTGAACAATATTTGAGGAAATGGTGATATTGTGTATGTGGAAAAAGTTTTAGATCTTTGAGTTCATCTCATACAAAATGGGAGCAAAACCAAAAGTGTTGCGTTTATATTTTGTTGAGTATATGTGTTAGATCATCCATCTGGGCTTCTTGGTTGTTGACATATACAAAAAAGCTCTTTTTCAAACCACATTTCCTTGCCCAATCTACTCAAAATTTAAACACCTCTAGATAACAACCCAAGTAATATCCCCACCACATTTCAAGGAAATCTGTCCAGCCATTTTTTTTCTCCTGCTATTTTTGAGTTATCTTGTCCACACACACACACACACACACCACACACACACACACACACACACACACACCACACACACACACACACGTGCGTGCCAGTAATAACAATACCCCTGCTGTCACCGCTTGGAAGACACACAAGGTAATAATAGTCTTGTCTACTATTCAGCTTGCACACATAGGAACAATCACTGTCAACTAGGCTCTTCTGAGGTCTCCATTTGTCTAATGATGGTGGTAGAAAGTTACTGATTTCTTACTAGACGTTGGGGACATACTTTCATCTGTGTAGTGATGAGTCAGTTCTCCATCACTTCATGTAGAAAATAAATCAAGCAATCCCCTGCATGAAGGGTTATTTTCCATCTGACATTCTCAAATCTGGCACACAGCAATAACACACTGCCACAGTGTGTAATCCAGTTTGTCACTGTCACTGTGGTAAGTGGGGAAAAAAAGTGAAAATTTTAAAGTCAATGACACGTCACTGCAGTGTTTGGCTGTTGTTGTGTTGAAATGTCCTGTTGTTCTCTTACTGAAAACCATGAAATATCCAGTTTACCACCAATAAGTGAATGCAGCCAGAGTAATGTGTAGGTCTGATGTAAGTTATGTACGAGGTCTATTAAAAAAGAAACCAACCTTTTTATTTTTTTCAGAAACTATATGGATTTGAATCACGTGTGATTACGAGGTCTGTCCTAAAGTATTGTACCTTTTTATTTTTTTAAACTATATGGATTTGATTCATATGTTTTCACATCAGACAAGCTTGAACCCTTGTGCGCATGCGTGAGTTTTTCCACGCCTGTCGGTGACGTCATTTGCCTGTGAGCATGCCTTGTGGAAGGAGTGGTCCCGCCCTGTCATCGGATTTTCATTGTCAGGAAATGGCGGAATGATTTGGGGGTTTTTTCCATCAGAATTATTTCAGAAGCTGTTAGAGACTGGCACCTGGGAACCATTTGAAAAATTTATCTGGCTTTCGGTGAAAATTTTACAGGCTTCACAGAGAATAAGGTCTGTTAGTACAGCTTTAAGGACCCCTTTAAGGCTGCTCAGCTGTGCCGCGCTCCGAGCTGCGACGACGCGGCACAAGCCACCGGACCATTTCTAAACGGATGGCTCTGTGGATACGAGACCATCGTGTGCTCTTTCTCTGGTTATCACAAGAGCTGGACATCAGCCATCTTCTGGCAGATTTCACTTTTAACAAGAGATTTTGTCATGAAAAGCCACGCGGAGGCTTCGCACGTAAAGACCGATTCGCTTTGGAAGCGAGACAAAGGAACACCTCCGTTTCGGCATGTCAGAGGACAAGTTTGGACATGTCCAGCTCTCCACAATTTCACTGATACTTACTGGACTGGTAAGCATTGAAAGCCGAGATAGACATGGCGTGGAAAAACTCACGCATGCGCATGAGGGTTCAAGCTTGTCTGATGTGAAAACATATGAATCAAATACATATAATTAAAAAAAAAATAAAAAGGTACGATACTTTATGGACAGACCTCGTACATCAAACAAGCTTTAACCCTCGTGGGCATGCGTGACTTTTTTCACGCCTGTCGGTTGCGTCATTCGCCTGTGGGCAGGCTTTGAGTGAGGAGTGGTCCACCCCCCCCGTCTATTTTTTCATTGTTAGGAATGGCTCAGAGACTGCCACTTTGCTTGATCAAAATTTTTCAGAAAACTGTAAGGCACATCCGAGTGGACACCATTCGAGAAATTCAGATGGTTTTCGGTGAAAATTTTAAGGGCTGATGAGAGATTATGGAGTGTTACTGGTCGCTTTAAGGACAACCCACGGAGCCAAAGGGCGCGCCGCGCTCCGAGCCGCCATCGTCAGCCTGTTTCGAGCTGAAAACTTCCAAATTTAAACCTCTGTTGATCCAGGATGTCGTGAGAGAACAGAGAAGTTTCAGAAGAGGTCGGGATCAGCAGTTTATCCAGACATTCCACCGTTAAAGGAGATTTTGTAATGAAAGACGTGCGGATGGATTCGCGTGTCGGCAGGCAGCCGCTCATGGCCCGGCGCCACAGAGAAACACCTCCGTGTTGATAACTATTCATAAAATAAAATTCAGGCGGCTTCGATGGTTTTCAGTTGAGTGAGTATCCGAGAAACTGTTTAACAGCTGGGGCATGTTCAAACTTGTCCGGTAACGCTTCCAACGGGGGTGTTTCTCTGTGGCAATTCCAAAAAGGTATGGTTTGGACCATCTGTGAGGAATGTTATGGAGTTATGGGGTAAAAACAGCAAAAATGGTGACAAAGGTCAATTTCAGTTTGTACAGGGGTGAAAAGTTAAAGTTGCTCCAATTTCAGCAAAAAATGATGCAATTTATTGGTTGAATAGTTTGATTGTGCTGAATGCTTTGTCTCCAAAAGTATAGGTCAAACAAGGTTAACATCCATTGAATTCTATGACATATGACATATGTTACCCTGTAACATGATAACTCAGCATGATAGATGGTGCAAACTATTCCTTTCAGAACCCTATTTAACCCAAACAATACTTGATATTTTTTTACTGAAATTGGAGCAACTTTCATATTTGACCCCTGTACAACTAAAGTTTCTGTTTCGTTGCGGTCTTTTATGCACTCTGCAACTCACAGGCTTTTGGTGATGGGGGAAGTCCAGGCTCATCGTCCACTTTTTCTCAACAATTTGTGCTGACTTTGGGACTTTTTGTCCTTCGTTCAGCTAACGCTGGGTGCCATGTGACCAGGCCCTCAACCTGTCAAATTGACATCTGAATCCTGCAATTGTGTCCTACCACTTCACTACTGATTCTGACAGAACAATCTCACCAGACATGGAAATAGCAGATTCAGATCTGTCTCGTTTGGTGCTGCACACTCAAGGTCAACAGTGGTGCAGCATAAAGACAACCTGGCCACTCTCTGCATCGATCTCAGTGAGATGTCCCAACGCCAAGACTTTTTGATGGCCTCTTTGTGTCAGTCATAATGGCTCGAGGTTTTTGGACATAAATGCTGGATTCAGAGGTTTAGCTTCAGAGTTTAATGCTGGGCTCTGCAGGGTTTGGTACACAAAAGGCAGGCAGAAATAAGCAACAGAGTCCGTAACATCAGGCTGAGGATCCAAAAAACAAGCAAACAGGTCAGTACAGAGGCAGGCAAAAACTGGGCAAATACTCTGAAGACAAAAGGCTTGAAAGCGGCGCACAGCACAACAATATCGCACCAGGTGAAGGGAACAGTGCAGCTTATAAAGAGGAAGTGATTACGATGAAAACCAAACAGGGTGTGAAGGAGAGAAACAGGAATAGGACATGGCAGCTGAGAGAGAGAAAACAGAAGGGGAAACATCCAATACCAAGCAAAAGCATCAGAAAGAAAATCCACCACTAAAACTGAAGCAAAAATAATAACAGACACCAAAAAACATCAAACCACAACATCCCACAGACTGCAATCATGACATCGCCTGCCCCCTCCCCCCCAACACCACTACGTCCAACCCCAGATGGCCCAGAGGCCCGGGATGAGAAGCATGAAACCCTGAACCAAGGTAGGTCCAGAATGAACTGGGACGGCACCCAAGTCCAGTTCTCTGGCCCGTAACCCTCCCAGTCAACCAGATACTGCACACCACAGCCCGATGATGAGACGACAGCAGGCAGCGAACAGAGAACACAGGACCACATCCACAACCAGGCGGGCGGCGGGGCTTGGCCAGGGTAGTGGAGTGCATGACAAAGTGACCTGGATGACACAAGCTTAATATGACTTACATGTTTGGCAAGCGTTGACATACTCCTTTTATGTCCTGATCCATCTGTGGCCAGAACCGCTGTCGAACAACCCCCCCGATGATAGGCAAAAGAACGGTTGTGGACCTACTGAATTACCTCCCACTGAGAGAACCAGGAACCAAAAGCATGTCACAGGCATCCCGGTGGCTCGGCCACCCCTTCTGCCAATGCCTTGACCTTGTCTTCTATACCCTATGTGTGCACTGAACGAAACAGGCTGCCAGAAGAATGGCTTGGGTATAGTGTCAAAATTTTTGGGTTCAAATTTGCGTGAAAGAGAATTGGGTTTGCTGTTCTTTGACCACGAGTAGTAGGATAACGTGAAGTTGAAACAGCTAAAGAAGATGGACCACCGGGCTTGCCTAGCATTCAACCCTTTAGCCGTGCTCAGATATTCTAGATTTTTATGGTCTGTCCATACCAAGAACTGATGTTGCGTCCCTTCTAACCAGTGCCGCCACTCCTCCAAGGCCACCTTGACAGCTAACAGTTTGCGATCACCAATATTGTAATTCCGTTCGGTAGGGGATCACTTCTTTGAAAGAAAAGCACATGGATGCAACTTATTATCTGAGGGGCTGATTTGAGAAAGAATGGCCCCCACTTCCATATTTCAACTTATTTTCATTTATATAACACCAAATCAAATCAAATCAGTTTTATTTATATAGCGCCAAATCACAACAAAACAGTCGCCCAAGGCGCTTTATATTGTAAGGCAAAAAGCCATACAATAATTACAGAAAAACCCCAACTGTCAAAATGACCCCCTATGAGCAAGCACTGGTGACAGTGGGTAGAAAACTTCCTTTTAACAGGTGTGGTGCGTATAAAACGCTTACAACCTACTTCACAGACAGGGCTTCATTTCTGCCAGTGGGTTAAAACTGGTGACAGGCCCCGCGATTCAGTTGTGTACGCCCTCAGTCATAAAAACACATTCACACTGCTGCGCTTCAGTTTTATCACGTTTTAACTCTAATCACAGTTCTGCTCCAACTGGTTTCTATACCAGAATTATATAATATATTTATGTATAATACTCGGAATTTTACAGCTCGCCCACCGAAGGTTTCACCAACCTAACACTGTTTTTATGCACTGTTCTGGACCCAAAAGTGTTCTTTTAGTTGTCTCTTGCTTTATTAATTGCCAATTGTAACCTCTGCTGGCTCAATCTGGAGCAAACAGCCACATCATGTGTCTGACAGCGGGAGTGCAGCGCGCGCACGCCTCTGTAACGGATGGTCTTTACCACTGTGCACCTGACTTTTCTCTTTTCTCTAAAGTTTAACACTTTACAGCCGGCCTTAGCCTCACACCTTACAGTGTTTAAGCCAAGAGATGAACCAAGAAAGACATACAGGGTTTTTTTTCTCATTTTGACTCACAGCCACACGCACACATGTGCAGTAAAGAAAATAGTCCACCCGTGATCACACTCTGTCACCACCACTGAAGTCCGTATGCCTTCACCCCGGTAAGCGTCGACCTGTTAGGGAGGAGACCCGTCCCCGGAAAAGAGTCGCAGGAACTGGTTCCCGGGCCATGGATGCGGACTTCCACGGACATTCTCCATCACGGGCCGACGAGGTTCCAGTCTGTTGGCATCCGGCTCGAAGGACCAAAATGTCAGAGTTGTTCAAAGTTGAACCTGAAAAGAACAACCCAGTTTACACACACACAGAAATGATCACGCAAGAGACACTGAATTCTTTTTCCTGATCAGGAGAGGTCAAATGAGAAGCTCCTTCAGCAAGAACTGTCGTCCATCCTGAAGGCCCCACCCATTTGCCTCTCCTTTTTATTGAATATAGTTACATACAGCATATAGGAGTGACAACATCACAAAACAATGGAAAGACTCAAAGTCTGGTCCACTTGATATGAAAACTGTTATGGCTTTGAGCCCTCAGTCTCCTAAGCTTCCCATAATAATGTCCAGCTCTGAACCCGTGTTCCGGTCACAATGCTCTTCCTCAAGGCTGAACCATTCATTAAAAGCACACATCTGCGCTTAGCAAAAACATGACCCTAGCAAACAGTCTGCACATTCTGGCAAAACAGTCTGCACACTGACTGGTCAAAGATCATCTGCTCACTTTCTTGTTGACAGTTTTAATGATCACTTGAGCGTTTAGTGTATGTGATTGCTTTTGACATTATCAATCATCAATCAATTTTTTATATAGCGCCAAATCACAACAAACAGTTGCCCCAAGGCGCTTATATGTAAGGCAAGGCCATACAATAATTATGTAAAACCCCAACGGTCAAAACGACCCCCTGTGAGCAAGCACTTGGCTACAGTGGGAAGGAAAAACTCCCTTTTAACAGGAAGAAAACTCCAGCAGAACCAGGCTCAGGGAGGGGCAGTCTTCTGCTGGGACTGGTTGGGGCTGAGGGAGAGAACCAAGAAAAAGACATGCTGTGGAGGGGAGCAGAGATCGATCACTAATGATTAATGCAGAGTGGTGCATACAGAGCAAAAAGAGAAAGAACAGTGCATCATGGGAACCCCCCAGCAGTCTACGTCTATAGCAGCATAACTAAGGGATGGTTCAGGGTCACCTGATCCAGCCCTAACTATAAGCTTTAGCAAAAAGGAACGTTTAAGCCTAAGCTTAAAAGTAGGAGAGGGGGTCTGTCTTCCCTGATCTGAATTGGGAGGCTGTTCCACAGGAGAGGAGCCTGAAAGCTGAAGGCTCTGCCTCCCATCTCTAACTCTTACAAACCCCTAGGAACTACAAGTAGCCTGCACCTCTGAGAGCGAAGCGGCTCTATGGGGTGATATGGTACTACGAGGTCCCTAAGATAAGATGGGACCTGATTATTCAAAAACCTTATAAGTAAGAAGAAGAATTTTTAAATTCTATTCTAGAATTAACAGGAAGCCAATGAAGAGAGGCCAATATGGGTGAGATATGCTCTCTCCTTCTAGTCCCCGTCAGTACTCTAGCTGCAAGATTTGAATAACTGAAGGCTTTTAGGGACACTTTTAGGACAACCTGATAATAATGAATTACAATAGTCCAGCCTAGAGGAAATAAATGTCATGAATTAGTTTTTTCAGCACACTCTTAGACAAGACTTTCTGATTTTAGAGATATTGCGTAAATGCAAAAAAAGCAGAGTCCTACATATTTGTTTAATATGCGCTTTGAATGACATATCCTGATCAAAAATGGACTCCAAGATTTCTCACAGTATTACTAGAGGTCAGGGTAATGCCATCAGAGTAAGGATCTGGTTAGACCCATGTTTCTAAGATTTGTGGGGCCAAGTACAATACTTCAGTTTTATCTGAGTTTAAAAGCAGGAAATTAGAGGGTCATCCATGTCTTTATGTCTGTAAGACAATCCGCAGTTTAGCTAATGGTGGGTGTCCCTCTGGCTTCATGGATAGATAAAGCTGGGTTCATCTGCGTAACATGAATAATTTAAGCTATACCGTCTAATAATACTGCCTAGAGGGAAGCAGTATAAAGTAAATAAAATGGTCCTAGCACAGAACCTTGTGGAACTCCATAATTAACTTTAGTCTGTGAAGAAGATTCCCCATTTACATGAACAAATTGTAATCTATTAGACAAATATGATTCAAACCACGCAGCGCAGTGCCTTTAATACCTATGGCAGCTCTAATTCTGTAATAAAATTTATGTGTCAACAGTATCAAAAGCAGCATGAGGTCTAACAGGACACGCCACAGAGATGAGTCCACGTCGAGGCCATAAGAAGATCATTTGTAACCTTCACAATGCTGTTTCTGTACTATGATGAATTCTAACACCTGACTGAAACTCTTCAAATAGACCATTCCTCTGCAGATGATCAGTTAGCTGTTTTACAACTACCCTTCAAGAATTTTTGAGAGAAAAGGAAGGTGGAGATGGCCTTAATAGCTAAGATAGCTGGTCAAAGTGATGGCTTCCACGGTGCGGAGCCGAGTCTCCAATTCGCCCAGCTGGCCTCCAAAGCTACGAATAAGCTACACTTATTACAAGTACCATTAGCTAAAGGAGGCCGAGGAATAACTAAACATTTCACACCCAGAGCAGAAAAGTGCGGGAGAGACAGGAGAAGCCACCATGCTAAACGGCTAAGAGCTAGTAGCTGCGCTAAGCTAGCGGATTCCTAAAAACACGCAAAGTGAATAACGTGTAAATAATTTAGAGGTGATTCAGCAGAGGGAGTGCTTTAGTTAAGGCACATGAAGATTACACTGTGAAAAAATCATTATCTAGGTAACTAGATCAATCTAACTGCGCAGATTAAACAGCTAACAGATACAGCAAAACACCGCTGCTCCGGAACAGGAAGTGATACAATACCGCAGTGAGAGCCAACCACCAGTAGAGGTCAAAATACTTGAAGAGGTCATGTTGCCTTATGCTGAAGAGGACATGCCCTTGAAATGGGTGTTTCAACAAGACAATGACCCCAAGCACACTAGTAAACAAGCAAAATCTTGGTTCCAAACCAACAAAATTAATGCCTCGCAGATGTGAAGAAATCATGAAAAAGCTGTGGTTATACAACTAAATACTAGTTTAGTGATTCACAGGATTGCTAAAAAAGCAGTTTGAACATAATAGTTTTGAGTTTGTAGCGTCAACGGCAGATGCTACTATTATTGTGAACAGCCCTTTTTCTACTTTTTTTTTTTACTAATAGCCCAATTTCATAGCATTAAGTGTGTGCATATCATGAATGCTTGGTCTTGATGGATTTGTGAGAATCTACTGGTACCTTGTTTCCCGTGTAACAATAAGAAATATACTCAAAACTTGGATTAATCTTTTTAGTCACATAGCACTACTGTTATTCTGAACACTACTGTATATATTTATACCACGGTCAGTGAGAATTCCATGTCTAACTGGCGTGCATTATTTTCATGTATACGCACACGTAGTTCGGCGAGTTAAATCACTGTAATAATCACTCCGCTCTGGTTGTCACCATAGCAATGCACCAAACAGTTGGCGCAGATCAGCTGTGTTTTGACAAGTTAATGACAGAAACCCGATAAAACATGGATTTCCAAGTGAATTTTAATATTGTTGGCCAAAATAAAACATTTGAGTAATGGAAAGAGTAGAGCAAACGAGAAGAACAGCAAAAGCAACGGTGTAAAGATTTAACATCGGACGAACTGGACAAGATTGAAGACGGGAAAGAAGGAGAGAACGGTTCTATCCTTGCGGGCGGCGGAGCGCTCCGCATCGAAACAGCGAGCATAGTTTCTGGACCTGTTTGACAGTTTGTCACAGCGAGACACAGCAGAGAGAGAGAGGAGGGGCGGTGCGAGTGGCCCGCTGCGGCGCGAGCCCACAGACTTGGTAAGTGCTCAGAGACAAAACATAAAATAGTCCCAAATACTCACACATTTTTATCAAGTTCTGTTAACTTTAATAAATATTGTGTGTTAGCTCACTGTGTGGGACCATGGTATAAGCGGATTAAACAACTCGAAGCCGTGCATTACACGGTTTTAATGCGCTTCACGTCGTGGTGTTTCAGACTCCGCGTCCTGCATTAAAACCATGTAATGCACGGTTTCGAGTTGTTTAATCCTTAAATTAAAAACAACGAGAAGCCGTGCATTACACGGTTTTACTCCGCGGTGTATATATATATATATATATATATATACACAACACACAAAACCACACACACACACACACACACACACACACACACTGGTGTTCAAAAGTTTACATGCCCTGGCATTATTTTTTTTTTTTTTGGTCATTTTTAAGAGATATGAATGATAACACAAAAAACTTTTTTTTCACTCATGGCTAGTGGTTGGGTGAAGCCATTTATTGTCAAACAACTGCATTATTATTGACAACAAAACAAGAGGTGGGATGAAGTCACCATCAACTCACTCTCAAGTCATGAATCAGCAAGTCCCAAGTGAAGTCTCAAGTCAGCTTGCAAACAATTGGTCATTATGACTTGAGGCTTGACTTGGGACTTGCTGATTCATGACTTGAGAGTGAGTTGATGGTGACTTCATCCCACCTCTGACAGAAACTACCCAAATGAACCTGATCAAAAGTTTACATACCCCTGTTCTTAATGCAGTGTATTGCCCCCTTTAACCACTGACAGCTTGAAGTCTTTTGTGGTAGTTGTGGATGAGGCTCTGATGGTGAAGCTGCCACTGAATATGTCTTGGACTTTATTTACGTCAATTACATATAACTACAAACAATATGGACTTTATGGTAAATTTACATGGAGTAGACAGTTCTCAAAAACCGAGTGACTGTGCAAGAAGGAGAAGAGTGAGGAAAGCCACCAAGACACCCAGACAACCCAGGAGAAGTTATGGGCTTATGTGGCTGTGATTGGAGGAATTGTGCACAGTGCAAGCTTTGCATTTTGTATCACCACTCTTAGCTTCATAGTGGAGTAGAGCAGAGAAGGATATTCTTTCAAAAAACAGATCAAATCTAGACTTGCATCTCAAATGTATCTTCTGGCAATTTGTAGCTAAATTTGCACGAAAATCCTCCTCTATACCACTTCGTCATGAAGCTGAGTAACTGGTGATTGAATTAAAGCAGCACACGGTAACTGATAAAACATGCTTTCACAAATGTGACCAACGTTTCAACTGAACATGTTTGTGTCAAGGCTGTAACATTGTTCTGAAATGACAAAAAATCATGAACCCCCCGCTGAAGTCTCATTTCTCAGGCGTAGCCGTTGTAGCAGGACTTCCACTTTGTGCGTTCTTTAACACGCCCATGGAAGTGTGGCGAGCAGTCGGATGTCCTGTTTGGCTCATTGTTCCTGCTAACAGAGCATGTCCCAACTGTTGTCAATTTATCAAAGTATCGTGCACTAGTGAGCACAGTTTGAGCCACCATTAGGACAGGTGCCTCCATCCATCATGGCCAAGTCACTTATTCCACCTTGTCAGGGCGAAACCAAATGGAGCATTTGAAGAAATGTAAACAACTCTCAGTGGACAATCAGAGGATCCATCTCAGCGCTCAAACTGAAGAACTGAGTGCAAATAGAGTTCAATCTGCCATTAACATTTAGGGCCTTCTGTGCATGTTAATGCTTTCCCATAGGTCTATTGTAGATGCATGCTGATAGACCGTGCATGGGCCACATATCACGTGTAATTAATGTAATTACAGCCAGATGCTGGAATTACATTAATAACCAAGAACGCTGTTTCTGTGTGCAGAGTTTTTATTTGTATGTCTGAAATGTCAGCTTTTCAACAATTAACCAACATTAGTTAATGGGTTTATATATATAATATAATATATATATATATATATATTATATATATATTATATATATATATATATATATATAATATATAGCTTTCAAGGAACGAAAATGTGCCTGTTTCAAAAATAGAAAAAAGAAAAATGTGCTAAAACACCAGCTTCTCTGTGATACTTGCACAATGCTTTCTATGATTCAGTGTGGATCAATCAGATATTTACCCTGTGCATCAACGAAGCTGCAACAGCAGGATATTGTTGTCACTGGTCTGTGTGTGTCTGTGGACAAGGTAACTCAAAAACAACTGGTCAAATTTCCTCCAAACTTGGTGGGAATATTACTTGCATAGATATTTACAATTCATTGGATTATTGAATAGTTTAGTCAAGGTCAAGCTCTTGGAAAACATTATCTGAAAAAAAAAACACCCTTTTTTTGTCTCTCTCAACAATCATGAAGCCTAGAAGGATGAGCTAAATACATACTGATCAACAAAGTATTTGTGATTGATTGGTATAAGCACCATTGTAATGATGTCACACAGAAATAATATGATGAACTCATGTAGTCAAAAATACCATTAGAGACATATATATTGAATTGTACATTATATTGTGTTTGTGTGGGAGGGTCTACATCAGCCCTCTGATACTTTCAACTGTGTCTGTGTTCTCCATACATGAGAAGCCACTATTTAATTTATTCCTTAAATTTTACCCCACTGAAGCTCATATTGAGTAGTTTCATCTTGACAATTAGAATTTAATGAAGACTGGTCTCACCCTGAGGCTGAAGCTCATACATTTTGTTAAAGTGCCACACACAGCAGCCAGGGGTGAACTGAACCAGGTTTTAATTAAAAGACTAAAAGAAATCAAAAGTTGGAATTCACTAAGCTGTTAATCAATCCTCACCAATCAGCCAGGATAATGGTCCCCTGGCCATCAACAGCAGAAAAAGAACAGACAGCACAAAGACTGATAAAGGTTTTTAATCACAAATCTAAATCAGTGTTTGCAGTTATAAAGAAAACTGCTGTGTTTCCTAAATTAACACTGCCACACAGCTAATACTATTCACAGCAGTCTGCCATGTATTGTATACTTTACAATATTAATTTAACAAACTGTTTGTGTGTGTGTCCATATTTAATATTTGGTTTTTTTTTTCTTATGTACAGTGCCATATTACAACATATGTAAGTCTATCTAAGTTAGAAACTAAAAACGGTCTAATTTCCAACCACATTGGCAACAGCAATACAAAAAAAAAAAAAAAAAAATCCTTGCGTTTTTTTTTTTTGTTTTTTTTTTTAACAATAACAAAACTCAAGCAGACAAGACTCAGTGGAGTAACCATCTTCTTTAAATAAAAACAGAATACAATGATTTGCAAATCCTCTTCAACCTGTATTCAATTGAATACACCACAAATACACAATATTTAATGTTCAAACTGATAAACTTTATTGTTTTTGTGCAAATATTTGCTAATTTTGAAATGGATGCCTGCAACACATTTCAAAAAAGCTGGGACAGTGGTATGTTTACCACTGTATTATATCACCTTTCCTTCTAACAACACTCAATAAGCATTTGGGAACTGAGGACACTAATTGTTGAAGCTTTGTAGGTGGAATTCCTTCCCATTCTTGCTTGATGTATGACTTCATTTGTTCAACAATCCGGGGTCTCCGCTGTCATATTTGGGTTTCATAATGCGCCACACATTCTCAAATGTTTTGTTACCCCGTCCCAACTTTTTTGAAATGTGTTGCAGGCATCCATTTCAAAATTTATGATGTATTCAATTGAATATAGGTTGAAGGGGATTTGAAAATCATTGTATTCTCTTTTTATTTACATTTTACACAACGTTCCAACTTCATTGGAATTGGGGTTGTAAAACAATGAAATAAAACAAAAGAACTATATTCATTCATTCATTCATTTCCTATTCCCACTGACACCAATCAAAGGTCATGGGTGCTGGAACACATTCCAGCAGTCATAGAGTGAAAGGCAGGCTACACCCTGGGCAAGACAGCAGTAAAAAGCTACACAAGGAATTGTAAAACATGAAGAGACAGACATTCTGCAACACTAAGCAACCAAGTAGAATCCAGTCGTCGTAACAGACATTTGCTGAAGGAGAACCTACAGGTGAAGAACAGATTCCCAGTAAAATGGGAGTACAATTGTAATAGCACAGTCTACCATAATTAGCTTTGTAGCTGCAAGAACAATTTTGGAAGTTTCTTTTCAGATTTTTGTTTATTGATCCAAGTTGTGCATATTTCCCTTCGCAGATATTTATGAAATAGTTTTGGGTTGACTACGACAAATAGTTTTGCTTGACTACAACATTATCCATGCATAGGATTTGGATAACGTTGCATAGGATTGGAGGATTGACGGGTACAAAGTGCAGGTGCCGGACTGACCGCAAGATGCCATGCCTGAAGCTGATGCAGCACACTGCAGTCTGCATTTGGAATGGACTCTGCTGTGGGAACAGCTCCACTGATGGCATGAGGAATGCTGGATGACCCCTGCCTGTACAATAAACACCTGTGTGACTTCTTATCAAATGTATCTTCTTTTATGTTGTTTTTGATTTCCCTGTTTTCTGTTTCGTTAGCTTTGTAAAACCTTGTACTGTTAGAATAATCTAAGCAGTGGGTTACCCCTCTGGGTCTGGTCTGCTTGAGGTTTCTTCCTCATTATCATCAGAGTTTTTACTTCCCACTGTCACTTGTGGACAGTGGGAATTCTTGGCTTCCCACTGTAGCCAAGTGCTTGCTCACAGGGGGTCGTTTTGACCGTTGGGGTTTTACATAATTATTGTATGGCCTTGCCTTACAATATAAAGCGCCTTGGGGCAACTGTTTGTTGTGATTTGGCTCTATATAAAAATTGATTGATTGATTGACTTGGTGTTTTCTCTAGGGGCTGGTAAAGGTAAGACTTTACTTGTGTGAAGCACCCCTTGAGGCAGCTTTATTGTGATTTGGTGTTATATAATGAAATACAATGAATTAAATTGACTACCACAACATTGCAAATTATAAATAAAGAAAAGGTTTCCAAGCCCAGTTATGTATAAACATTGCTAGCAATCAAATCTCTGGAGTGCTGTATGCATTTTTTTTTGTCCTGAATCCTTGATTGACAATCAAATTTCATGATGTCAGTTGTCTTGGTAACCCACGCTCACAGTCACACTGTTGATACATGAGGGACAGAATTTGTGACTTCATGTCCTAGATTGCTTGAACTGAGTCTAATGTCTACAACAAGTGTACAAAGCCATGGTGGAGAAAAACTTTCACTTTTTACACTGTGTAAAAAATTAAATATTATGCAAATATTGAATGTTATGAGTTCAATGGATATTTTCATGAGGTGAAAGCTGGTATGTTCCAGCTTTCACCAAATATTCATTCCATTGAAAGAATGTAACAATATTCATTATTTGTTTTATATAACGGCTTAAATAGATGCTTGTCATTTGATATTTTATGAATTTAGAAACAACAGAAAAGGGACTTACATTTTGCTGCGTCACTGCTGCTTAACAGTCCAACACGAACTTTAAATAGGAGTCCAAAATTGTTCTCAGTCAAATTGAAAAAGCATTAGACTGTGATGCTGTGCACTGACTTCGTGTACTTACAACAAAAAAAAAGGACGTGTACTTCCTCAGTACAGTGAAAAAAATGTCAGAAATTAGTCCAGCTTTTCATCCTGACAGCACTTCATGCCTCCAGATGGCTTACAGCGTAGTGGATTTGTTTTTGTGTGTTAGAAGAATTAGCACCATCAGTTAGTTCCTTGAAAACTGTCGTCCATCAGCAAAACAAACTGTGTGTTTAGCTGAATGCTGCCTCTACTAGTGGGCAGGGTTCACAAACCCCCAGAAGCTGAAAGGTTTTAGCCATGCTAATGCTCCCCTGAAGCATTTACTCACAAAGAAATTCTGAAGGACCTAAATGACAGAGATGCTGAAGAGCTTCACTTGTTTGTGTCCACGACATATACATATTAACCCTCTGGAGTCCAAGGTATAATTGCCTGTTTTTGACTACTTTTGGTTTTACCTTTATAATTTACCTTTAAAAGGTGTTTACCTGGCCTTGTTTGGTGTCATTTTTTTCAGTACAACCTCACCTATGTGACTTAACAGGTTCTTATTCATTCTGAACTACTGCATTAACACAGTGAACCTAAAATCACGCAAAAAACATAAAATCCTCAAAAAAAAAAGTTTGCTTGTTTTTTTTACTGTGAAAACCACAAACTTTTCATAACTTAAAATGTAAATATAAATTGTAAATTTCAAAAACATATGTGTCAGGGATTTGGCCTGGTCAGGGCACTGAGCTCTTGTTTTTCCCCTTTTTGTGGTTTCCCGTCTGCTTCGGCTTTGATTTTTTAGTAATTATTTTCATCATGAGTTATTCTGTTATGTTTTTCTTATCACTTTGTTACTTTTCATACTTTAGCCATTGTCCAGTTCTGTTCTAGTTCTGTTCAGCTGGTTTGTGTTTTCATTGTTTATCATTTAGCTTTCATCTGTATATGTTGACTGTTGTTTTCTGTTGTACTTTTATATCGGGTTTTGATTTCTGTTTATTAGTCTGTTCCTGTTTAATTTTGCTTTAGTATTGATTTCCTGATCAGTTCTAGTTGCTTTTGTTACATGCTTATGTTTGATTTGATCTTCATTGGCCTCTCTTCATTGGCTTCCTGTTAATTCTAGAATAGAATTTAAAATTCTTCTTCTTACTTATAAGGTTTTGAATAATCAGGTCCCATCTTATCTTAGGGACCTCGTAGTACCATATTACCCCATTAGAGCGCTTCGCTCTCAGACTGCAGGCTTACTTGTAGTTCCTAGGGTTTGTAAGAGTAGAATGGGAGGCAGAGCCTTCAGCTTTCAGGCTCCTCTCCTGTGGAACCAGCTCCCAATTCAGATCAGGGAGACAGATACCCTCTCTACTTTTAAGATTAGGCTTAAAACTTTCCTTTTCGCTAAGGCTTATAGTTAGGGCTGGATCGGGTGACCCTGGACCATCCCTTGGTTATGCTGCTTTAGACGTAGATTGTGGGGGGGTTCCCATGATGCACTGTTTCTTTCTCTTTTTGCTCTGTATGCATCACTCTGCATTTAATCATTAGTGATCGATCTCTGCCCCCCTTCACGGCATGTCTTTTTCCTGGTTCTTTCCCTCAGCCCCAACCAGTCTCAGCAGAAGACTGCCCCTCCCTGAGCCTGGTTCTGCTGGAGGTTTCTTCCTGTTAAAAGGGAGTTTTTCCTTCCCACTGTTGCCAAGTGCTTGCTCATAGGGGGTCGTTTGACCGTTGGGGTTTTTCATAATTATTGTATGGCCTTGCCTTGCAATATGGAGCGCCTTGGGGCAACTGTTTGTTGTGATTTGGCGCTATATAGAAAAAGTTGATTGATTGATTGATTGATTTCAGTTCTTGTTTTTGTAGTTCCACATTCGGTGTTAGTTTATTCCTCACACTCAGCTTAATATGTCACATCACTGCACCTGCCCCATGTCTTTGTCTCCACCTTGTTTATGTCTGCTTTGTGTTTTCGTTCACTCCCACTCTTGCTCCTGCTCCCGTGTCTTTGTCTAGTACATCACACCCTTCCTCACACTCTTGCCCCTGTCTTACACTTTAGCCAGAAGCCACACCCCCTTCTAGATTGTGCCTCACGTGCACCTCGTTTACACCACCTGCCCCTCGCTTCTCACTAGTTAGTCCACATGTATTTAAACCCCACAGTCCTTCACTTCCCCGCCAGATTGTTGTCTCAGTAAACTTTCCAGCGCCCATCAGAGTCCTGTCATTGTCTAGCCGTGTATCGAGCTTCTGCTCTGTATTTCCTCGACCGTGCCTCTTGCTTCATCCCAGATGTCGGTGTTTGCACGTGCCTCTGACCCCTGCTCGTTCATGACTGCGTCTCTGCCTAATCCTGTTTGTACTTCTGCTGCGCTAACTACATGTGTACCGAAACCAAGCCTGGAATAAAGACCATGATTTCTCCAACACGCAGTTTGCATTGCGGGTCCAGCCACTCCTGGTGACGGGCTCCCGCCCCCGTTCTGACAATATGTACAAATGTAGCAAAAAACAAAGTTAAATACAACTATTTACATAAATGCTGGAAATGCTTCAGGTGTTTTTTTTTGTTGTTGTTGTTTTGTTTTGTTTTTTTGTACAATTATTTACAAAACAGTCAGATATCACAATAAGATTTAGAATGTAAATATAAAATGTACATTTCAAAAACATACAGTGCAGGGAATGCTTATGCTAAACTACTTACAAAACAATCAGATGTCAAAATAAGATGCAAAACAAATTGTTTGTGCCACTCAAAACAAACAAACAAACAAAAAAAAACAATTCCTCTCCAACACAGCACAGAGGGACACATCACAGGTCTGACACTTCCACGGTCTGTCACTCCTCTTGTTGTCCACCTGAAGGCACCATTGACACCTCAGTCTGCCTTTTGTGGCTTTTTGGTGAGGATCTGTGCCTGTCACAATTGGCACAGGAACGTGGTTCTGGTTGTTCTGTGGAACACCTGTTTTGTCTGTGCCACACAGTTGACACACCAGTTCCACCATGAAGTCCTTGTGTGTCATGGCTGCACTTGCTTGACACTGCTGATCTCACAATGCAAGATGAATGCATTTGTGGTTGCAATGTCAAGGAAGTGCATCAACACTGTCCTGTACCAGTATGCAATTTTTCCGATGGGTCGAGTAGTACTGGATGAGTTGGTCAGATAGGTTGATTCCACCCATGTTTTTATTATAAGCCAATACTGTCATAGGACAGGGAATGTCTTTCACCGTCCAGTGTCCAACCTTCCCATCCTTCACCCTTCTCTGCACTGTCTCACCCGAAAGTGCATGATGGATGGTGGAGCACACAGACACCTCCTGTGTGTTCATACACTTTACAACACCAGAGGCCCCTCTCTTATCCATCTTATAGATCCTCTTTCAGATTTTTTTGTGAGAGCATTTTGCCCTCCCTCTAGGGCATCCTCGTCTGTTCTCCCTGTATGTGCCACTTGCTGCAAACTTCATGTTAGCCAGGTCCATGAACAGTTTGGAACTCATTTAAAAATTGTCCATGTAAATATGGTACCCAGTACCAAGTGAAGATGACTGGATCAGGTTCATGACCACATCATATGACAGCCCGTGCTCACTTGTGGTCACAGTCTTGCCAGTGTAAATGGTGAACTTGAGTGTGTAGCCATTACTTGAAATAGCCAACACAAAAACTTTCATGCCCCATTTTGTTGGCTTGTCCTTCAAATATTGAGTCATTACAGTTTTTGCCTTTATCAATCAATCAATCAATCAATTTTTTTATATAGCGCCAAATCACAACAAACAGTTGCCCCAAGGCGCTTTATATTGTAAGGCAGGCCATACAATAATTATGTAAAACCCCAACGGTCAAAACGACCCCCTGTGAGCAAGCACTTGGCTACAGTGGGAAGGAAAAACTCCCTTTTAACAGGAAGAAACCTCCAGCAGAACCAGGCTCAGGGAGGGGCAGTCTTCTGCTGGGACTGGTTGGGGCTGAGGGAGAGAACCAGGAAAAAGACATGCTGTGGAGGGGAGCAGAGATCGATCACTAATGATTAAATGCAGAGTGGTGCATACAGAGCAAAAAGAGAAAGAAACAATGCATCATGGGAACCCCCCAGCAGTCTACGTCTATAGCAGCATAACTAAGGGATGGTTCAGGGTCACCTGATCCAGCCCTAACTATAAGCTTTAGCAAAAAGGAAAGTTTTAAGCCTAATCTTAAAAGTAGAGAGGGTGTCTGTCTCCCTGATCTGAATTGGGAGCTGGTTCCACAGGAGAGGAGCCTGAAAGCTGAAGGCTCTGCGTCCCATTCTACTCTTACAAACCCTAGGAACTACAAGTAAGCCTGCAGTCTGACAGCGAAGCGCTCTATTGGGGTGATATGGTACTATGAGGTCCCTAAGATAAGATGGGACCTGATTATTCAAAACCTTATAAGTAAGAAGAAGAATTTTAAATTCTATTCTAGAATTAACAGGAAGCCAATGAAGAGAGGCCAATATGGGTGAGATATGCTCTCTCCTTCTAGTCCCCGTCAGTACTCTAGCTGCAGCATTTTGAATTAACTGAAGGCTTTTTAGGGAACTTTTAGGACAACCTGATAATAATGAATTACAATAGTCCAGCCTAGAGGAAATAAATGCATGAATTAGTTTTTCAGCATCACTCTGAGACAAGACCTTTATCACCACCATCCTTTCATCCACTGCCAGCTCGAAACAGTTTGTCATGACCTACTGTTCCCTTTTTTTGATCATTTTCTACATCCTCATCTGGAACACTTAGGTGGATGTTCCAGAATATCGATCTAAATGTGTCTCTGGACATTACTTTCACTAGAAAGGGCACAGACAAAATATGACTTTGTTTCCAGTAGTCCTGGAGACTTTGCAGTGACACCAACGACATGTATATCAGAAGTCCAAAAAACTGTACAGATCTTCCATTTCAATGTCTGTCCAGTTGTATTTTTTTCCCTATAATGCCTTGCTTTTTGCAACAATTTTATTGGTGTTGGTGCAAACTGTTCTAATTGTGTCAGTTGCAAAAAACAAAAGAAAAAGTTGTTTTGGACATTGGGTGGAAAGTGTATCAACCTGGACTCCCGGTGTTCTCCGAGGCTGAAATCTGCTTACTGCTGGAGCAATGTGTGCGTCCTCCTCTGTGTTCCAGCAGTCAGTACTGGGGCGTGTCTCTGCTGCACGTCAGAGCGAAGATCTGGAATTTGAAACAGAAGCGTGTGCTCCGACCTGTTAAGCTCTCCGTGCGCATGTTAGTGGATCCACCTGCTTTGGTTGCTCTTCCAGAACAAAAGAGGAATCATCTCTTTCATGACCAGAATCCTCACTGTCTGTTTCAGACTCTGAAGATGCGGTGCATACGCCGTCTTCCTCCAGTTCAAAAAATAAAGGAAGCGTTTGCTCGACATTCATAAAATGCCTCATTTTTACAAAAAAAAAAAACAACAACAAAACACTAACCACACATGCTTCCCACCAGTAACATAAAGAAAGCGACCACACAATCAAACCCACATGGGGTGGGTGGGCTGTGATCAAACACATGTGGGTGAATGAACACATGTGGGGTTAGTGACTTCTGATTGGTGGAAAATTCACGAGCCAACCAACCACTGAGGAAGAAGGAGTCATATTTCTTCCCACTGCTGTCATTGCTGCAGTAGAGAAGGAAATTATCCTTTTGGCTGCGTGTGTGTACATAAACGTGCAGCGAAAAATGACAATAATATTCATGAAAATGCATGGTGTAAAAAATACTCATAAGTCATGTTATACTAGGCCTATTAATAAAATTTAAAAAGTGCTATAAAGGTTGAAGTTTCCATGTTCAAAATGAATTTAAATGGAGCCTCAGAGTGCAGCAGATTGAGCGTTACATCCACTTAATTAGGTCATGTGACTTTTTACACGAGGCCGCGTCATTCGACTGCAGAGGGTTAAAGAAAAACGATATCATAGGACTGATGTATACCCTGCACATTTTACACATTATGATATAAAGTACAAGTATATATACACATCTGGAATGGTGGTTTTGCCTAAGGGTAGTATCTCACTGCGCTGTGAGTGTTGGAGAGGAGTTGAAGACACAAAATCTTGACAGAACACACAAATTGCCGAAGACATTTCATTTGGAATCGAACTGAATTTTACTCCCGACATGTTAGCGCATGTCGCCCAAAAATTGTGAAATGTCTGTATACATAGTGCGGAAGTGCCGCTCAAAAATCTGTGAGTTTCTCTGTGAATTTTCAGACCTTTTGTCTGACTTAGTGCTTAGCTCAGATAAGATAATTATAGTGGGCGATTTTAACATCCACACAGATGCTGAGAATGACAGCCTCAACACTGCATTTAATCTATTATTAGACTCTATTGGCTTTGCTCAAAAAGTAAATGAGTCCACCCACCACTTTAATCATATCTTAGATCTTGTTCTGACTTATGGTATGGAAATAGAAGACTTAACAGTATTCCCTGAAAACTCCCTTCTGTCTGATCATTTCTTAATAACATTTACATTTACTCTGATGGACTACCCAGCAGTAGGGAATAAGTTTCATTACACTAGAAGTCTTTCAGAAAGCGCTGTAACTAGGTTTAAGGATATGATTCCTTCTTTATGTTCTCTAATGCCATATAACAACACAGTGCAGAGTAGCTACCTAAACTCTGTAAGGGAGATAGAGTATCTCGTCAATAGTTTTACATCCTCATTGAAGACAACTTTGGATGCTGTAGCTCCTCTGAAAAAGAGAGCTTTAAATCAGAAGTGTCTGACTCCGTGGTATAACTCACAAACTCGTAGCTTAAAGCAGATAACCCGTAAGTTGGAGAGGAAATGGCGTCTCACTAATTTAGAAGATCTTCACTTAGCCTGGAAAAAGAGTCTGTTGCTCTATAAAAAAGCCCTCCGTAAAGCTAGGACATCTTTCTACTCATCACTAATTGAAGAAAATAAGAACAACCCCAGGTTTCTTTTCAGCACTGTAGCCAGGCTGACAAAGAGTCAGAGCTCTATTGAGCTGAGTATTCCATTAACTTTAACTAGTAATGACTTCATGACTTTCTTTGCTAACAAAATTTTAACTATTAGAGAAAAAATTACTCATAACCATCCCAAAGACGTATCGTTATCTTTGGCTGCTTTCAGTGATGCCGGTATTTGGTTAGACTCTTTCTCTCCGATTGTTCTGTCTGAGTTATTTTCATTAGTTACTTCATCCAAACCATCAACATGTTTATTAGACCCCATTCCTACCAGGCTGCTCAAGGAAGCCCTACCATTATTTAATGCTTCGATCTTAAATATGATCAATCTATCTTTGTTAGTTGGCTCTGTACCACAGGCTTTTAAGGTGGCAGTAATTAAACCATTACTTAAAAAGCCATCACTTGACCCAGCTATCTTAGCTAATTATAGGCCAATCTCCAACCTTCCTTTTCTCTCAAAAATTCTTGAAAGGGTAGTTGTAAAACAGCTAACTGATCATCTGCAGAGGAATGGTCTATTTGAAGAGTTTCAGTCAGGTTTTAGAATTCATCATAGTACAGAAACAGCATTAGTGAAGGTTACAAATGATCTTCTTATGGCCTTGGACAGTGGACTCATCTCTGTGCTTGTTCTGTTAGACCTCAGTGCTGCTTTTGATACTGTTGACCATAAAATTTTATTACAGAGATTAGAGCATGCCATAGGTATTAAAGGCACTGCGCTGCGGTGGTTTGAATCATATTTGTCTAATAGATTACAATTTGTTCATGTAAATGGGGAATCTTCTTCACAGACTAAAGTTAATTATGGAGTTCCACAAGGTTCTGTGCTAGGACCAATTTTATTCACTTTATATATGCTTCCCTTAGGCAGTATTATTAGACGGTATTGCTTAAATTTTCATTGTTACGCAGATGATACCCAGCTTTATCTATCCATGAAGCCAGAGGACACACACCAATTAGCTAAACTGCAGGATTGTCTTACAGACATAAAGACATGGATGACCTCTAATTTCCTGCTTTTAAACTCAGATAAAACTGAAGTTATTGTACTTGGCCCCACAAATCTTAGAAACATGGTGTCTAACCAGATCCTTACTCTGGATGGCATTACCCTGACCTCTAGTAATACTGTGAGAAATCTTGGAGTCATTTTTGATCAGGATATGTCATTCAAAGCGCATATTAAACAAATATGTAGGACTGCTTTTTTGCATTTACGCAATATCTCTAAAATCAGAAAGGTCTTGTCTCAGAGTGATGCTGAAAAACTAATTCATGCATTTATTTCCTCTAGGCTGGACTATTGTAATTCATTATTATCAGGTTGTCCTAAAAGTTCCCTAAAAAGCCTTCAGTTAATTCAAAATGCTGCAGCTAGAGTACTGACGGGGACTAGAAGGAGAGAGCATATCTCACCTATATTGGCCTCTCTTCATTGGCTTCCTGTTAATTCTAGAATAGAATTTAAAATTCTTCTTCTTACTTATAAGGTTTTGAATAATCAGGTCCCATCTTATCTTAGGGACCTCGTAGTACCATATCACCCCAATAGAGCGCTTCGCTCTCAGACTGCAGGCTTACTTGTAGTTCCTAGGGTTTGTAGGAGTAGAATGGGAGGCAGAGCCTTCAGCTTCTCCTGTGGAACCAGCTCCCAATCCACAGCATGTCTTTTTCCTGGTTCTCTCCCTCAGCCCCAACCAGTCCCAGCAGAAGACTGCCCCTCCCTGAGCCTGGTTCTGCTGGAGGTTTCTTCCTGTTAAAAGGGAGTTTTTCCTTCCCACTGTAGCCAAGTGCTTGCTCACAGGGGGTCGTTTTGACCGTTGGGGTTTTACATAATTATTGTATGGCCTTGCCTTACAATATAAAGCGCCTTGGGGCAACTGTTTGTTGTGATTTGGCGCTATATAAAAAAAATTGATTGATTGATTGATAAATGTCATGCGCCACTCGCGTGGCCTTGGCAGGTGCAAGGATTTGCATACGAATGTCGCGCTGCACTCTCATAGATGTCCTAAGTCTCAGAGATGACATTCAGAAGCCTTCTTGGTTGTTGAGATCTAAAAAAAAAAAAATGTATTTTTTGGGTGATGTTCTCCTTGACCATTGACAAAACAACTCCAAAATCTAAATGTACACTCAACAAAAATATAAACGCAACACTTTTGGTTTTGCTCCCATTTTGTATGAGATGAACTCAAAGATCTAAATCTTTTTCCACATACACAATATCACCATTTCTCTCAAATATTGTTCACAAACCAGTCTAAATCTGTGATAGTGAGCACTTCTCCTTTGCTGAGATAATCCATCCCACCTCACAGGTGTGCCATACCAAGATGCTGATTAGACACTATGATTAGTGCACAGGTGTGCCTTAGACTGCCCACAATAAAAGGCCACTCTGAAAGGTGCAGTTTTATCACACAGCACAATGCCACAGATGTCGCAAGATTTGAGGGAGCGTGCAGTTGGCATGCTGACAGCAGGAATGACCTCCACATCCAGCATGTTCACCTCCAAGACATCTGAGACCAGCCACTTGTACAGCTGCTGAAACAATCGGTTTGCATAACCAAAGAATTTCTGCACAAACTGTCAGAAACCGTCTCAGAGAAGCTCATCTGCATGCTCGTCGTCCTCATCGGGGTCTCGACCTGACTCCAGTTCGTCGTCGTAACCGACTTGAGTGGGCAAATGCTCACATTCGCTGGCGTTTGGCACGTTGGAGAGGTGTTCTCTTCACGGATGATGCCAAGGAGATGTGTTGCACTGCATGAGGCAAATGGTGGTCACACCAGATACTGCCTGGTATCCCCCCCCCAATTAAACAAAATTGCACCTTTCAGAGTGGCCTTTTATTGTGGGCAGTCTAAGGCACACCTGTGCACTAATCATGGTGTCTAATCAGCATCTTGATATGGCACACCTGTGAGGTGGGATGGATTATCTCAGCAAAGGAGAAGTGCTCACTATCACAGATTTAGACTGGTTTGTGAACAATATTTGAGGGAAATGGTGATATTGTGTATGTGGAAAAAGTTTTAGATCTTTGAGTTCATCTCATACAAAATGGGAGCAAAACCAAAAGTGTTGCGTTTATATTTTTGTTGAGTATATGTGTTAGATCATCCATCTGGGCTTCTTGGTTGTTGACATATACAAAAAAGCTCTTTTTCAAACCACATTTTCCTTGCCCAATCTACTCCAAAATTTAAACACCTCTAGATAACAACCCAAGTAATATCCCCACCACATTTCAAGGAAATCTGTCCAGCCATTTTTTTTCTCCTGCTATTTTTGAGTTATCTTGTCCACACACACACACACACACACACACACACACACACACACACACACACACACACACACACACACACACACACGTGCGTGCCAGTAATAACAATACCCTGCTGTCACCGCTTGGAAGACACACAAGGTAATAATAGTCTTGTCTACTATTCAGCTTGCACACATAGGAACAATCACTGTCAACTAGGCTCTTCTGAGGTCTCCATTTGTCTAATGATGGTGGTAGAAAGTTACTGATTTCTTACTAGACGTTGGGACATACTTTCATCTGTGTAGTGATGAGTCAGTTCTCCATCACTTCATGTAGAAAATAAATCAAGCAATCCCCTGCATGAAGGGTTATTTTCCATCTGACATTCTCAAATCTGGCACACAGCAATAACACACTGCCACAGTGTGTAATCCAGTTTGTCACTGTCACTGTGGTAAGTGGGGAAAAAAAGTGAAAATTTTAAAGTCAATGACACGTCACTGCAGTGTTTGGCTGTTGTTGTGTTGAAATGTCCTGTTGTTCTCTTACTGAAAACCATGAAATATCCAGTTTACCACCAATAAGTGAATGCAGCCAGAGTAATGTGTAGGTCTGATGTAAGTTATGTACGAGGTCTATTAAAAAAGAAACCAACCTTTTTATTTTTTTCAGAAACTATATGGATTTGAATCACGTGTGATTACGAGGTCTGTCCATAAAGTATTGTACCTTTTTATTTTTTTTAAACTATATGGATTTGATTCATATGTTTTCACATCAGACAAGCTTGAACCCTTGTGCGCATGCGTGAGTTTTTCCACGCCTGTCGGTGACGTCATTTGCCTGTGAGCATGCCTTGTGGAAGGAGTGGTCCCGCCCTGTCATCGGATTTTCATTGTCAGGAAATGGCGGAATGATTTGGGGGTTTTTTCCATCAGAATTATTTCAGAAGCTGTTAGAGACTGGCACCTGGGAACCATTTGAAAAATTTATCTGGCTTTCGGTGAAAATTTTACAGGCTTCACAGAGAATAAGGTCTGTTAGTACAGCTTTAAGGACCCCTTTAAGGATGCTCAGCGTGCCGCGCTCCGAGCTGCGACGACGCGGCACAAGCCACCGGACCATTTCTAAACGGATGGCTCTGTGGATACGAGACCATCGTGTGCTCTTTCTCTGGTTATCACAAGAGCTGGACATCAGCCATCTTCTGGCAGATTTCACTTTTAACAAGAGATTTTGTCATGAAAAGCCACGCGGAGGCTTCGCACGTAAAGACCGATTCGCTTTGGAAGCGAGACAAAGGAACACCTCCGTTTCGGCATGTCAGAGGACAAGTTTGGACATGTCCAGCTCTCCACAATTTCACTGATACTTACTGGACTGGTAAGCATTGAAAGCCGAGATAGACATGGCGTGGAAAAACTCACGCATGCGCATGAGGGTTCAAGCTTGTCTGATGTGAAAACATATGAATCAAATACATATAATTAAAAAAAAAATAAAAAGGTACGATACTTTATGGACAGACCTCGTACATCAAACAAGCTTTAACCCTCGTGGGCATGCGTGACTTTTTTCACGCCTGTCGGTTGCGTCATTCGCCTGTGGGCAGGCTTTGAGTGAGGAGTGGTCCACCCCTCCCGTCTATTTTTTCATTGTTTAGGAATGGCTCAGAGACTGCCACTTTGCTTGATCAAAATTTTTTCAGAAACTGTAAGGCACATCCGAGTGGACACCATTCGAGAAATTCAGATGGTTTTCGGTGAAAATTTTAAGGGCTGATGAGAGATTATGGAGTGTTACTGTCGCTTTAAGGACAACCCACGGAGCCAAAGGGCGCGCCGCGCTCCGAGCCGCCATCGTCAGCCTGTTTCGAGCTGAAAACTTCCAAATTTAAACCTCTGTTGATCCAGGATGTCGTGAGAGAACAGAGAAGTTTCAGAAGAGGTCGGGATCAGCAGTTTATCCAGACATTCCACCGTTAAAGGAGATTTTGTAATGAAAGACGTGCGGATGGATTCGCGTGTCGGCAGGCAGCCGCTCATGGCCCGGCGCCACAGAGAAACACCTCCGTGTTGATAACTATTCATAAAATAAAATTCAGGCGGCTTTCGATGGTTTTCAGTTGAGTGAGTATCCGAGAAACTGTTTAACAGCTGGGCATGTTCAAACTTGTCCGGTAACGCTTCCAACGGGGGTGTTTCTCTGTGGCAATTCCAAAAAGGTATGGTTTGGACCATCTGTGATGGAATGTTATGGAGTTATGGGGTAAAAACAGCAAAAATGGTGACAAAGGTCAATTTCAGTTTGTACAGGGGTGAAAAGTTAAAGTTGCTCCAATTTCAGCAAAAAATGATGCAATTTATTGGTTGAATAGTTTTGATTGTGCTGAATGCTTTGTCTCCAAAGTATAGGTCAAACAAGGTTAACATCCATTGAATTCTATGACATATGACATATGTTACCCTGTAACATGATAACTAAGCATGATAGATGGTGCAAACTATTCCTTTTCAGAACCCTATTAACCCAAACAATAATTTGCATATTTTTTTACTGAAATTGGAGCAACTTTAATATTTGACCCCTGTACAAACTAAAGTTTCTGTTTCGTTTCGGTCTTTTATGCACTCTGCACTCACAGGCTTTTTGGTGATGGGGGAAGTCCAGGCTCATTCGTCCACTTTTTCTCAACAATTTGTGACTTTGGGACTTTTTTTCCTTCGTTCAGCTAACGCTGGGTGCCATGTGACCAGGCCCTTCAACCCTGTCAAATTGACATCTGAATCCTGCAATTGTGTCCTACCACTTTCCACTACTGATTCTGACAGAACAATCTCACCAGACATGGACATAGCAGATTCAGATCTGTCTCGTTTGGTGCTGCACACTCAAGGTCAACAGCTGGTGCAGCATAAAGACAACCTGGCCACTCTCTGCATCGATCTCAGTGAGATGTCCCAACGCCAAGACTTTTTGATGGCCTCTTTGTGTCAGTCATAATGGCTCGAGGTTTTTGGACATAAATGCTGGATTCAGGAGGTTTAGCTTCAGAGTTTAATGCTGGGCTCTGCAGGGTTTGGTACACAAAAAGGCAGGCAGAAATAAGCAACAGAGTCCGTAACATCAGGCTGAGGATCCAAAAAAACAAGCAAACAGGTCAGTACAGAGGCAGGCAAAAACTGGGCAAATACTCTGAAGACAAAAGGCTTGAAAGCGGCGCACAGCACAACAATATCGCACCAGGTGAAGGGAACAGTGCAGCTTATAAAGAGGAAGTGATTACGATGAAAAACCAAACAGGTGTGAAGGAGAGAACAGGAATAGGACATGGCAGGCTGAGAGAGAAAACAGAAGGGGAAACATCCAATACCAAGCAAAAAGCATCAGAAAAGAAAAATCCACCACTAAAACTGAAGCAAAAATAATAACAGACACCAAAAAACATCAAACCACAACATCCCACAGACTGCAATCATGACATCGCCTGCCCCCTCCCCCCCAACACCACTACGTCCAACCCCAGATGGCCCAGAGGCCCGGGATGAGAAGCATGAAAACCCTGAACCAAGGTAGGGTCCAGAATGAACTGGGACGGCACCCAAGTCCAGTTCTCTGGCCCGTAACCCTCCCAGTCAACCAGATACTGCACACCACAGCCCCGATGATGAGACGACAGCAGGCAGCGAACAGAGAACACAGGACCACAATCCACAAACCAGGCGGGCGGCGGGGCTTGGCCAGGGGTAGTGGAGTGCATGACAAAGTGACCTGGATGACACAAGCTTAATATGACTTACATGTTTGGCAAGCGTTGACATACTCCTTTTATGTCCTGATCCATCTGTGGCCAGAACCGCTGTCGAACAACCCCCCCCGATGATAGGCAAAAGAACGGTTGTGGACCTACTGAATTACCTCTCCACTGAGAGAACCAGGAACCAAAAGCATGTCACCAGGCATCCCGGTGGCTCGGCCACCCCTTCTGCCAATGCCTTGACCTTGTCTTCTATACCCTATGTGTGCACTGAAACGAAACAGGCTGCCAGAAGAATGGCTTGGGGTATAGTGTCAAAATTTTTGGGTTCAAATTTGCGTGAAAGAGAATTGGGTTTGCTGTTCTTTGACCACGAGTAGTAGGATAACGTGAAGTTGAAACAGCTAAAGAAGATGGACCACCGGGCTTGCCTAGCATTCAACCCTTTAGCCGTGCTCAGATATTCTAGATTTTTATGGTCTGTCCATACCAAGAACTGATGTTGCGTCCCTTCTAACCAGTGCCGCCACTCCTCCAAGGCCACCTTGACAGCTAACAGTTTGCGATCACCAATATTGTAATTCTGTTCGGTAGGGGATCACTTCTTTGAAAGAAAAGCACATGGATGCAACTTATTATCTGAGGGGCTGATTTGAGAAAGAATGGCCCCCACTTCCATATTTCAACTTATTTTCATTTATATAACACCAAATCAAATCAAATCAGTTTTATTTATATAGCGCCAAATCACAACAAACAGTCGCCCCAAGGCGCTTTATATTGTAAGGCAAAAGCCATACAATAATTACAGAAAAACCCCAACTGTCAAAATGACCCCCTATGAGCAAGCACTTGGTGACAGTGGGTAGGAAAACTTCCTTTTAACAGGTGTGGTGCGTATAAAACGCTTACAACCTACTTCACAGACAGGGCTTCATTTCTGCCAGTGGGTTAAAACTGGTGACAGGCCCCCGCGATTCAGTTGTGTACGCCCTCAGTCATAAAAACACATTCACACTGCTGCGCTTCAGTTATTATCACGTTTTAACTCTAATCACAGTTCTGCTCCAACTGGTTTCTATACCAGAATTTATATAATATATTTATGTATAATACATCGGAATTTTACAGCTCGCCCACCGAAGGTTTCACCAACCTAACACTGTTTTTATGCACTGTTCTGGACCCAAAAGTGTTCTTTTAGTTGTCTCTTGCTTTATTAATTGCCAATTGTAACCTCTGCTGGCTCAATCTGGAGCCAACAGCCACATCATGTGTCTGACACAGCGGGAGTGCAGCGCGCGCACGCCTCTGTAACGGATGGTCTTTACCACTGTGCCACCTGACTTTTCTCTTTTCTCTAAAGTTTAACACTTTACAGCCAGGCCTTAGCCTCACACCTTACAGTGTTTAAGCCAAGAGATGAACCAAGAAAGACATTACAGGGTTTTTTTTCTCATTTTGACTCACAGCCACACGCACACATGTGCACGTAAAGAAAAATAGTCTCACCCGTGATCACACTCTGTCACCACCACTGAAGTCCGTATGCCTTCACCCCGGTAAGCGTCGACCTGTTAGGGAGGAGACCCGTCCCCCGGAAAAGAGTCTGCAGGAACTGGTTCCCGGGCCATGGATGCGGACTTCCACGGACATTCTCCATCACGGGCCGACGAGGTTCCAGTCTGTTGGCATCCGGCTCGAAGGACCAAAATGTCAGAGTTGTTCAAAGTTGAACCTGAAAAGAACAACCCAGTTTACACACACACACAGAAAATGATCACGCAAGAGACACTGAATTTCTTTTTCCTGATCAGGAGAGGTCAAATGAGAAGCTCCTTCAGCAAGAACTGTCGTCCATCCTGAAGGCCCCACCCATTTGCCTCTCCTTTTTATTGAATATAGTTACATACAGCATATAGGAGTGACAACATCACAAAACAATGGAAAGACTCAAAGTCTGGTCTCACATTGATATGAAAACTGTTATGGCTTTGAGCCCTCAGTCTCCTAAGCTTCCCATAATAATGTCCAGCTCTGAACCCGTGTTCCGGTCACAATGCTCTTCCTCAAGGCTGAACCATTCATTAAAAGCACACATCTGCGCTTAGCAAAAACATGACCCTAGCAAAACAGTCTGCACATTCTGGCAAAACAGTCTGCACACTGACTGGTCAAAGATCATCTGCTCACTTTCTTGTTTGACAGTTTTAATGATCACTTGAGCCGTTTAGTGTATGTGATTGCTTTTGACATTATCAATCAATCAATCAATTTTTTTATATAGCGCCAAATCACAACAAACAGTTGCCCCAAGGCGCTTTATATTGTAAGGCAAGGCCATACAATAATTATGTAAAACCCCAACGGTCAAAACGACCCCCTGTGAGCAAGCACTTGGCTACAGTGGGAAGGAAAAACTCCCTTTTAACAGGAAGAAACCTCCAGCAGAACCAGGCTCAGGGAGGGGCAGTCTTCTGCTGGGACTGGTTGGGGCTGAGGGAGAGAACCAAGAAAAAGACATGCTGTGGAGGGGAGCAGAGATCGATCACTAATGATTAAATGCAGAGTGGTGCATACAGAGCAAAAAGAGAAAGAAACAGTGCATCATGGGAACCCCCCAGCAGTCTACGTCTATAGCAGCATAACTAAGGGATGGTTCAGGGTCACCTGATCCAGCCCTAACTATAAGCTTTAGCAAAAAGGAAAGTTTTAAGCCTAATCTTAAAAGTAGAGAGGGTGTCTGTCTCCCTGATCTGAATTGGGAGCTGGTTCCACAGGAGAGGAGCCTGAAAGCTGAAGGCTCTGCCTCCCATTCTACTCTTACAAACCCTAGGAACTACAAGTAAGCCTGCAGTCTGAGAGCGAAGCGCTCTATTGGGGTGATAGGGTACTACGAGGTCCCTAAGATAAGATGGGACCTGATTATTCAAAACCTTATAAGTAAGAAGAAGAATTTTAAATTCTATTCTAGAATTAACAGGAAGCCAATGAAGAGAGGCCAATATGGGTGAGATATGCTCTCTCCTTCTAGTCCCCGTCAGTACTCTAGCTGCAGCATTTTGAATTAACTGAAGGCTTTTTAGGGAACTTTTAGGACAACCTGATAATAATGAATTACAATAGTCCAGCCTAGAGGAAATAAATGCATGAATTAGTTTTTCAGCATCACTCTGAGACAAGACCTTTCTGATTTTAGAGATATTGCGTAAATGCAAAAAAGCAGTCCTACATATTTGTTTAATATGCGCTTTGAATGACATATCCTGATCAAAAATGACTCCAAGATTTCTCACAGTATTACTAGAGGTCAGGGTAATGCCATCCAGAGTAAGGATCTGGTTAGACACCATGTTTCTAAGATTTGTGGGGCCAAGTACAATAACTTCAGTTTTATCTGAGTTTAAAAGCAGGAAATTAGAGGTCATCCATGTCTTTATGTCTGTAAGACAATCCTGCAGTTTAGCTAATTGGTGTGTGTCCTCTGGCTTCATGGATAGATAAAGCTGGGTATCATCTGCGTAACAATGAAAATTTAAGCTATACCGTCTAATAATACTGCCTAAGGGAAGCATGTATAAAGTAAATAAAATTGGTCCTAGCACAGAACCTTGTGGAACTCCATAATTAACTTTAGTCTGTGAAGAAGATTCCCCATTTACATGAACAAATTGTAATCTATTAGACAAATATGATTCAAACCACCGCAGCGCAGTGCCTTTAATACCTATGGCATGCTCTAATCTCTGTAATAAAATTTTATGGTCAACAGTATCAAAAGCAGCACTGAGGTCTAACAGAACAAGCACAGAGATGAGTCCACTGTCCGAGGCCATAAGAAGATCATTTGTAACCTTCACTAATGCTGTTTCTGTACTATGATGAATTCTAAAACCTGACTGAAACTCTTCAAATAGACCATTCCTCTGCAGATGATCAGTTAGCTGTTTTACAACTACCCTTTCAAGAATTTTTGAGAGAAAAGGAAGGTTGGAGATTGGCCTATAATTAGCTAAGATAGCTGGGTCAAGTGATGGCTTTTTAAGTAATGGTTTAATTACTGCCACCTTAAAAGCCTGTGGTACATAGCCAACTAACAAAGATAGATTGATCATATTTAAGATCGAAGCATTAAATAATGGTAGGGCTTCCTTGAGCAGCCTGGTAGGAATGGGGTCTAATAAACATGTTGATGGTTTGGATGAAGTAACTAATGAGAATAACTCAGACAGAACAATCGGAGAGAAAGAGTCTAGCCAAATACCGGCATCACTGAAAGCAGCCAAAGATAACGATACGTCTTTGGGATGGTTATGAGTAATTTTTTCTCTAATAGTTAAAATTTTGTTAGCAAAGAAAGTCATGAAGTCATTACTAGTTAAAGTTAATGGAATACTCAGCTCAATAGAGCTCTGACTCTTTGTCAGCCTGGCTACAGTGCTGAAAAGAAACCTGGGGTTGTTCTTATTTTCTTCAATTAGTGATGAGTAGAAAGATGTCCTAGCTTTACGGAGGGCTTTTTTATAGAGCAACAGACTCTTTTTCCAGGCTAAGTGAAGATCTTCTAAATTAGTGAGACGCCATTTCCTCTCCAACTTACGGGTTATCTGCTTTAAGCTACGAGTTTGTGAGTTATACCACGGAGTCAGACACTTCTGATTTAAAGCTCTCTTTTTCAGAGGAGCTACAGCATCCAAAGTTGTCTTCAATGAGGATGTAAAACTATTGACGAGATACTCTATCTCCCTTACAGAGTTTAGGTAGCTACTCTGCACTGTGTTGGTATATGGCATTAGAGAACATAAAGAAGGAATCATATCCTTAAACCTAGTTACAGCGCTTTCTGAAAGACTTCTAGTGTAATGAAACTTATTCCCCACTGCTGGGTAGTCCATCAGAGTAAATGTAAATGTTATTAAGAAATGATCAGACAGAAGGGAGTTTTCAGGGAATACTGTTAAGTCTTCTATTTCCATACCATAAGTCAGAACAAGATCTAAGATATGATTAAAGTGGTGGGTGGACTCATTTACTTTTTGAGCAAAGCCAATAGAGTCTAATAATAGATTAAATGCAGTGTTGAGGCTGTCATTCTCAGCATCTGTGTGGATGTTAAAATCGCCCACTATAATTATCTTATCTGAGCTAAGCACTAAGTCAGACAAAAGGTCTGAAAATTCACAGAGAAACTCACAGTAACGACCAGGTGGATGATAGATAATAACAAATAAAACTGGTTTTTGGGACTTCCAATTTGGATGGACAAGACTAAGAGACAAGCTTTCAAATGAATTAAAGCTCTGTCTGGGTTTTGGATTAATTAATAAGCTGGAATGGAAGATTGCTGCTAATCCTCCACCCCGGCCCGTGCTACGAGCATTCTGACAGTTAGTGTGACTCGGGGGTGTTGACTCATTTAAACTAACATATTCATCCTGCTGTAACCAGGTTTCTGTTAGGCAGAATAAATCAATATGTTGATCAATTATTATATCATTTACCAACAGGGACTTAGAAGAGAGAGACCTAATGTTTAATAGACCACATTTAACTGTTTTAGTCTGTGGTGCAGTTGAAGGTGCTATATTATTTTTTCTTTTTGAATTTTTATGCTTAAATAGATTTTTGCTGGTTATTGGTAGTCTGGGAGCAGGCACCGTCTCTACGGGGATGGGGTAATGAGGGGATGGCAGGGGGAGAGAAGCTGCAGAGAGGTGTGTAAGACTACAACTCTGCTTCCTGGTCCCAACCCTGGATAGTCAAGGTTTGGAGGATTTAAGAAAATTGGCCAGATTTCTAGAAATGAGAGCTGCTCCATCCAAAGTGGGATGGATGCCGTCTCTCCTAACAAGACCAGGTTTTCCCCAGAAGCTTTGCCAATTATCTATGAAGCCCACCTCATTTTTTGGACACCACTCAGACAGCCAGCAATTCAAGGAGAACATGCGGCTAAACATGTCACTCCCGGTCCGATTGGGGAGGGGCCCAGAGAAAACTACAGATTAAGTAACTATTTAAAGGAGTAATGGTACATGAACGTTCACACCTGCATATACGTATATATGAGAAATAGAGAACAGAATCAAAGACATGATCACAGATAGTAACATCAAAGTGAACACATTAATATTTGATAATATATTGATTGATAACATATAGAAAACCCTGTCAATCATCTTCTTATTTTTGCTGTTCTTGTTTCTGTTATTCTCAGTAGTGCTTTAATGTTGGGTTTTATCAGTCTCGGTTTTACTTATGGTTTATTTCTTAGTCTGTTCCAGTTAAGTTTTGTCTTAGTGTTTATTTTTCTATTATTCTCTGATCAGTGCTCATGTAGTTTATATTCTATGTTTATTATCTTTTCGTTTGCCATTCTGTTCTCATTTTCATGCGTAGTTCATTCCTGTTCATAGTTGTATTGCATTCAGTCTTTGGGTTTTGAACCACTCCACGTCACTGCACCTGCCATGTGTCTTTGTCTCTCACTTTGTTTCTCTCTGCTCTGTGTTTTCATTCACTCACACTCTTGGCACGCATCTTTTGGTCTTACATCACTCCACTTTGCGTACTCCCTTCCTCACTATCTTGCCCATGTATAATCTTTGTCCTCCAGCCACACCCCCTTACTAGATTGTTCCTCACGTGCACCTTGTTAATGCCTGTCTTAATTAAACACCTCCCAGCCATCACCCCCCTGCTAGTTTGTCATCATTTGTACACATCCCAGCCTCTTGTCTTCAGTCCTGTTTTTGCCTAGCCATGTACCCTATCTTGCTCTGTTCTCCTCGACCACACCTCTTGCCTCATCTCTGATGTCTGTGATTACTTGTGCCTCTGAACTCTGCTCGTCCATGACTGCGTTTTTGCCTGACCCCGACTGTACCTCTGCTCTGCTGACTGACCACCTGTGTACCATACCAGAGCCTGGAATAAAGACCATGATTTCTCACACATCTAAGCATAGTCTGTGAGTCTGCTTTGCGGGTCCAGCCACTTCGGGTTCCTGGCACCCACCCGCCTTGACAGCCTCCTCACACTCATGAGACCAGACAAAAGACTGGTGAGTGGAGGTAAGGTGGTGTAAAGGAGCTGCCATGGTACTAAAAACCCTGGATAAACTTTCTATAGAAGTTGGCGAAACCGAGGAAACGTTGGACCTCCTTGCGATTATGTGGAGAGGCCCATTCCGACACAGCTGCTACCTTTGACCTGTCCATCCGTATCTACCCCTCAGATAGCACAAGCCCCAGGAAGGAAACTGAGGACTTGTGAAACTCAAACTTTTACACCGTGACATACAGGTGATTTTCCAACAAACAGCGTAATACAGCCTGGACATGCTGTGTATGTGTGTGTGTCTTCATCCGGGGAGAAGATCAGAATATCATCATGATACACAAAAATGAACTTGTTAAAATACTCTCTCAGTACATGTTAACTAGGTTCTGGAAGATGGCTGCAGTGTTTGTGAGCCCAAAGAGCATTACCAGGTATTCATAATAACCTGAGGGAGTATTAAAAACCGTCCTCTACTCATCTCCTTCCTGGATACAGATGAGGTGGTAAGCATTGCGGAAGTCTAATTTGGTAAAGAGTTTGGGTCCTTCCAGTAATTCAAAGGCCATAGTAAGAAGAGGGAGGGGATGTCGTTTCTTATCAGTGATGCAGTTTAAACCCCTATAATCTATGCAGGGGCATGGTGATTTGTCTTTTTTTTTCAATGAAGGGGAGAAAGACAAACAAATTAGCCCCGTGGCTAGGGATTCTTTAATATATTCTTCCATAGCTGAATGTTCGGGGGGATAAAAAATAAGGTTTTCCATGAGGGGGACTTGAGCCGGGAAAAAGATCTATAGACTATAGCACAATCATAGCTGCAGTGTGGGGGTAAAGATTTAGCCTTAGCTTTACAAAAGACCTGAGCTACAT